>NC_048236.1:22707244-23061437 GCF_002007445.2 Ailuropoda melanoleuca
ACGACAGCCTTCCTGTCTAGCTTGAGACCTTATTAGGAAAATTGAGAGTAAAAGGTCTCAAGTGCTTGTACAATTCAACAGCAATAGTAGGTAGTTATTAACCTAATGAGCTGAGAGCTTTGTGCAAATAAATCATTACATTTGACAGGAGAAATGTAAATGTTACCCTAGTCTACAAATATGGGAATTACTGTTTCTTGTTTTGTGATCCCATATGCACTGAAATCCCCATGGAACGATAAATTTTTGCATTGTATTAAAATCTGAGAACTGAATTTGAATCTGTAAGTTTTAGCAGATACGGTCTCCGTTTGGAATTGTGTCACAGGCTTGTTAATCCACTTGATAATCGAAAGTTCATACACCTTTTGCTTTTCTTCTTTCTTCCTCATTTTTTAGCCTATGACCTAAAGCACTTACTGAGAGGGTCAGCTTTATAATTTNCCCCCTCAAAAAAAAAAAAAAAAAAAAAAAAAAAAAAATACTGGTGTGATCCCATTGCTTATCATTTCAATTATAGTGTGTATACTGTATGGTCAAGTAAAAATGAAGGTGCCAGCCCCAAAACTGATGTCTAATTTTCAACAATAATGGGAAATCATTTATCTTACATTGTGCTCATAGAAAACATTGAAATTTCTCCTCTTATCATGTTCTGCTGTAATAACACCCCTTTACAGAAAGGCACAGCTAAGTCAGGACCTACTTTTCCTACTGAGATGCTCTCCTGATTGTCTCTGTTGTGTGTTTGCAAGTTTCAGCGTAACTGCTTTGTTAATTTCAAACTAGGTGTAGTCTGTAAGCTGCTGTTTAAGTATGAAAAATTAGAAATTAAACTCCATTTATCATCATCATGAAACTTTAGAGCCACAAAACCTTTTCATCTAACAGAGTCTTACATGGATGCCAATATACAAAACACAGATAAAAAGTGTTTTATATTTCATATTTTTTATTTGCAAATTTATCTTTTTTTTAAGTATCATTGACACACAATGGTACATTAGTGTCAGGTGTACAACATAGTGCTTAACAAGTCTGTGCATTACACTGTGCTCACCACAAGTGTAGCTACCATCTGTCACCATACAACACTATGACAATATCATTGACTATATTCACTATGCTGGACCTCTTATTTCTGTGACTCATTCATTCTATAGCAGGAAGCCTGTATCTCCCACCCCCCTTCACCCATTTTCCCCATCCCACCACTCCCCTCCCCTCTAGCAACCATCAGTTTGTTCTCTGTATTTATAGGTCTGATTTTGCTTTTGTTTATTTATTCACTTGTTTCGTTTTTTAGATTCTACATATAAGTGAGATCATATGATATTTATCTTTTTGCTTTTTAAAAGCAGAGATAAGTGTTCCCAGAGGCAAAAATTACTCTGCACTAGTCTAACTCAGGTGACAACAAGCATATGCAAGAATAAGAATGATTTTATCTTAAAATGTATACAGATCTTAGACCTAATTCACTTTGGCTAAGGGATCTTAAATTGATGAAGTGAGCTTGGATGAATCCCTCAGCCTCCTTGCTTTCTGGCATTGTTGAAGCACCTAGTCCTTTGGAGTTATGAACTGCCATGTGAAAGCATGGGCTTTCTGGTTTAACACTCCTTGGAAGGGATGTAATGTTGATATAGGTGGTGATTTGAACAAAGATCTGATTTGTCCTCTCCTGACCTCTGGAATGGATGTCCATATACTCACACTGTTACTGTCATTTATTAAAATCATGAATTTTTGTTCCTTTCATTGCCTTTAATTCTTGGACTAAGGTCCAGATTCTTGTTGTCATATCATCTTGTCCTCATACTAAGCAGAACTCTGTCAGTAAGCTTCTTATATTTAACCTGTATCTAGCCTCCTGTCAGAATTCTAACTGAAGAGGGTTCACGCACCTTGTCATAGCTATTTATAGGTGATATGAATGATTGATTTGAATTATTTAGGTATCATTTTTCAGGGTCAAAAATCTCACTATCAGTAGTTTGACTAGTTGGAACTTTTATGGTAGCTGCATATTTCAAAGATCCTCATTGTGTATTGCACCTAATCTGTTCGATTTGTAAGCCTAATGAGATTATCATGCAAAACAGATAGCTAATGTATTGTTTAGGTTAAGTGAAGGAATAACATAAATTTTGTGGATTAAGAACATGATTCTTGTATGTGCTCTGTTGTCACAGAACACTCTTACTTCTTGTGTCTCTCTTTTATGTATCTCTCATTTAGGCTACCGAGGACAGAAGGGAGAAAGAGGGGAGCCTGGAATTGGGCTTCCAGGGAGTCCGGGTCTTCCTGGGACTTCAGGTAATAGTGATATTATCTTCACAACCCAAGCAAGCCTCTAAAAACAGGACCTGCACCTTCTTGCCTGTGGCGCTTATGTGTTGCTACACGTGACGTTGAATGACCCGTGTTGGTTGGAGTGAGGGAGGAAGAGCCATATGTGGTCTGCATTCTGATGGGGGTCTTTTATTTCATTAGCTCCGGGTTTGCCAGGCTCACCAGGTGCCCCAGGGCCCCAGGGCCCCCCAGGACCTAGTGGAAGATGTAATCCAGAAGATTGCCTCTATCCTGTGTCTCATGCCCGTCAGCGGACAGGTGGGAAATAAACACACCTGAGGAAGACTTGACATTGAGCTATCTTAATACTCTCAAACCCTCATGATATATGGGTGACTTTTTTTTTCTTGGTTTTTGTTTTTGGTAGGCCAGACATTAAAAGCAACAATTGGAATCCTATTCCTATAATAATTGGGATATCAGCATTTTCAGCTTTTCCCAATTCATTCCATATGTTTTGCTTTACCATTACTATGATTTTTATTCAGGATCTTCTATGAACTAAGCAAGCAAATCTTGTCATTAGTTCTTCTTCAAGATGAAATTATATCTTATGATTTAGTAGGCTGATGGTGATATACATTTTCTAGTATTATCAACTTGTATTTGGCCTTTGATTTCTGCATTTTAAAGTTTTCTTGGAGTTTAAATTTACCATCATTGCTAAAAATTTCAATTTTTTTGATATAGTGCATTGCTCCTGCTCAATGTTTTTTGAATACTTTTATAGCTGAAGAATTCTTATACCATCCTATGTCCATCCTGCTTACACAGAGAAATAGATAGGCAATAAGAGCTTCACTTCATAACTCATTTTGGAAAAAAACAAAACCAAACCCAGGAGGCTATTTTATCAGGGAGCCCCAAACCCACCATAGCCAATGACTGAAATGATTTTGTTAATTCTGTAAAATGAGCTCAGTTCAAAGCAATCACCACTGGCATGAATCTGTGCTGCATGAAAAGAGGGGAACAGAGTCCAATTGTACAAGAGTTCCATAAGAAAAGCCCAACACTGCAGTCTCTTCACTGAGTGTCTCATTTGAGAGACAGAAGGCAGTTTTCCCTAAGAGGTGTTTGATGGTGGAGTCATCAAGCTGTCTTTGGTACCTTTGAAGCTTAAATGGCCTAGCAAAGTCTTGGGGTCCTGGTATCCATTATCCTTCTGGCTGGATCACTCTCCGATTTTAAGACAAGAACTGGCCATCAGAGTAAAGGATGGGATTCGTAGCAACTGGGAAAGAATCCCCTTGATCTAGAAGATGAATGTGTGGTGTCTGCAGATGTGTATTGAGGAGGTGAAGCCCAAAAGCTCTTACGGAGAAACAGTATTCTGGAGAAACAGGGCAGCCAAGGAAAGCCATGGGACCGGATATGCAAGCAGCGCTCAGACCAAAGAGTTAGCACTAACCTCGGGGAAACAACAGGCACTGTGAAGACTGCGGCCTCTGACAGGGAACCAAAGTACAGTGACCCCCAACCCAGTTGCTTACTGAAGTATTTTTATTGCCTAACTATACATTATTTTGAGAGGTTGAAAACTGATTTTCTAGAACCTTGGGCATGAGGATGTTGCTGAAGTCTAAACAGTGGGTCCCACAGATGCGGTGAGTGTGCCGCACAGAGCCCTCCTGTCGAGGAAATTAGGAGGCCCTGCCTCTTCAAAGAGCAGCGCAGATTCCAGTTTGGCTACAACAGGCCGGAATGGTTGCTTTTATTTGTTAATTGGAAAATGAATTTAGAAAGACAAGCCCACTGAGATTGGAACAAGCTATGAACCGAGTTGTGTAGGGAGGCTTTTGTTCAAATACACCCATGATTTGAACTGGTTTTCATTATAGACGAACGAACTGCAGGTCAGGTACTGTCTACATGGCTGTGTGCACACACAACCGTTTCGTTATTTCGTATTGAATTATGTTGTATATTTCAATTCCAGGTTTGTTTATTTTATTCGCTAAGGTTATTTTATTTATTTCCAGTGTTTTCAACTTTAAATGGATTTTCTTCTTCATTTTCTTTCCTGTGCAATACCTACAATGGTGCTGTGTTTTAGATTACACAATTGGAATATACATATGCACTTTCTTAGTAAAATGATAAATTATCCCTCCCAAAAATGTACAGAGATCCAAAATCTGGTGCTATGTGTATATCTTGAGCTTTTAATTTGTTGAACTTTAATTTTTTGAATTTTCTGAAAGCTTACAACTCATCTGCCACTCCTTTATTTACTTGAACTTGTCATGAAGCTACACATTTTATATGTTTTCAGAGATTATTTTTTCATATTAATTAGTAGGTTGTTTATCCTTTTGCCTCTTTGCTGATCCAGAAGTACTTATATTAGCATGTTCATGCTCTCATGAACTTTTTTGCTGCTGGTGATCAGTGTATTTTTCCTTGTTTTCTTTGAGTCTTAGATATCCAGAAAAAGACTCCATTCATTTTCTTGTTTTATAACTTCTGTTAATTTTAATTCCACAGAATGTGTCATGCATCCTTTCTTACAAATTGTATATTTAGGAACCTTTCTTTTTCTAAATTCCATTAATTGCTGGGCTGGTTTATTCCTGTTCCAAGAATTTGGATTTATTCAGGTGGATTAAGGGGGATGGGGAATGTCATGTTCTATGATGCATTCAACAAAATAGAGCTCATTGATTCAAGCTCATTTGTTATAACTGACACATATGACTTAATCTACCTTTGGCATAAGTAGAAAAATGGGACTCTGTCCACATGGAACGAGCTCCTCTCACCCTATTGAACATTTACCTTCCAACACTTGTTCTTGTCTCACATGATCGGCAACCAAGAGCGAGGACAAAACCTGGGCCCAGCTAACACAACACCAAATAAAGCGGACATTTGGCAGTTGCCTAATGCCCTTAATATTAAGAAAGTGGATAATTAAGACCCCTAATTTGGTGGTTGCAAACTCTGTTGTATCATTTTATGCCATTCCAAAGCATTTGTTTACTTTCAGATAGATGTCAGTAGTATCCACAGCAGGGAAGAATTACCAAATTTCCTAAATTATCTCTTATTTGAACTCCAGAATAATTATAGGCCATGATGAAAATTAGTAATTAAAACTGGGTTTGTCCTATGTAGGTATGCTTGGATTCCAGTCTAACATTTTGTACCAAGATCAGCTAACACTTTCAGATAGAAGTCTTTCTATGCAAAGAACAAGATAGACTTCAATTAATATTCATAGCCTTTGGAATCTAAAGAAGGAAGAATAATTCATGAGTTTGTTCATTGTTCTTTCCTGTTGAAGACATTAACCACTTCTTCCTAACCATAAGAGAAACACAACCAGTCTTAACCTTTGAAATTTTTCACTATGTGATCACAGTAATTTAGTTAATGACTTTAAAGTAATCCCATACTCTATTTCTGTATTTCATGACATTGTTGAAACTGCAAATTTTGTCACTTACGGAGCTTAAGTAATTACCTTAAGATATGTTGTAAAAATGTCATTTGATGTTTGGATTATAAAATATTTTTTTTATGAATATGTTTTAGGAGTTAAATAAGACTTAGCTTTTCTGCAGTCTTTCTCATCTATTGAGAACCTGTGATATACCTCCTTTTGTCCACAAGATGGTGTTTAAAGCAATTTGAATGAGAAGAACTGAACAGACTTGCAGAAATACAAGGCTAGAAGCAGTTTAGTGGACAACTAAATCAGACCCTTGCCTTTGCACTTATTTTATTTTTTTTACTTTTGTAAATAATTTCTTATTAATTTGTGTTTTGTTAATTTGTTTTGTTAATTTATGTTCTTCCTCATTTGAAATATCTTTATGAAGAAGGCACAATAACCTGTGATTCCTTGGCTGTTTCCATTTTATTTCTTAAGTGGATTTATATAACTAGTTAACTTGCAACTTTACTATTGGTAACTTTAGTTTGTATACTACCCTCATATTTTGGTGATTAACATGAAAACACCTAAGTATTCATCCTACTTTTTAGACAGGATACTCTCTTTTGATGGACAAGTAAAAAGCAATTAGCTTATCTCAAGAAGTAGACCATTTATTAAGTTACACAATGTCTAAATCTCCATAATGTTCAAGGTACTTAAAATTTTTAAATTTAAAAATTAGATTTGTATAATGTTTCTATTTTTCTAGAAATATATCATTATTTACAAAAGTAAGATAAGGAGCACTATTTTTCAAATTACCATTTTAATTTTCCTAACAGAAGTAATAATACCCTGAGATTGAGAATTCCTAGGTTAAATTATATTCTTCAGTTTTTTCAGTGAATTCTCAGTATCATTTTGCAGATTGGTTCATTGTTTTTGTTCATTTTTTTTTTCCACATTTGCCTGTGTTCACTTTCTTAAGACACATAAGTGTTTATTGTTCTTTCTTTCCAATGTTCTTTCTTAGAACTTGAGTGTTGAGGGGCATACCTTCTCCCCCCACTCTCTTTCTTCTCACAGAGACTACACAGGCTTCTAAAAGGAGGAAATGAAGAAAGAACTGAATTTCTATCTTTCATGCCTCAGTACTTCTAAGTGACTTGCTCATTGAATTCATTTACTAGTTGGCTGGCAGTGGTAGCATTATTTCTATTAATTTTTTTAATTACGAGGAGACTCAGGAAATCAGACAAATGGATGTCTTTGGTTTTACTGTGTTGGGTAGCTGGAACTATAATCCAAACACTTTCCTCAACAAAATCGTGCCAGACTAACTGGTAGTTTAAACTGAATGAAGAACCAGTTGAGCACAGAGAAAACTCACTCAGAAGCAAACCCAGAAGAGCAAAACTTACCTCAAAGATAAGGCAGGTTTATAAAACCAAAGCTAAGTCTAAGAAAATCTAAATAGAAAACATTTCATGTTCAGACAATACAGTAATAAGTGATACATGGTACAACTCAAGGAGTTAGCTACTTGCTTCATGAATTTGTCAAAAGTGAATACTAATAAAGTAGGAGGTTTCATTAAACTTATGGGGTAGTTCAATAAAAATTAAGTTTATTAGAACGGTGTGTGTCACTTGACCATAATAAGCTTATGGGTGTAAAGATGCTAATTAATTTACAGTTTTTATTTTGCTGTATTATTTAAAGTATATTTTAGGGATAAATATTTTTCAACGTATTGATGTATTTAAATTCAGATTGTTATATGGCATATTTTATAACTATTTATTTTTTAAAATAACATTTAGGGTGTATTTTTTCCCCATTTTGTTTGTTCTCTATCTTACCTCATCCAACTATTTAAGATTTCATTCTACATACTCAAGTTAAGTGGAATGGCACTAGTTTTATTCCAAATCCCAATTGGATATAATGCTTTGAGGCCTTGATTCCTATCTGTCCATGACACATAATGAGCTTTTCGCTTATCTTAGCAATAACGGATTTGAGCCTAAATCAGGGAATTCTAAGGTGCAGTTTCTACTCTTCACCACTTCACCATTTCTCATGGCTGAAGCTCCACACTTCAGCTCCATTCTGGTAGGTCTCAACCACAAAGATGTCCCCAAAGCACTCACATACCAAGCATGAGCCACACAGATGTCCAGGAAACCTGTAACTTGGACTGTTGTAGGGTTTGTGTCTATACCATGCTGGAGATTATGTTTTTGCTTATGACAGGAATCAGTGCTTAGCTTATAATAATTAAGTTTATTACCCAACTCCCTGGCAGCTCATAAAAAGCCTGGTCTAATGACTGCGGATAAGAATTACAAGCAGAAAAAAAAGCCAGAGAGCAATCCGTCCTTCGCCCCTTTTGTCCCACAAAAGTGATCTCCTCACTCATTGGTATAGAGGGGCCTGAGAAAGACAAGAAATGTCACAGTTAACTTTTCTCATAAATGTAAGCTCTTACATCATTAATGCGAAGGCAATAGGCAATAAGAAGTTAAATACATAACATGTTTCCTTAACAGAAATTAATCACATCAAAACATGCCAGTGGANATCACATCAAAACATGCCAGTGGATTTATATGTCTGTTTAGACTGGGGAATGATTTAAATGGGTATTAACTATTCTCATCGTCACGTCTTCTTACGATATAATAAATTAACCAGGTGCTCTCTGAAGAATATTCTTAAGTCTTTTCACACACAGACCTTCAACATGGAGGCCAAAGACAAATTCAAATAAATCTTAAAAGAAAGGTAGTTTCTTGGAGCCAGTTTCCCTCATTTGTTCTCTCTCTAGTTGGTCTTAGAAAACTTGTTGGAGTCAAGAGTAAGATGTGGAAGCATGTTAAGGAGAAAGTCAGCATGGATTCCCATTTATGAACACTAAAAATAATATCAGCGTCCTCTAACAAATAGATTATACTTTCCCTAATTAATCATTTAAAGAGCATTTGAGCATGTGTATTTATAGTCCTACATTGTAATGGTTAACAAATTGTGATTTAATATTTACTGAGCCCATATCCACTTAATATCACCATCCCAGATCACAAGCTCACCGAAAAGGGTTAAATACACAATTGAAAAGGATTTGCTTTACTCAATGAAGAAAAGGACTTGACCTATATTTATTGAGCACAAATATTCTTTATTAAAGATATTTAAAACGATTTATGTCCATTGCAAAATTTGTAAATGGCAGAATCACTAGTTTGCCAGTATTTTTTTATTCTCATTCGTACTTTCTCCTTTTACCAGGGCAAACAGAAAAAAGCAAATTTCTTGATATTTGGTATGATTTCATGTATTTTTAGTGATCTTCTCCGTATATTGGGTTGTTTTTAAATGCATGGATATTTTATGTCAGAAACACTGTCGTAGCCAAAAAATCAAATAATAGTCAGAGGTGATCTTCTAAAGCAAGGATTCACCTTAGGTTATTTCAGGTGGCAAATCAGATTTTACTAATGATGTTTAAGAATAGCAATATTTGTTTAGACAGCTTGACATATAAAGTGTCTGTAATCAAATCAATCACATAACTGATATGACTACTAGTTCATACTCTTCTGCTAGACAGAAGTCGATTATCCCAAACCATGCCAGTGAATTTATGTGCTCAGTCAACCTGGGAAGTGATTTCCATAGTTCTCAGCCAACCTGTCAGATATTTGGTATGAAAATCATATTGTAATGCGTTAGAAGCACTGCCTAAAAATAAGTCAGTAATCATTTGCCCTTGAGTAATTTGCCAGTTTCTAACCAACCTTAATTATTCACACACTCTTCTCTCTAGGTGACACTTCACCCAACTTTCAAAAATATCTCAAAGAGGTTTGGAACTTTCTGTTTTGCTAGAGAGAGAGAGATTTGGCTTAATTAAATATTTATCAACTCTTTTTCATTGGAGAGGATTTGCTGGATGCTTTTCTTTGCAATTTCTCAGTCAAGTATTTACTGCTTCTGTAAACTATTTCACTTAACTGAATTTACAATGGATTGTTCCCACCATTTGGAATGTGCTAGTTTTGCATAATCTATTTGTAAGTGGTTGTTTCCGAGATTGCTTATGGTATCCGTGAGCTTGTGTACAGCCTTTTATATATCAAGTTTGTAAAACAGTTGAATGAACTCTTCTTTGAAATTTTATTTTTTAAAAATTTTCTTATGAATACAATATTCTAGAACTGGGAAACTTATTTATTTGGTTATCTAATTTTTCTTTTGTTGTATTTGATTTTGTCACTCCTGTTAAAATAAAACCATCTTTGTGGGAAGACAAGGCAATTTCTTTGCATTTATTTGGTTAGATGATGCAGTACCTCAAAAGGTTTGCCATTTATATAAAGATCATTTTAAGTAGTTATAACAGATATCTCTATTTCCAAAAATTACCTATTCCACATGAAGGAAAAACATCCTTCTCAGTGTGTGTAAATGACACTCATTATGCAGCCAAGTTGGAATCATTCTCCTTAAGCACAATCCATGCTCAAATCACAGAACTAGATGTTATAAGCAGTTTTAAAGAAATCCAAATGGGGGGGTAGAAGGAGTATCTGGATGGCTCATTCGGTAGAGTATGCAACTCTTGATCTCGGGGTCATAAGTTCAAGCCCCATGTTGGGTGTGGAGATTACTTAAATAAATAAATAAATCTTTTTTAGAAATTAAAGAAATCCAAATACAAATTAAATAATGATTGATTTGGCCAAAAGAATGGGGCTAAAATTTTTAAATGTATAGCAAGTGTACAGAAGAAAAAAATTGGTATCAAAGATCCTATTAGGGCTCATTTCCCCTTGACTTGAGATAACTGAATTCCATAAACCAACTGGAGATATTGACTGTTTTGAGCACTGTGCTATGCCCCTGGGAGAAGTTACTGTGACATAAAATTAATATAAGTCTGATCAATAGTTTATAGAAATGTCGATAAAACAGCCACTCAATGTGACTATGTAAATAGTAATAAAGTTCTTAAGTGGTCAGGCGTTATCTATCTTATTGATAAGAATACAGTGCTTTAGCTGAGCTGTCATTACAAAATGTCTAAGAAAAATGGTGAGACATAATTTATTTTTGCAGCAGTGAAGTTCTGAATAGGAAGGAGCTAACAAACCATTGAAACAAAAGCAGTGGTTCCAAACCTTGAAACCAAGCACGGAAGTGGTCTATGAAGTCGAAATAGTCTGCAAACATGTTTGTACATATGCACTCGTGTGTTTTTCTGGGATGATGACCCTATAACTTTCAATAAATTTCCAAAAGGTCCTTGAAGCTGTCCCCCACGCTGCACACAAACACACAAAGAACTTCTATCCCCAGGGTAACACCCCCTAGGGAACAGGAAGGGCTTTTTAATTTCTCCATAGAGAAAAAGCGCTAATATTATAAAAATGCCTATAGAAATACCAGCAACTACAAATTTTTCCATGTATCTAAATAAGTTCAGTCACTTCATTGAACATGATTATAAGAAAACATGCACGAGATTAAGAAACCATATTTATTTCTTCTTTGGTACAACCAGGGATGTTACCTCAAACCTTGAAAATAAATAACCTCGTTAAAACTGATGAATGGCAGGATATTAAAGTTCCTTCTTTGCTTCACACAGAAGAGTTCAGAACATGGATGGGTTTGGGATACGGTACAGTTCACCCGACATCCGGGCTGACTACAAAACACCGGCCATAAGGAGATCCCTGCGGGCAGCTCCCGAGAGGACACGCTGCAGGGCATTTTGAGCGTGGGTTCTAGTGGCTGCAGTGAGCTTTCTTCCTAACTAGCCTGATAATCCTCTGTGTACCGTGTACCGGAGGCAGTAATCTGAGAACAACATCTACATAAAAAAGGGAAAGAACTCCTGCCCCTTATTGGCATGGCGCCCCCCGATGCGTCGCATTTGCACGGCGCGCTCAAGTTCAACATCCTGGGGGTAGGATTATAAATTTATTTAAAGGGAGGGTTTGGGATTTTTGTTTTTGGGTTTTGTTTTTCATCTGATGACTCTCCTGTCTCCCCTCCAAGGGAAAAGAAAGAGGATTTATTGAATAGCACCATTGTTTTAAATCTGTCAAATAAGACTTATGTAATAATATTGAAGGTAATGTCGTCTCTTGCCTCAGCTTCGGTGGTGTTTCTCTTCCACGCTCCTTTGCCAGGCACGGTTTATGCAGACAGCCACGTGGCGCTAAGCTTTTCACTGATCGGGCCCTTTGCTAAAGGCCCGTTGCCCAGCCTGCAGGGTGCAGGAGGCTGGCTCGCAAAACCCAGGAGGGCCAGGAGGGCCCGGGGGGCCAGGTACCCCGGGAATTCCTGCCACCCCTGGGGGGCCTCGCTCGCCATCCCGACCATTCCTCCCGTAGCTGGCAGGACCTGGTTCACCTGAAACAAACAATTGCACATGTGAACAGGAGAACACCCCCCCCCATGGCTGCAAACTCCCTCCCCCAGCCCAGCGGGGGGTGCACACAGGGCCTTGGTAACTGCTTTTGGAAAGGATGGATGAGGACCGATGATGATGATGATGATAAAATTTCTTCACTGGAATCGGGTTTCTTAGGAATTAAAAATGGAAGGGGGCCTCGGCATCTCCCGTATGGTAGCCTCCGCCACATATGTCTATTGAGCACTGAAATGTGGCTAAGTCAAATTGGGATGAACTGTAAGAGTGTAAAACACACCTGGACTTTGAAAACTTAGTGTAAAATTTTAAAAATATGTTTCATTAATAATTTTTGTTATTATTACATGATAAAATTAGAATACTTTGGACACAATGGGTTAAACAAACTATATTATTAAAATTAATTTCACCTGATTCTTTTGACGTTGATAATGTGGCTACTAGCAGATTTAAAATCATGCACACAACTCTCCTTGTGGCTCACATTGTATTTCTCCAGTGGCATCATCGCTAACAGGTGACCAATCTCCAGACAGGGAGTATAAGTATAGCTCAGCAGTTAGGAGCACAGGACTTAGAGACAAATAGCTCTAAGTTCTTACTCTGCCATTTGTGAATAGGGTGACATTAGCAAGTCACTAACCTTTCAGTTTTTTCATCTCCAAGATGGAATGATACTTTCCTTAAAACTAAACTCCATGCCCGAAAGCATCTAATAAACAGGGGCTATTATGATTACGAGGATATCACCAATGGATGTCCTAGAAGCCTGTGCAATGCACCTACAAACTTCCCGGATGTTTTCCCATCAAGGGCTCACCCCTGTGTGAACTTTATCATGGCCTGAGTTCCTTGGGAGCTNAGAAGCCTGTGCAATGCACCTACAAACTTCCCGGATGTTTTCCCATCAAGGGCTCACCCCTGTGTGAACTTTGTCATGGCCTGAGTTCCTTGGGAGANTTCCTTGGGAGCTTTTTTCCCTTTGTCAGGTTCCAAGGTTATTTGGTCACCCAGTGGGGCACATTCTCTGTGCAGGGCACCCCATAACAGAGAGGAGTTTCTGCTGAGTGTTTACCCACCCCATCATACCAGCAGTGTTTTCATACTATCAACGTAAAGATGGCAGGGAGAAACTGTAAGACAAACTGTATATGCCATGATGATTCCATCTCAGCCATCCTACCTCGGCCATTCAGCCAAAACAGTGAACATGTTCAATTATATACTTGCTTAGGTTTAGTTACTCTCTTTCTCGGTGGTTTTAGTTTTCTTTTTCTATTTTTGTGGTCCTTTATTGGTCTTATTATAGTGGTCTGGTCTTATTAAGTGGTCTTACTACATATATCTCACATACTTTCATTTATTTATTTATTTTAGATTTTATTCATTTATTTGACAGAGAGAGAGAGCACAAGTAGGCAAAGCAGCAGGAAGAGGAAGAAGCAGGCTCCCCACTGAGCAGGGAGCCCGAGACGGGGCTGATCCTAGGACCCTGGGATCATGACCTCAGCCAAACGCAGACACTTAACAGACTGAGCCACCCAGGCGCCCTCTCACATACTTTAGAAGGAAGCTAGATTAGAGGTCTTATTTTATATATAAGATCTCATTCTTCCTGTTATGCTTACAATTAGATCCACACAAAGCAAGAATATAGAACAACACATTAAGTTTTAAGGGAATAATTATCTTTGATTCTATCCATCTCAAGGCTGTAGATAAGCAGAGGTGTAAGTAATTCCCCCTAATTTATCCCATAAGCTTCCGTTTAGCTGTATTAAGTTGTAGTGAAGCAGATGATTGTGTTTTCCTCTAAAGACAAGGCCCCTGAGAAAGTTTTTCCCTAACCGAGAGCACCTATAAATAAGCCTCTAGCAGAGCCTCCTCAGGTCTCTTGACACAAGTGGTTGTTCAAAGTTGCTCTTTTAAGGTTTAAAAGATAGGCCAGATAAAGGTGCATATAAAGGGTAACTTTCAGACGCCTTAGGAGCAGCAATGTTCCCATGGAGACATACCAGGTCTGCCTTAACAAAATCAAATCAAGATTAAGAGGAGAAAAATGCCCAAAGGAGAGGTCACAGACCAAATGACCACAGAGGCAAAGCGGGTAAGGCAGGCCAGGGTGGGTGAACATGGGGGAGCCCATGAGCCAACACCTGTTTTTGCAAATAGTTTTAGAACAGAGCCATGGCCATTTGTGTATGTATTGCCTGTGGCTGCTTTTTCACTACAAGGGCAGAGCTATGTAACTGCCACAGAGACCGCAGGGCCCACAGATCCAAAAACTCCAGTCCTTCACAGAAAAAGTTGGCTGACCCTTCAGGTAGTAAAGAAATAGCCCTGGATTAAGAAATGTCCTGCTGTCTTTACAAGAAGATAACTGGTAACACAGGTACAAAGAAAACTGATATAATGAGAAGTCAGTGGTGGGGAGGCAGCAGGAAGGACGGAGGCCTGTGGCAGCTCTACTCCAGCCACCAGCGGCCACCAGGGAAGACGGCCAGTGCCTGCAGAACCTCTGATAACTGTCACGGAAAGCTAGAAGCTGCGTTCTTGAATAGGCCTCTCAGCTCCTAAATGTTAGAATTCAAATTTTTACTGGGCATTTGTAGAGCCAGCTTTCTGCCTCAAACCTTACACTCATTCTCTACTACACAATATTAGAAAGCAGAAGGAAAGCTCTTTAGGTTTTCATATTTAGTTCTCCATCACTACACATTCCAGGAGAGGTTTTTCACTTGTGCATTTATTCCAGATTCCTGCTCGTACTTTGAGGAAAGAGTTGATGAAACCATCCTGTGTACCATCAGTTTATTTTATGTAAAGCACATCTAGTCCAATTCTCCCTTGGGCAAATACAGCGACTGACCCCCTGGAGCTTTGGATAATGTCATCGTCGTCACCCTCAACACTTACAAAATATTTCCACTTTACCGTGGCAGTGAACTGTGCTCATTATTGAGCCTAGTTTCCTCCTGTGTGAACTGAGCGCTAAGAAGGCTAAATAATCGTCCATCGTCACACAGCTAGAGGGTGTTGCAGCGAGAAACAAGGCCCCTTCCACGCTACTCTAACCCCACCGGATCCCCACACCGACTGAGGAGCTAATTCCACCGAGGTGTGCGCGTGCGTGCGCCTGTCCCACGTGCGTGGGTGGGAGGGTGTTTTTCTGTTTAATTCTTTGCACCTGGATTGACTAGGAAGTAAAAAGAGGCACAGTAACCAGGAGCAGTCCTGATTCTTCTGCAGCTCTAACTATCAGAAGACACGAAAGATATTTTTTTCTGATGTTTTGTCCCGTAGAAATGACCAGAGGGAAAAAACCGGCTGTCACATAACAGATCATCAGTTTCTGGTGAGTCCGGACCCTGGGCATTTATTCTCAAATGTTCTGCTGTTTAGGAGTGTAATTTTGGGGTGACACTGTGTCACAGTCCAAATCATTGAAGAAGTCCAGCAGCTGCATTAGCGAGTATCTATAAACTACCCTCCAACTCCTCAGGAGAAAACAGCTTTGAAGTGTCCTCATTCTGCTTTGTCTGCAGACAAAGGGTGTGTTAGCTGCACTAACTAGCTCATCATTGCACAGCTTTCTGAAATTTGAAGGACCTATTAAAACGTTATGGCCAAACATTTCATTATTTTAAAAAAAGAAATGTCTGTCATTCTCTGTGCGGACACTAGAGGGTAGTCATGTTACATTGATGGAGACCGGTCCCCGCGGCCGGAATGTGCTGAAGGATCTAACACGCGCTGCAGAGTGAAAGGGACTGTGTATAAAGGCCTTCAAAAAAAAAAACCTGAAAGTAATTTTCAGCATTAATTTGGTGATTTATCCACGGGTTATGTAAAATGTTTTATGTGGCAGGGACTTCCTTATCCTGAGCTTACTTTTGTGGTGTTTGACAAAGCATTTATGTTTAAGGAATTGGCGTAAAGCCGTTTGTTTATATAAGATCCCCATAGCCAAATAAAATAGCTGCAGTGATGGAAATAGGATAAATGGCTACCGCTAAACCAGCCTAAACGGAGTGTGCCCTTGGTTTGGGGCTTGTTGGAGTTTTTTTTTCCCAGTCAATATTCACAAGCAAAGCTCACCTCCTCGCAAAATTTGCGTAAGAAACCTAAATAGCTCAGTTGCCTAGTGTGACCCCACACAAAGCCAGCTCTACCCTTCTCTCCTCGTCCAAGAAGGGAAAGCATGTCGGCTCACAAGCCACATTTCTGGTGGTCACATACATATGAGTCCTTATTTAACTGGCTTCTTCCCCTCATGAATTTGAATGCACAGTGGAGATCAGGACCTATTATTAAATATGTTTCTTTAAAATCCTCAGAGCGTCAAGGAATTGGTCCCAAGTAGGCAAGCTTAGTGGCAGCAGGCATAGAGAGTTACTCTTAATGAGACAACCCAATCAAGAGATACCACCAGAGGCCTGTGGTAAGAAACTGAAGGTGGGGATGGGGGGTTGAGGATGTCTAAAGTCCCAGGGATCGCTAATGTGATCCACTCTGCTCTGTGAGAGAGGCAAAAAGGAATCAAGACACTAACTAAGTGGTTAGGGGACATGCCGAAGTCATATGGTTAGAGTGGCAAAGACAAACTGATCACATGACTAGGCAGCCAACTCAACATTTTGTCTACTGTATGAACCTGGACCTAGAAAGCAGGAATATCTGCATCTGTCACTTATTACCTGAGAGACCTTTGTCAGAGCAGGTGACCTCTGTAAGTCTGTATTTACTCAAACAGAGGAATACAAAATAATAACAGCTAAGTTTGCAACATGCTGGCCATATGCCAGGCACTGTTCTAAGTGTTTCACATGTATTAACATGTACATAGATCCTCCCAGATAACTCAAGAGGGTAGATGTGGTTTTTAACCTTGTGATACGGAGGAGAAATCGAAGCGCTAAGACGTAGAGTAGCTGCAAGAAAGTGACAGAGCTTTGTGCTCACCCTGGAAGCCTGGCTCCAGAGCCCATCCTTCCTAAATACCCAGTCCGCCTCCCTCCGGCTGTGGGAAACAGACTGGAGGATTCATGGGTACTTTTTAGACAACAGAGCACCACAGCCAAAGTGATGCCAGCATGGCGGTTATAACGAAGCAATGTCCCATTACAGCCCCACAGGGCCACATAATACTTAGCACTGAACAGAGAGATACAAGATAGAGAGGAGACAGAGAACTAAAACCATCCACAAAGAGCAAAGGAATTCTGATAACTGATAGATAATGTATTAGTTACATTTTTTCAAATACGTCAGGTATGTTTGCATCAGGAAGAATGATCAAATGAACTTTTTTCATCCAGGAGGATTTAAGTCCCGAATCCAAGTCCCAGTAGGGACAACAAGGAAGGTTGCGGGATATCCTGTTCTGCAGGCTGTTTCTTTTAGGTACCAGACAAGTTCCTGCACGGAGTGCTGTTGGAAGATCCTCCAGGCCCTAACGTCCTATTCCTATTACGTTTGTGAGAGACCAGAAACCACAGTCCTAATCACATCCCAAGCTCTGCCAGGGACATTAAAAGGCCCAGCCTCTCAGTGGACAGTGAACTTGGTTCAGTAATTTACTGTGAACCAGTACTTTGCATTTATGATTTGGAGCCAGAAGTCACTTGATGTCATAGAGCTAGTAAGTGACACAGGCAAGATCTGAACCCAGGATGTCTGAACTGTGGTGCTTCCAATAGCCCACTTTCACAGTACCAGCTTAAGGGGAGGACTGACCCACAAAGCTCTTGCTCGGGGACTGATGGATTCGAGAAATTGTTAGCTGAGCATATTCATAGTGTAGAATGTGAGCTGACCTAAAAACCAGAGCACCAGCTGGCACTTCCAGCGTTGGGGGAAACATGAACGCTTTGTGCCTGTGCGCTACAGCACTTGCAAAACTGCATGCTTTTGCAAGGTAGCCGAAACTTTTAAAACATAATCTAAAACTCAGATTTCCCACCAAATAATGTCAACATCCTTTCAAGGGAAATACAACAAAAGCATAGTCAAAGAAAGACCAGATTTCAGAGTGGTGCCAGGAAGCAAGGTGCAAGGACTGGCAAAAGGCAGAAAGGAAAAGGCAAAGGGCAGGTGCAGCAGTCCTGAAATAGACCATAAAAGTTTTTTAACAAGTCATATTTAAGTATTAAATCCAAGGCCAGCTATAACAAATTAATTTTTTCATAAGGTGGACAAGATGAGGACCAGGCAGAGCTGCCAGTGATGAGCTCGTCAGGCCTTAACTGTTGTGCCCACACAGGAATGTCTGATGTATTCAAAAGCAAATCAGGGAAGCCCCTTCCTGGGAGAGCAGTGGCCCAAGAGCACAGGTAAACCCCTCCCAGTCAGATTCAGCAACTCTGAGTGGGTTACTGCACGTGGGGAATAATGTGCCCCTTGCAACAGCCTGGGACACTGTGTAGAGCTGGGTCAGCCTCAGTGTTCCCATTTGAAACTTAAAACATGGTTTATCAACAGAGTTTTTGAAACTAAGAGTCACCAGAAATAATAATATATTTTTGATAAAGGAAAATCTTGCCAAGAATGCAAGTTGCTGGTCTGAGAACTGTTACATCATTTGTCAACAAAATGGGAGAAGGAGAAATTGTAAGGCAATCTTGTAATACATAGATAATTAAGTAAACTGTAATGGTCTTATCAGCTTTAAACCACCTATTGCTACCACTGATAAAGGAGAAAAGCACTCAGTAAATTCTATTTCCCTTTCCTCTTCTAAACGTCCATCAGTGAATACAGACTTTATCGTACACTGAAATCTTCTCTTGGTCTCATGTTGCTTCAACCAGATTTTCTTCCCTTTTCCAATCATAAAAACTTCCTTTCCCAATCACGAAAATTTATCAATTTGTGAAAGCATCTTGACAGACCCATAAATCACAGTTTTAGCAAAGCAGTGTTTGAGCCATCTCCAAAATGTATTCATATTTTTTTAAAAATTTTTTAATGAGAAAGCAATTCCCAGGAGCAATGAAATGGCTAATGAGAAAGCAGGGATGTTTTTGGCTGCAAATTAGAGTCATGATTGAATAGGTAAGCCTCTGTCAGAATTAGAAAATGAGCATTTTTTTTTTCTAAATTTCCCTACACCAAGTTTTCCAAATCCACTGTAGAAGCGTGGACCACCTTTTTTCTGCAGAACGTCTCACCCTGACTCTCCTCTCCAGGGTTTGGGAGCCTTGCTTAGCCTCTGCCTCAGCAGCTGTGAGAGTTCGCTGGGAGGCTGCATGTCCTTCATGCCCTCAAACCGAACTGACTTTCCACCCCGCAGTGCTGCGTCTGTGGTTGGGCTGCTAGGTCATTTCCCAGCGGAGGAGTGTGCGGCAGCCTGGACTGTGGAGACAGAGTAGCCAGTGTGTAAAGAGTGAACAGACGCCCAGTGAGTGAACCCAGGCTCTTCACACAGAAGCAACTTTGTCGCCTCAACCAACGCAGCTGCGATACGTGGCTTGTGCACGGCTCTTTGTGGTTATATGAATAGGAATGTTCAGGTCTATTTATTTTATTATTTTTATTTTTGGGATGTGGGTTTCTGGAGGGTCTGGGTATTTGAAACAGGAGCTTTTAAAATAAGATTTCAGTTACTCCCTATGCAACATGAGTAGTTTAAAAACTTGATTTTTCTTGTTGCTCTGACTTTTTGGTTAAAAAATAAACAGAGAACTATCAACTAGGCTGAAAATGGATAGGACCTCATTCATTCAGAATTCTCTAACAAGTGCATTGTGGCTGGACCTTGACTTTTTAAAAGTCATCTATTCAAGAAATTAATATTTTAAGCCCTGACACTTGTTTTCTCACAAGGAACACAAGCATGATTTTCAAGTCATTTAACTCGTCATTAAAGTTGGTCTTGAAAAATCTGTGCCAGCCATTATTGAGAATCACATGACAGGCTTAAGTAATCAACGAGCAATTCTTTAAAATGGTATCCAATTCAGACTGCCTACTCACTACCAATTTCTCAACCCCGTGTGGCCATATAACACACTTACCTGGGAGACCTGTAGCTCCGGGCAAGCCCTTAGGACCTCTTCCTGGAGGGCCTTGTTCCCCCCTTTCTCCCAAGTCACCTGCATTTCATTAGAGAAATGTTATTTTTCTATATGTTTATAAAAAGAAAATGTCATGTTTTTAAACTTTAAGCACACCCAGCATTGAGAAAGCCAAAGGTCATGAAGTTGCCACAAACTAGGTTGTAGTAAATATGAAGCAAGGCAAAGGTTAAGTCAATTATATGAAGAGATCTAAGGAGGAAAAAATCAAATAACCCTATTCATCAAATGATAAACTAAATCAAATATCAAATGATCAACATTCAGTAAAATAACAATCAAGTGTTAACTCCTTCACATGAGAAAATAGATCTACCTCAACTCAGAGTTAGTTAGCATAATGCTTCATGAGAAACAGGAGAAGCAAGTCCACTACACACAACATTACGGAGATGCCCAGTTTATCACTAGTATTTGTCATTTGGTTTGAGAGTCAGAAACATCCCTGTTTTCAAGTGGTATCAGTATCTATCTTAAATCCTTGAAAATCAACTCAAAACCTACAAGCAATGAGAGAATTCAGTAAAGGAGCAAGATACAAAATTAGTATATGAAAATCAATAATTTTCATATATACAAACAACCACCAGAACTAAGATGTAGTGAAAAAATATCCCATTTATAATAGCAATTAAATTAATAACAAGGAATAAGTTTAATTAGAAATATGCAAATCTAACATTAAAAAATTAACATTTCTAAAGGATGCAAAAGGACTTCACAACTGTTCTTAGGTGAAATGATATCATCACAAAAAGGTGTGAGTTCTCCCTAAGCTGAAGTTTCATCATGATCCCAATAAAAATATTTTTTTGACCGAAAAAGGGGATTCTGAAGTTTGTACAGAAAAACACATAAGCCAGAGTAGCCACAAAAACTCCAAAAAGAAAAGCTACATAAGGGAATTAATCATACCACATATTAAACCAATTAAAATGGTGTGGTACTGGTATGCGAATAGACTGACCACTGAACCAGCCCAAGAAACAGGCTCCAATATGTACAGGATTTTGTTTTGTAATAAATGTGCCATCTTAAAGTGGGAAACAGTCGAACAAGTCAATAAATGGTATTGGGAAAAGTGGGTAGCCAGCTGGAAAGAAAAAATAAAGTTGAATCTGTTCCTCACAACATAATCTAGGATAAATTACAAGTGGATGAAATATTTAAATGTAATTTAAGAACCAGAAGAAAACAAGGGAGAATTATTTTATAACTTCAGATTTGAGTTGGCCTTTCTGTTATGATTCAAATATGAAGCGTTCCTAAAATCAATACAAAAAGGTCAACAACAATAAAAAAAGAGAGAATATATAAGCAAGGAAGTCACTAAAAGGAAACAAAAATAGCTCTGAAATATACGGAAAATTCCTTGACTTCACTCTCACATCAAAAAAAATGGAAATTAAAAATAACACGAAAGCTACTTTGAACTATACAGTTGGCAAAAATTCCGAAGTTGAATTAAACATACGCTAGCAAGTCTGTGGAAAAACACATCATTACATATTGCAAATAAGACTGCAAATTGGGACAGTCTCCTGGAGGATAATTTAACAGTTATCTATCAAAATTACAAATGGTAGTACCATTTTACCTGGCAATTCCACTTCTAGGAATTTATCGTGGAAACGTAGAGGTTATGTTGATATTTACCCAAAAATGAAATAGCGTTGTCTACGGCAGCTTTGCCGTAGTGGCAGGAGAATGGTCTAAGTGTCCGTGAGAGGATGAAACGCACTATGCTACTTCTGCAGAATGGCATACTATGCAGCAATGAAGGAAAAACAGGAAGCTCTTTGAATGATCTCAAGTCCTGATCAGTAAAAAAACTCAAGGTCCAGATCGCTACTAAAGGGCAATATGACTTGCTTCTAAAAGGCTGCAGGGAATGTATGTAATCATATATTGTACATCATCACTGGTAAGGATACGTAGGAAACTAATAAAAGGGATTACCTAATGGGAAGGATAAAGGAATCTAGGCAGATGGGAGACTGGGGTGGGAAAAAAACTCTTCGCTAAATATCTTTTCGTACATTTTTAAATTCTCAAACACTGTAAATTTAGTGTCACTGAAAATAAATTAATGAATTTTCAAAATTTAAAACGTGCTGTCACGAGTGCCTACATTTCACTTATGAGTCATTATTTATAGAGAATGTGTTTTGGATTACAACCAACCATGTGTATTTGCAAGACAGCTGATTGAATTTAGGGATCCAGCAGCCACAGAACCAAGTTCCATTAATTATCCGGGCCCCTGCAGAGAAACCCAGAAACTTGGCCTCATTAACAAAATGCCCTAATACCTAGTCAACTGGCCCTAAATGACGTTTACAGCTCCTAGTAGAAGACATTCTTCTATCCCACTGGTATGGTATTATATTATCCTACTACTCTTTTAGAAGATGCAGTGGCATTTTGCAACAGATTCCATACATAGTCATTTTTTCCAAACATTTTTATCAGCCCAACTTTATTCAATATTGAGTCGTTTTTTATAATTTAAAAAACAAAAGCATGCATGCCAAAATAGTAAAAAAAAAAAAAACTCTAATTATGAAGTGAATGTTTAGTCACCATACTTTGATTTTAGCTGTGAATGTCCTTGTATGAATATTTTTATCAAGAATCAACTATATTTAAAAAAATTTTTAAATGTATATAAATACTGTGTAAGGATACAGAGCTCAAGTTGAACTCATATTCACATAAGCTGTTTTTTTACATTCATCATCAGTATGGCCTTACTATATTAGGAAGATATGGTAATTAGCATTTTAAAAACTAACAACTTAAGCGCTCTTGTTAACTTAGCAATTTAAATGTCATATCACTGTAATTCTGGAGGCTAGCAAGGAGAAGAGAACCAATAAATGTGCCACATTTTCCAAAGCTAGGAGATGAAGATTATAAATTAAAATGTAACTTCCATGCAGACAGTGAAAGTTAAACGTTCTAGCATGAAGCCACATCCCCTGCAAAATGTCACTTGCAAGGAAGAAGACTACCGTCTTTGTGGTGATGCTGCTGTGTGGTTATCAGTCGTAGAAACGTGATTTTTAGATGGGCTCCAGGACAGAGCCACAGGGCAAGCTGCTGCCCCTTCACAGCAGACGGAGCTGCTCTGTGATCCCCGGGGTTAATCCGCTTCTTCAAACCCTGATCATGTCTTCTTTTGACATGTCTGAAAAATGGCTCAGGGAACTAAAAGTCCACCTTTATTAGCTAGCCTACTGTGTGGAAAAATAGAGCGAGCGAGCTTGTAAAATGAGCTTTAGATAAGGTAAAAAGGGAAATGTGCAGTGTAAGTAGCAAAACAGCTCCATCTGAACAGAGAGGCTAAAATGAAAGAAATTCTCATTGCTCCATAGTTGCTGTTTATTTCATTTATTTGAAAGCTATAACTGATACTCCGACCCATGCAAGCAGATTAATACCGAAAAAAAGTGTTAATAATGACATGTGTATTTTCTCAAGCTGTCATTTACATATCGACACATCTGTTTGACTCACACTAAAGTATCTAAAAATATATATATAGCCTTACTCAAAGGGGCTTAAAATTAATCCAAACCATGAACATTTAAAAATAGTATTTATGGGGGCGCCTGGGTGGCACAGCGGTTAAGCGTCTGCCTTCGGCTCAGGGCGTGATCCCGGTATTATGGGATGGAGCCCCACATCAGGCTCCTCCGCTATGAGCCTGCTTCTTCCTCTCCCACTCCCTCTGCTTGTGTTCCCTCTCTCGCTGGCTGTCTCTATCTCTGTCAAATAAATAAATAAAATCTTTAAAAAAATAGTATTTATGACACAGAAGACTAATACTAAACAAAGTGAACATAAAGCCAATTAGGTACCTCTCATGTTCCTGTTTGAGTGCACATAAAAAACGCACATGCGGCATGGGTCTTGGCCCTGTTTGTGTAACATTGCACAGAACATGTCAATGAAAAACAAAAAAAAATTATAAATATGATTTAAGATTTGGGTATGATTTCTGGCATATTTCTGCTAGTTCCTACTGAAAACGTTGCACTGTGTTTTGCAGACTAATTTTTTAGGAAAAAATGATTTCACTAAAGACATAGTTTGAACTGCTAAAAGCCTTAGTAAATTTTATTTGTTCATTATTTATGTAGTAATTTTCTTGGAAAAAGACTCTCAAAGTAATATGGAGAGCAAGATTCAGACTATGCCTTTGTTAGGCATGGGAGAAAGGCTGCAGGTGACACTGAAATACATCCCTTTGCTAATTGGCTGAACATTTAAGTTTCAAATGCTGGAGTATTTGTTCTCCAGGAAAAATTGATCTATAACCTTTGGCTAGTGGGACATTATGTTTTCAATCAAATATTAGTGTTATAATGTATGTGGTAGGACAAGAAAGGCCAAGTCG
Organism: Ailuropoda melanoleuca; assembly: GCF_002007445.2. NCBI lineage: Eukaryota > Metazoa > Chordata > Mammalia > Carnivora > Ursidae > Ailuropoda > Ailuropoda melanoleuca. The sequence continues at coordinate 22,731,904 of NC_048236.1, forward strand.
GGTTACCTGGAATCATACATTTCCAAATTTGTGACAGCACTGATTGATAAAATCCCAAGGATAGTACTCTTTTCTTCCCACACCCCAAATTTCAAGAAGTAAAACAGAGAAGATGCTGCTTTAAAGGAACCCAGTGATAATAAAGTGATGGAGGAGGGTGGGGAGAAAAAGTTCTTTAGAAAAAACAAAAAGGCTATATCTCTTCTAGACTATAGACTATGTCATAAATACTGAAGAAACATTAGGGGGAAGTCCCTTACACAATCAAACTATGCTTGATGAATAAACTCTGTGCCAGGGGCACTTTCCAGGTTCCAAAATAGAAATAGATTTTTCTTCCCTTCAAAATAAGGTTCAACTGCTAGAGCCAGGTCAGCCCAACCCAGCCACAATTCAGTGCTGCCAGGAGCTTCCCAGGAAGCTTACTGAACATTTGACCTTTGTTTCCTGTGGTTCCCAATCCTGGTTGTATATTAAAACCAGATGGGGAGTGTTTTTAAATCCTGCTGCTCAGGCCTATTAAGTCGGAATCTCTGGGAATGGGACCCAGCCGTGGACAGTTTTTAAAGCACCCCAGATGACCCCACGGTGCACCCCAGGCTGAGAAACGCAGCTTTAGGCAGGCTCTGCTAGCATAGCAAGTAGACACAGACCTTACTTCTTAGGAAGTAAAATGCGACTTGAGGCGAGTTCTCTCCCTAACTCAAAGTAACGTCCTACCGCACGTACGGAGACTTCCTTTAGGCCACAGGAAATAGGGCTGGGATTTCTCTAGGCCCTACACGGTGTTTCTCTTCAGTCGGAAGATGGAAGATGGGTAACTATTCTAATGCCGATGCGTTCAGCATCCACCTGCGGGCTTGCTGGGACACACACTGCGGCCCCAGCTCGCCAGGCAGAGTCTCTGGTCAGTGGGAGCGGTGGGCTGGAGAATCTGTGCCCCAAACGGGGTCCCTGGTGGTGCAGACGCTGCAGGGAGCCCCCTCGCAGAACCGCTGCTCTAAAGGGGACTTAGGAGAAAGGCTGAGGCGTCACAGCGGGCTGTGGTTCTACAGAACCAGCCAAGCCAGCAATCCACTCGAAGCAGCAGAGTTTCTTGGAAATTGTGAACAGAATGAACGGGGACTAACCACAGAGAGAGGAGCTACTCGTGAGCTCCTGAACCAGTAGCTACAAGCAGGACGAAGGTGAGTGGCGATGTGATTCTTTCAAAGAAAATACTCGGTTCTCTTGAAGATGAGCTCTGAGCTCTCTCCATGTTTGATTTTGTCCAGCCTCTGAAAGCTTGGAAATGGTGCCAGCCTTACAAGGGGCTCCAATTAGGGCTCATTTTTTCACATACGGCAATGCACATGCAAAAAAAAAAAAAAAAAAAAAAATCAAATATAATTAACAAAATTGTTCCAGCTGAAAGTGTAGTTAGCCAAATACCTCAGCAATTCATTTATAGATCCAAAGAGGCAGCTTGCTTGCCCTCTGACCCTTCACACCATAATATTTATCCCTAATTGGAGCACCGCCATTTAAAAAAAAAAAAAAAAGCCCGTCTGTTTCTGATGCCACATCTTTCTGAAGCTCCCTAGAGAACTGTCAGTCACTCCCCAAGATATAGAAATTCTTCATTTTATTTAGCCCTCTCTGTAAATTATCCAGGGCACACACACACACACACACCCCACGCTAACGTACTCACCTCAACTAGTAAACACCATCTGAGGCAACCAGTCCTTCTGCAGGTCCTGCTGAATACCTAACACACTCACAATACTATTTTTTTATTTTTATTTTTATTTTTTGCAAAACACTGATTTTAAGGGCTTAACTTCAATAAAAGGGGAAGAAGCAAATGTTCTCACATTCCCTCATATGTTAAAGAACAAAAAAAGTTCAATTGTACTTCTGAGCCGAAAAAATCCATCAAAACTAAATATCCCCAATGTCACTTTTTAAAAGAAGGAGGCAGCCTCAATTCATGATGAAATTTATGTCTTAGGACCTGCTAACAAATGTTGTTCGTTTAAGTAACGGATACATTCTAAGGTTGGTTGCTGCCATCTTAGAAGAGCTCTACAATGATTTTTGAGTCTCAAAAAAGAAAAAAAAAAGTCTGAATGATCCTTTACAAGATCCTATAAAGTTTATTTTGAACCATGATTGAGGCAGAGGGTAACTGCAAAAGACCAGTACTCAGAATCAAGGGACCTTAACTGTAGGTTCAGTCTCCTGCTGTCATACTGCAGGGTCAAGAGGGTGTCAGATAATGGCTTTCTGATCTTTACTATCACCACTGGGCAAGAGAACAATACGTCTCCTTGTCTCACAGGATATCTGGAGCTTGGAAGGGTGTGTGAAATATCTGAAAAAGGACAGTGTGTGTTCTTTTGTTCCCCCCAGGGCAAAATGGCTTACCTTTAGGCCCCCTTAAACCAAGAGCACCAGGGGGGCCTTTAATGCCCGGGAGGCCACGGAGTCCCATCTGGCCTGGGAAACCGTTCTCTCCAGGTGGTCCTGGGGGGCCAGGGGGGCCAGGCCTCCCAGGGAGGCCAGAGGCTCCTGAGTCCGGTCGCTTGAGACTAGCAGCCATCTCAGCAAGATGCTCTAGAAGAGAATAAACAAAACAGCCCAGAAGAGTCAGAAACATGAAAGTGATTCAAATGAAAAAAAAGGGGTATTTCAAGTGTCTTTTTTTTCTAGATGTGTCACCAGAGCTTCAAAATTGGTGGTGGGAAGTGAATAAAGTTGGATCATTTTTCCATGGATTTTCTGCCAAGAAGCTTCACTGGTGCTGTTTGATTCAGCTCGTTTTGGATACATTTGGGCCTGCTGTTCTGAGACAAGGGGAGGGGGATTAAAAAACAAAACAAAAAATACACAGTAAGGCTTTCAGGTGAGTAGTGTCCTAAAAGGATGAGTCTGTCACCTGAGTCCCAGCTGGTTATGGGAAAACCCAGGATGGCAAGAAAATGAGTTTCTTCACAGAGGGAGAAGTGGATGTCTAGAAGCTTTTTAAAAGTCCAGGACATTGTCCAGAATTAGTATTGAGAGGGCATTTAAGACCTGGCCCCACATTTTCAGTTTGAAGATACTGCATGACCTAAAATATCCTGAGCGTTCACGACTGCTTATAAATTCCCCTCTCAAAAGTTTTTTCAGGCTTGGAATAGACAACAGACATTAAAAATAGCCTGCTTCTTGAGAATGTTCACAGTCTGTCTTAAAAATTAATAACTGTGTGGGCTTTTTCAAGAACCATTAAATAGATTAAGAATCATCCACTGAAACCAAGAAGACCAAGAAAGCTTTCCTATGAAAATACTCTCAGGGAAATATGCCAGTGTAATATTTTCTAAAGGTGTGAAGGAGATTATGAATTGGAAACAAATTTCTAACGAACATTTTAAAATTGTTCAAATGTGAGCATTCTAGTTTGCCTTATGTAAGTAAGAGTTAGCATAAAATTATAATTTCCTAGGGATGTAATGTTTAAAATTGAAATATCCTTTTAAGATTAAATGTCTGCCATGAAGAGACTTATATTGGTTTTCAAATATAGAAGTGACTATTTCATTCTGGAAAACTCTATAAGACAAATTAGACTATCTCATGAGCTTGCAAGAGAAGAGTATTTATCATGACAGAATTGGTTCCAACTAGAATAAGGTAATTATTTGTTAGAAGGCCCCAGTGTTTCAGGATCTTCCCAGTTCCTGTCTCCCCAATTTCTTCCTTTTCTATGTGATTTTAGAACTAGACCAATTCTAAAACAGCTATGACAAATAGCAATTGCTATAGCTATAGATGAATTTAGATAAAGGTTGACAAATGTAAAAACATATCACCGTTTTGGTAAAATACTATTCACTTTCTACATACATGATACATGAGTAGAGATAATGTTCTTATGCTTCTTATGGACATGAAGACTGTCAGTTACTTCACATATAAGCTACAGAGAGAGCCAGGGGTCAGCACCAGCACGTGTGTGCGTGCCCGCGTGTGCGCATGCTTTCTTGCAAATTAACCCCCTTGGCAAAAAACAAGAGCAAAAATAGGCTAACCCAGGGGTGCCTGGGTGGCTCAGTTGATTAAGCGTCTGACTCTTGGTTTCAGCTCAGGTCGTGATCTCAGGGTCATGATGTCAGGGTGGTGAGATCGAGCCCTGCGAGCCCTGTGTTGGGCTCCATGCTCAATGGGGAGTCTGTTTAAGACTTTCTCTCTCTTTCCCCCTGCTCCTTCCCCCACTTGTGTGCTCACTCTTTCTCTCTCTCTCAAATAAATATTTTTTTAAAAAATGGGGTAACCTAGAAAGATAAAATTTTTCTTTGAGGCTATAAGCTATTCTGTGGCAACAAATTAGATAAAACAATTAATATATTCAAAATCTCCCACCTTTAAAGCACACCAAAATTCAAGACATTATGATTTATTTACCTTGCATGACTCTCATGCAAACCTGCTTAATGTGCTGATCTGTCGGTGCTCTACCCTGAGACAGGAAAATTAAAAAAAAAAAAGATGGTTAGATGGTTTATACACAGAACCATAAAGAAGACATTGTTAAATGGTAACCTGACAGACTCAGCAAGTGGCCAGGTGGCTGGATTTACAAGAGAACTCGCCCACACTGCTGAGGAGCTGATGTCTGGGCTAGCCTGGCTCCCCACCCACTTCTGGTGCTATGAGATGGAGTCTCCAAAGGGAAACCCCGGGGACGGCCCACCACTCACTGGAGGGCCCTGGATGCCAGGCAGGCCTGTGGCGCCCTGCTCTCCCTGCACGCCTCGTGGTCCAGGCGGTCCTCTTGGTCCTTCCACTCCAGGAAGCCCCCGACTTCCTTCAGGCCCCCTCAAGCCAGGCTCCCCAGGGTTTCCCACCTAGGACAAGATGGCACATTACAAAACCAGGGCTCTCCACAAGTAATATGTCTGCTTAATATTAATACAAGACTTACATGAAATTTTGGGTTTGCTTACGTTCTTGTCTCCCAAGATATGTTTGTTCGGAGGTTACAAGTTCTCAAGGTAAAGACACAGAATGCCACAGTGTCTGGGAACTCCAGTTCCAGTAAAGTTTTTCAAAATCTTTCTTTTTGGTATAGTTAGTATTTCAAAATGTTAATTGAAATAATGCATTTGAAACTACATTCTTTATACTTTGAGCCACTTCCTAAGAACAAGTTAGTTTTTAATAAGAGTTGTGAACTTATTCTGGCCACAAAAAGGCCACTGAGTTCATACAAGACTTGTTACTTTGTATATCACCAATATAGAAAGCACAAAATAAAGATATTTCCAAGGGCATAAGTTATTTAGCTTTATAACACTCTGGAGAATTTGAAGAAGCAGGTGTACCCAGGAATTATAAAATACTAACATTAACTAAATACATTTAAAATGCCACATTTAAAATATTACACTTAGAATGAATACATTTAAAATACTGGAACAGGGGCGCCTGGGTGGCACAGCGGTTAAGCATCTGCCTTCGGCTCAGGGCGTGATCCTAGTGTTGTGGGATCGAGCCCCACATCAGGCTCCTCCAATATGAGCCTGCTTCTTCCTCTCCCACTCCCCCTGCTTGTGTTCCCTCTCTTGCTGGCTGTCTCTATCTCTGTCGAATAAATAAATAAAATCTTTAAAATAAAATAAAATAAAATAAAATAAAATACTGGAACAAAAAGAATGAGTCCATAATTTAAGTCTTGAGGAAGTTAAAAATCTAAACAGTAAAGAAGTTAAAAAATAAACCAACTGTTTCCTTAGCACAAAAGCGTATACCAGGTAGATTTCTTTCCTGAAAGCAGACCACTAAAAGCATTTTCAAAAGTCCCCATCTACAATAACTGCTTTAAAATGAGACTAAATTAATTCACTTTCTGTTAAACTACCTCTGTTAGAACTGATGGCATTAGTAGTTACAATGTGCCATTGTTTATAGAATAAGAATGAGAAGATAAAAGGACAGGAGGCATTAGGGGAGTGCTAGGGCTCAAGATAAAGTTCATAAAGCAGCTTAATCCTGCTTTTTCGTATGCAACATTTATCTAGAAAGAGTTAACTCTGTCAGATGTTTTCAGCTGAAGGGAGGTGATGAGGCAGGGCTTCCACTAGATACATCTGAATAAAGCTCAGCACAAATGCTTTTCCAATCTTTCTTTATGCAAAAAAATTGAAAGCTAAGTCAACTTGTCAGAATTGCTTCTATAAAGAAATTATGGCCTAAAAGACTTCCCGAAAGACTGTCAACAGAGAGACCTAAGGATGTGCTGTGGGGGGTTCCGGGCTGACAGCTGACTACAGTATAAAACTGTAACAACTTCTACAACAGCCCTGAGGAGAAGCCAAAATGAATTTGGAAGAGCACTAAAGAACTGGGAGAAAACAGAGGAGGCCGAATCAGAGTCTGTCATCTTGTTGACACTGTCTGAAATACTGCTACAACAAGGGGAAAGTCTTTTCCAATGAAGAGATCAAGAGCCCCGGGGTCTTTGGAAAGAATTCCTCAATTAAGTGGTATACTGAAGTAGAAACTGGGGTACAGACTTCACCCACTTATCAGGTTTGTCTCTGCTGAGATCACTGAGCAAAGTGGAGGTGTGTGTCCCTGACTCTGGGACAACACACTTCAGCTGCATCAGAATTACGTGGGTAGCGTCAGAGAAGAAAGGGGTAGGAAGAGAGGTGGTAAATCAAGAGTTAAGTTCTAGTAATATATCCAAATTTAAATGAAACTAACTCCTTTTGACCACTGCATTGTTCGTTCACTTTTTCCTTTTATAACAAATTCTTACCATTGAACATTACCGATTATTTCTAGATAGTTGAAGTAGGATTTCTATTATCAAATCCTATCAAGGTTTACTCTTCACATTTTTTCTCAATCCTAAATCATTTCTGTCGAGGATTCTTAGGTGTAAAGATGTTGCTTGAAGCCTGAGACTGTCAATGGTGTTTAGAGGTGGTGTGTAAACAGGTGAGTTAAAACAACATAATAGTTTCCATATCAGGGGTATGTAAAGAGCCCAGGGCTGGCACTGCAACCAAGTCTGGGGGCAGGTGGTCCTCCAGGGGAAAGTTGAGCTGAGGATTGGGCTACAATGCCTAGGTGGGAGGTAGCTATACTAAGGAAAGAGGAAGAGTGTTCCAGACTAGGAGAACAGCACAAGGCGTTCAATAGCATGCCAAGTAAAAACAATTGCAAACAGATGAAGTTCCAGATAGATAGAGAGGAGGTTGGCAAGGCAGAGACCACTTCATCAAAGACTTTGTATATTTAGCTAAGAGTCTGATTTTATTCTATCAAATGTTATTCCTGAAGGGTTTATGGAAAGGAGGGATAAATAGTGGGCTTTATATTTCTCTCTAGATGACACTGGCTTCTATGAGGATAATGTGTTGTAGAGGGACTGAGAAGAGTGGAGAAGATTCCAGAAATAGGAAGGAATAAAAGATTAACTGGAAGCTAGTGGTGGTGGCATTTGAGGTTAAGGTATGCTTCATCTTTTCCCTTATACTCTCTTAAATTTCTTACTGTATTGAATGTGCATTCCTTTCAAATTAGTGAATCATCCCAGGTTTGCTGGTTCTCTAATTGGTTCTATACTTGACTCTATTAATTTTATTCTAATAATTGGTTCTATTATTGGTTCTATAATTCTGAATACATCTAATCTCTAAGGACTTCAGTTTAGTTTCTGTAAAATGATGAATGGAATGATATCACTTTCTAGCTTTAATAATTGTCTATTAAATTTTCTTATGCCTTACGACTTTACGTTACTTCCCCAACTAGAACAAACAGGAGATTAATAAAATTACTGAAATATTTGCAATGGCATGAGTGCCTATGAAATTCATTTATACTGGTCACCACAAAGGACAAGTCAGTTCTTTTAAAATGACCCATTTGTGAAAGAAATTACCATGTATACTCACTGATCTACTTATGAAAAAACTTCCTTTAAAGTGGATTAGTTCAAAAGGCAGATCCATTTACAATGTTGTGAGGTGGTCCCCCCTCCCCCACGCCTTGGATGAATCCATTACTTAAAGAATAAATTTAGACATTAATTTCCTTGAAGGTCCTTTAAGAATTGAATTTTATAGTGATTTCATAAAGCAGAGCATTGCATTTTCTATAGCTTTATTGATATTTTTACTTTTTTATACTATTATTGTTCATTGTACTTACAGATCCCTTTGGCCCAGGTAATCCTATTTCTCCCTAAATCAATAAAACAAAATTATATTAGAACAATGCATTCACGTTTGATAGTTTACTAAAAACATTTAAAAGGTTATTGCGCTGCTGAAATCTATAAAAAACCATGAAGAGATAAACTCTGGCACTGCAGAAAATCATGAGATTCAAAATTTGGATTCTAGTCCCAGTTCTGCTACTTAGCTTTGTGAGCTTTGTTACCTCCTAGCCGTTGACTAACTTATCTGTTAAATCACAGGGTTGAATAGGGGCTTTACAAGACTCCAACCAGGTCTAAGATGCTAGGTGTTGAGACTTAGAATGTGTAAGTCAAAAGACATTAAACTAGCATGCTGTTTTAAAACACAGTAGACATTTAAACCTGACGGTTTCATTTTTGAAACTCGAACAGCATTGTGAAACTCATCTGCAAAAGTCTATCAAACCAAATATGCCTGATTTTATGCTTAAAAAAGAAAACCTGGAAATCTCCCACCCCTAATTGTAGATATGAATTCTGTTCGAGTTCAAGCACATCAGTTCATCTGTACCACAGATGAATTTAGCCCATAAAATTTTAGCCGAAAATAAAATTAAAAAAATCCTTTTTCAAATTTACTTAATAGAGAGCTTTGCCTAGTTCAGATGGTACATTTATATTAGCTCTAAATCCTGAAAATCTGAATAAAACAACATTACGAGATTTTTTTTCCTGCACTAAGTGGTCTCTGGCACTATTTTGTGAGAAATCTGTCCCCACTCCAAAGGACCAAACATAAGTTTCCACATTAGGTCGTGTTAGATTGTGTCAAAACCATACAGAGGAGCCAGCAGATGTAGGAGTTCTGGCAGTAAAGATAACTTTTTCTCATTCTTGCTCTCTTCCTGGAGATTTACCTGCAGCGCCCTCTGGAGGTGGAGGTCACTTCTTTGGAAGGTTTTAGACTACGGAAAATACCCATGGGCAAACTTGTGAGCCACAGCTTTCTAGCTGTAATAAAATTTTGTTTCCACAATAGGCACTATTCATAGACTTTCTATAGTCATCTAAGAATCACTTCGAATGTTTAGGTGTAAACCCACAAGAAAGTCACCACCTATAAGAGAAAAATTTGTTCTCCAAAGGCTTAAGCCAGGCCTATCAGTTTTGGGATGTTTACCCTCTGCTTTACTTGAACTTGGCTGCAGTCTCGGGGAGTCTTTCATTAGTTAAAAAAAAAAAACAAAAACAACCCACTGTAGCTGCTGAAGTAGTCAGCAAGGATAGCAGTATCAGAGAGAAGAGAAACTATGTTTCTAGTACAGTTAACCAAATTAACCAAACATTAACCAAAACAAAATGTCTTACAAGTTCGCCCCTTTCTCCTGCTTCACCTTCTTCGCCAGAGGAACCCTAAAAATTAAGATTAAAAGTCACAGTTTTGAATTCTTAGTCCCTTGCCTCAGTTGTAAGCAGTCAACATTGATAAGCATTCCTCAGTGGCCAGTGCCCCCCGGATCGTGCCGAAGTACAAAATGCTCTTGACGGCTTTTCAATCTAGCTGTCAGTGTCTAGCTACTCCAAATCAGAGAAGCGCCTAGAGAAAAGATAGCAGGTGAGGTTGAGTTTCTTCTAAAGGTAAGGGTTAATGAGTGTATCCAGCAATTTTATAATTAGGTAATCCTTGAAAAAAGGCTTTCACCGTACAAAAAGGAACCCAGAAAAAGGACCAACTCTAATTCATGTTCACACTTTATTTGTTAAGGCCTTGATACAGAAAAACTCAAAATATGATGATGTGGCTATAGAAAGCTCCATCGGTCACAAGTAAACCAATCCGGGGACTGGGAGAGAGGGACGCTCTTTTCAATGTGTAGTCTTGGAAGCAGAGCCATCAGCAGCTCCAGCTTGTTAAAGTGGTAGATAAGGTTATAGACCAAACTAAGCTCTAGCTTTCACTCACTATGAAGCACATTGAGAAACACTAGCTCCTCCATCCTTTTACTCACACCCATAACCCATCTAGTGCCCCCTGCTGGTGAGGCACCTCCATGCACATCACTGACTGCACTGCAGACTCCGGACAGGACCTACCTGTTCACCCTTTGGCCCAGGTTCACCGACTACTCCCTGTAATGAATAAAATATAATACTTTTTTCAGTATTTTGAGATGTTCCACGCTATAATTTCAAATGAACCAACTTCCCTTCTCAGGTTGGTAGATGAGGGCAAGTATGAATAATGTGACAGATGAGGACTTGCTCCTCTCCCCACAACCTAACAACAGAGCTCCAGGCTGGGCGTGGAGCCTACTTAAAAAAATAAATAAATAAATCGGATGACAACCTAACAACAGCCAGGTAAGGCCTGGAGAAACAGTTATCCAAACGCTGGCCGCTCGGGGTGCTCTCTGATCACATCCACATAAAATTTAACTGGTAGGAATATAAATTTAAAACTAAACAGGAAATATGATTACAACTGGAATTTTTCCTTTTCTCAACTTTTATATATTCCTTCTGATAAATTATTATATTGATACTTTTTGCTTCTTAATCTTAACTCTCAGTAATTTAGGATACCTTTCTTGATAGCTGTCTGAAATCTCCACTGTGCCAAAAGCAAGCTTGGTTTCTCAATATAGTAAAACTCATCCTTCCAAATAAGGAAATTTCAGGGGGCGGGGGTGGGGGCTAGATAGCTTACCCTGTCACCTTTCATTCCAGGCAGGCCAGGGGGGCCAGGCAAGCCAGGGAGGCCAGGACTACCAGGAGAACCCTGAAAAACAAACACAGTGTCTCCAGAATCAGTTAGTACGACACTGTAATCACACGAGGCAGACACAGCCTTGGGTGTGTGGACTCCTGTCTAAAATAAATGCGCTGTGGTTGGCTTAACACTGTTCCTCAATTCTGCCTCTCTCCCACACTCTCCGGAAAAAATAGGCCAGTCCCTCCACCACCTCGGTCCCACCTCGGCGGTCCTCAGTTCCTGGGTTTGCACCCTTCCCCACAGTGGGCTCTTTCAGTGGAGTCCCTGCAACGGGGCTGCCTCTCGCTGGGTAAACAAGCACTGCTCAAGAAGTAAAAGGCAGCATTCACGCCCACCTCTCCTAGATTCCAAGAACAACCACGGGCCAAGTGTAGCACTTCACGTCTCTCCTGGTTTCAAAATGTATGCTACAAACCACACTGATTAAAATACCCTCGGTGGGTATCCTAGATATAATTTGAAATTTTGCATTTACATTTTCACGCATTCACGTAACAAGATGATTAAATCACCCTTCGTACATTGTTTTTCTCTTTTTGTTTATTTTTAAAAATGTATTGTGTTTTGTAGAAAGCAAAAAAACTTCTAGAGACTGAAATTTTACTTACCAGTTTACCTGGTGGTCCTGGAGGTCCCACTGGTCCTATTTCTCCTCTACTGCCCTGGAAAAACACGAACATGACTGTCAACTGGCTGGTTTTCCAAAACTCAAAGCCTTACTTACTATGTCAGTAAAATATCACTCTACTTAGGTTTTTGTTTAAATATAAAAGTCATCAAAGTCCTCTCCCCATCTTCGACTGAAGGCAGAGACCTTTACAGAAAATGCCTACAGCCTCCCCAGTGTTTAACCTTCAGTGAATGTGTTCATGCTCCTCCTTGTCATTACGGCCCAGTAGATAAAAACGATGTCTGCTGCATCTATGTGAAATGACTATTAGTAATTTTTCAGCATCTGAATTACAATATAACTTATATTATGGTTATCTGTGTATATGTCTTATCCTCTCATTTAGATGATATGTTCTTGAGGTATAGGTTTATCAATGTTGAATTCCACCTAACGCCTAAAACACAGGAAATTTCAGGTCTACAGTACATTTTAAAGCAGCATCTGGCAAATGATCTTGAACTGCAAAAAGAATGAAAAGAAGAGAAACAGGACAGGGATGTTTGCCTTTAAATTACTAATGCAACTTCAAAAAGACAGAGATAATAGAAATTTACAAAGTTTTTGACATACAAAATTCTTTGTTCTTCATTCTTGTTCTAAACATGTCTTAAAAGATTAAACAAACTTTGGAAAGTACAATTTATAATGAAAATAGACCAAAAGCAACGTTTCATTTTGTGAGCCAATTTCAATTCTTTATTTGAAACTCTAAGCCCTTTGAGAAAAAGAGATACATGAATTCTTCAATTTCTTTCCCCAAGAACCTCATACAGTCTTATACAGTCTGATGAAAGCTTGTTTTATTTCTAACACATATTCAACTAAACTGAACATGAGATTATTGGATAAATAATCACATTTCCTGGACGGTGTATATAAAAATGAAAGTAGTCTTTTGAGTTCATTTTATTTTAAAATGACATGACAACTTCATCTTAATTCTTGAGATTTATAAATGCTCCTGCTAAGATTATGCTGATCTGGCCCATATGCTATTCATTTATCTCTAAGTTGAACCAAGTGTCAAGGTCCATAATCCTTCTGAGCTATACTTAAGTGGCAGTTGTCTCAAGTGACTTATTGGTGATTTAAATGAAATGCTCTTAAATACTTTTCAAAAAATTTTATATAGGCAACCTGTCTAGTATATAAGTTTGGGTGATACATTGGCCCTTAACCCTTGTGAGCAGCTTAGAAGCCTGCGGCAGTCTTATGAGGATGGGCACTGGAAAGATGTAAGACTAGATGAAAACCAGCCACTGTGATAGATTCTTCTATCCATCTATAAATACAAAGATTGGGTTCTGCCCCATTAATTTAGCCCAGCACTTCAAAGTTCAACACAGATTTTCTTCAGTATATCTGCTCTCTTGGCATTTTCAAATAATTTCTGAACTGCATCATGATTAAGATCCTAAATGTCATTGGGCTAACATGACTTTAATTCACAGAATAATTAATAGTCATTGGTGGGCAAACTAATTAATGGTTTCAGAAGGGGAAAGCAGTTCTTGACACAATCTCAAGTATTCACTTCTAAATAAATGAACCATTATGCCAAATTAAGATGATTGATGTACTTTTTTTCTCTTTCACAAACCAAAGGGCTAAGTTAAAACAAAGGATTTTCTAACATTTCATTTCTTTTTGGTGGGATTATTTTGTCAACCAAAGACAAAGATTTTCTTTGGGGTATCTTATTTTCTCTGACTTTCATGAGCTCCTATTAGTCAATTCATAAGTGTTTTCCAACCACTGGCAGGCCCTTGGTAACACATATGAATGGCTCAGAACCCCAGCATAGACAGCCTGTTCTGCTGACCTTCTGTACCCATGAGAGCCCAGCATGCACAGGACTAGAGGGTGAGTAAAATTACAAGCATTTGCTTCTCTGTTACTGTACAAACAGACAGCATGTGCTTCTCATTTTTTTCTTCTTCCATCCTTTAAATTCTTGGCCATTTTAAACGTAGGTATTTCTATAGAAATCATCTCAAGGTTGAAAAAGGTAGTGTTTATTTTCAAAACAATGACCAAGCAGTTATGAATAAAGTGTTAGGACAAGATTTTCTGATGGCCATTCCTATGATTTCTATGTATTCTAAAAACATGTAAGATGAACGTGAATAATCAAGATATAAATAGCAACCTCTAAAAACACAGGATAAACTAAACACATGTTGTAGGGAGCAATTAACCATGACCTTGTAACCACAGGTGTGCTAAACTTAGAAATGGCAAATCTCCTATGTTTTAACAGCTGTGATGTTAACCATCTTCTCAGATGTGGGCAAGGGAGACTGATAGGGCTATGGCTTTTGTGCCCACTAGCTAATATTTACGAGCCCCGTGACAATAAGAGTTAGGATTTGTAACAAAAGAATTGTAAGAAACCAGAAAAAAAGGCAAAATCCTACCATTAAAAACATGAGGACCATAATAAAAGGCTTTTTTTCCCCTCTTGGATGCTTTTTGCCGCCATATACATCTCCAACATGTTCAGAGACATCTGCCAACCGCTCCGTACTTAGGAAGTCAATTGAGACTTTAAAAAAAGTTGCAGACCCTCTACCAGTGATTCCCAACTCTGGCTGTGCGTCAGAATCCCCGAAAGAGTGCTTTAGAAATATATTTCACGAGGTGTCTTCCACCACTCCATCTCCCTGTTCTTCCTCCTGTCTTCTCCCATCTCCCCTAGATTCTTCCTCTGTGATTTTGAGGTCAGACCCAGGAATCTATTTGGGTTTATGTTGTGTCTGTTTGTCTTCACCAGCTTTACTTTAGAGCTTTGTTAAATGCTCACTACGAAAATTCCATACACACCAAAATTTAAAATTTGCTCAATATGTCTTGTACCATTAGAATTGGGTAAACTAACTTCAAATAAAAACCGTCCTGCAGAGCCTTGACTCGAGCCGTCGAGGCACTGGAGGGTGGAGAGGAGGCTGCGGGCACTGAGCCCCACTGCCAGGTCTGAAGCCAGGCTCCACCAACTCCAGCCCCACAACTTCACCTCTCTGTGCCTGTTTCCTCACCTGGAGAGTGGGGATGAAAACAGTACTGATCTCATAGGGTTTTTGAAAGGATTGAATAGATACATAAAGCACTTAGAACAGTACCTGGCTCACAGTAAGCACTATGAAAGCCTTAGTTATTTTTATCCAAGGTTTTACCCAAGAACTATAGAAATCAGTCAAAATTAAGTATTTTAATCTATTTAATTAAATGTTCTTTGCCTTTCAAATCTCCCAAGTTTCTTTAAAAATACAAGTTGCTCTTGAAAAATAAAACAAGTCTCTAGTCATCATTTCTCCAGTTTCTGTCAAGACCACTGATCACCAAGAAGAAATCTTTTTTTTTTTTTTTTTTTTTTTTTTTTTAGAGAGGGAGGGTGGAGCAGCAGGGGGAGAAGGAGAGAAAGATTCACAAGCAGGTTCCACACCCAGTGCAGAGCCTGATGTGGGGCTCAGTCTCACAGCCCTGAGATCACGACTTGACCCTAAATCAAGAGTCAGACCCTTAACCGACTGAGCCACCCAGGCTCCCCAAAAGGTACCTTCTTTATAAACAAGTACTGAGAGCTGTTTTGTAAAACTCATTTCAATAAATACAAATAATTCCACCTGGAGGTCTTCCTTTTTAAAATGGAACTACCAGACTTTTAAAATATCACAGAAAAAAAATCTATTTCATTATACTTGTGTTGTCTTAAGTATTTTGCAAAAAAAAAAAAAATTAGATTTTATCCCATTGTGCTCTAGATTGTGATAGTGGTTGTATTTGCCTGATTACCGAAAATGCTAACTAGCTGAAGAATGAACATTATTCTTAGTACCATGCTAATTTTAGAAATAAGAAATTATAAATCATTATACTTAGTCTGAATTATATACTTAAGTGCCTCTCTCTGGGATGAAGGATGCTGATTAACCCAGAAGATCAATTATGATTTTTACAGATTGTTGCTTTTACAAACCCATCTTCATATTAACATTGGAAGATCATATTAGTCCTACTACAATGATAATTTTTAGGTTTGCCACAGATATTTTAAAAATCTATTCAATTTTACAGCATTGTATTTTTCTCTGGTGTAGGCTTAAATATTCCCTCACACACAGAGGCAGACCAAAATCTATAACCGTCAGAGCTGCTTCACAAATTATTGACAGGGATAACATCCCGTGGCTTGGGTGGCACAGGGGTGCAGTTTCGATCATTCAACAACGCACCATATGGGGACCTCTGTGCTCAGAGCTGTTGGTGATAGGGTGAGGGGGGGACTTCAAGAGAAAATGAGAGAGGCTTCTGTGCTCCAGGAGCATATAATCTTCAGAAAACTGGAAGTAAATCAGCATGGCACTCATCCCAGTCAGAATCACAAGAGTAGAGCAAACACAAGTCACTCAGCAAACGCCCTGGCAAATTCTGGGAAGCCTGAAAGAGGGAAATGGACCAGGAGCCATGGCATCCAAGGCCCCCACCATTCTCCTGCTGGAAACCAGGAGTCACCCAGATCCAGGTATAAACCAGTAGAGTGTGAGCAAGAAAGCCAGAAGCACGATCCAAGTGGTAAAGATACATGCTCATATGTAACCACTGGAGGTGACAAAAAAACTCCAATATATTTTGCTGTGGCACCAGCTAAAACTGTTATAACAATGGTTTGAAAGGAGAATACCACTTAATTTCAAAGACGTGCTCCAATTAGCCCTGGTCCATTAGTAGAACACATTAGAATTGGTTTTCATTCCTTCTACTCAGCTTTTCGACTTGACATTTGCAAGAAAAACTGATAGAACTTGTGAGGAATCGTTGAAAATGTGTTAACTTATCTATGAAACTAAAGGTAATGATGTAAGATGAAAGAACAAATGTATCTTTCAGTAAGTAGATTTGGTGTTAAAACTCTGCTCCAGAACTATAATACCTCCAACCTCTCACGACACTTTCCTATAAAATTTATAGTAGGTGAAAAGTAATTATTACTAACATAAGCAGCATAGCAAGATTTATTATACCTCCAATTCAATTCATTTTTAGAAATATTTATTGAGCACCACCCTGCGACAGGCCCTGAGGGAAGGGATGTAAGGAATGCAAAGGTGGGTCAGAGGTGCCCCTGCTTCCCTGCAGTTTTCACAGCATGTGGCGGAGGGGCCCCGGGTTACAGGGTCCAGAATAAGGAGACAGCACTTCTATCTGGGGGATAGAGCATGATCAGAGACGGTTTCACTGTTGAATTAACATTTCAATTCCATCTAAGAAGGTACAGGGGATGTTGAATCAGAGAAACAGAGAAGAAAGCCATCTAAGGGCAGAGTGTAACAAAAGAACACAGGCAGGCTGAGAAGTGCAGAGACTATTTGGAAATGAGCATGGAGTCCAGCTTGACTTGAACACAGGCTCTGAGCAAGGCAGAAGTGAGACATAAAACTACAGGATAAACAGTTTAAGATTTGGTACTTCCTTTTCTTGCCTGTTGAAATCCATTGAAGATCTTTAAACGGAGAAGAAGTGATGATGGAAGCTGTACTTCGAAAAGACCAATATGGCAGTGTGCGCAGACTGGGATCACTGCCATTCCCCAGGCCTTTGACATTGTGTCTGACACTCTTATTTGTCACCATGATTGACGGAACCCTACTGGAGTTCTAGGGTGGAATCCCGGGGAACGAAGAACTATCCCAGCCAACATACCAGGAGTACCTTGTTGGGGAACACCAGTTGAGGGAAGGAAAGACACGCTGGAAAGGCAAATCAGGAGACACCTGATAATCCAAGCAGCAGCTAATGATCTGAGCTGGGTTGGTGGAGGTGGGCTTAGAAAAGAAGAGTCAAATACAAGAGACCTTAAAAAGGAGGAGGTAGAAAGCCCTTGGGTGGCTCAGTCAGTTGGGTGTCTGCTTTCAGCTCGATTCATGATCCCGGACTCCCAGAATTGAGTCCCAAGTCAGGCTCCTGCTCAGTGAGAGTTTGCTTCTCCCTCTGCCCTTCCCCCTGCTTGTGCTCTCCCCCGCCTCAAATAAATAAATAAAATCTTTAAAAAAAAAAAAAAAGGAGGTGGTAGATCAACAGGTCCTCTTGGAGATAGGAAACATGATGGAAGAAGAACACCAAGGCTTTGAGCTGCAGTGATCGGAGCAATGAGAATCTGGACATTTACAGAAACTCGTAAATCAAAACCTAAATCAGGCTCAAAGTTTGCATAGGCGTAACAGATCTGCCTCCCCTCACATGAGAGAACTGAACACCCCCCACCCCATCTCCTTCTGCAGTTCTTGCCTCTAGTTCTCCATACATCCCATGGCACTTAATCTATGATGGGCCGAGCCCTCTCTACTGTGTCACTTCAGTGCATGGACCTGACATACAGCAGGTGCCCCTTCAACTTTACTGTTCTCTGCTCTATAAAGTGAATATTAGACTTAATAGCCAACGTTCCCAAAGTTCCAGTGCCCTCTCCCACACTGTTAAATCTTTCTGGACCAGTCATGTAGCATCTTCATTGTTTGAGGAATATGATCTAGCTATAAACTCATTGCTTTGGCAGTCAATTTCTAAATATTTTAGAAGTTCACAGGCTTCAAGCAAGAGAAAAGAAATAGATAACTGAGCAGTGAGTGAGCAAGGACCATGATAAGGAGCAGTAGCTAGTTTCTCTGGCTGCAGAGAAACTTCTGGAAATCACCTGATAGAGGTCAGCTGACAAACGCCTGTGAGAAGTGGGAAAACTCCCCTCTCTTGTCAAGACAGCTGGAATATTTCACTTCCTTGAAACATGAAAATCGTCATTCAACATGCTCATGAAAATGCTTTAAAAAAAATAACAACAATATTTGGAAATGTTTCTGGGTTCTCACTTGGAGTTCTTTTTGTTACCCAGCAGAGTTTTAAAACAAGAACTTAAACTGAAGGCCAGAGAAAATTTTTTAGAGTTAACATTAAGTGTATAATGTTTAATTTCCTAATCAGTTTCTCTCTAAGGGTTAAAGTGTATCTAGTGAAACAATACACGTTGCTGTATTGGCTGCAAAATAGACACATTTATAAACTCACCCTAAAAGATGTCTAGCAATTTCTCAAAAGATTAAATAGAGTTACCACATGACCCAGAAATTCCACTCCTAGGTGTTCTACTCAAAAGAAATAAAAACGTGTGTCCACACGAAAACTTGTAGAAAAAATGTTCACAGCAGCATTATTCATAATGGCCAAAAACTGGAAACAACCCAAATGTCCATTAGTGGATGAAAGAATGAAGGGAAGGTGGTATACCCATATAATAATGTTCATATTACTGAACATTAGTCAGCAATAAAGAAGAAATAGATACTACAGCATAGGTAAGCCTTGAAACATGCTGAAGGGAGCCATTCACTGAAAAAAAACCAATTTGTATGTTCCATTTATATGAAATTCTCAGAACAGGTAGATCTACCTGAAAGTGGATTAGTGGTTGCCTAGGGCAGAGAGGATTGGGGGGGCAATGCTGAGTGACTGCAAGTGGACACAGGGTTTCTTTGCTGGGTGATTAAAAGGTTTAAAAATTAACTATGGCAATGGTTGCACAAATCTATAAATATGCTAAAAATCAATGAATCATATGTTTAAATGGTTGAATTATATAGTATATGAATTATATCTCAGTAAAGTTGTTTTTTTAGCCACACTAAAATATTTCCTTCAACATGAGATGAGAGTAAAAAAGGGTCCTCGTGCTTTTTAAAAATACTTTAAAATTTTTTTGAGTTTTATTTCCACTTTCTGAATTTAAACAAGCAGATTGTATACATGAATAGCATTCCCGTTTCACAGTCTTTCTCGACTAGCACACACTCACACTGGAGAAGGCATTCACGGATAAATGAATAAATGACTGGAAGGTCACCCAGCACAAACCCTGAGAAGATACTTCAGAATGTTCTACAGAAAAGGAGTACTCACAGGAAGCCCCCGGGGTCCTCGGGGTCCCACCTCTCCTGGTGGCCCTTGTTGGCCCTGTGATGAGGAAGGCAGGGAAAGAAAAAGTTAACACTCCCTAACTCTTTGCTGAGTGATTGCAACTGGTAATAACATAAGGAAAGGTAACTCATGTCGTCTTACCGGTTTGCCTGAATTCCCCAGCTGACCAGGCTTCCCTGGAGCACCTGTGTTACCCTAAAGGTAAAAGGCGACATTCTAAGTAATTCAGACAGCACGTAAGCAAGATCATCAACCTGTCCTACCCTGGCTGGGCCTTTCTTACACCTGAATAGCATTAACTTCCCAATTTCACATGGAGAATTTGGGAGGATATAGGATCTCTTTCTTGGCGGATACATTAAAGTTCTTTCGATTCAGGATACTATTCTGTTATTCCCAGAAGTATAGTAAGGGTATCAAAAAATGTTGAAAAATGAAGGTCTTTACCCAGACAGGATAGAAGACTTTTCTTTCTTCACAATATTAATTATATGTGTCTTTCCTTTACCATTTCTATCTCCCGTTAACTTCTTGGAGCCCTTTTACCTGACACTGACACTATTAAAATTAAAAAGAATCCTGTGAACATGAGGAATAGGAGGATGTGCTGTTGAGAGGACCCTGGCAGCAAGGTCCAGGGAACACACACGTCTGGGGATCCATCGCCACCATCAATCTCTCGGTCAGCACAGGAAGCGAGCATCTCTGAAGATGCCATGGCCCCCAGTAACTGGAGAGCTGTAGCCATACAACCTAGTAGTGATCAAATTCTACGTTACTCACATTTTATCTATTTTTTTAAAAGATTTTATTTATTTATTTGACAGAGATAGAGACAGGCAGCGAGAGAGGGAACACAAGCAGGGGGAGTGGGAGAGGAAGAAGCAGGCTGCCAGCAGAGGAGCCTGATGTGGGGCTCGATCCCACAATGCTGGGATCACGCCCTGAGCCAAAGGCAGACGCTTAACCGCTGTGCCACCCAGGCGCCCCACATTTTATCTATTTTATTTAAAGTAAAGCTATATCTTATCCCTTTAAGTTTTCCTTCACCTATTGCTTTTAATTGCTGTAATGTAAGCCCTGGTTGATCAGTCTAAGAACAAAATGTCTAATATCTTTTTAGTTTAAACGATATCATGTTAGTAATATTCACTGACATAATTTCTATAGCTTAATCATAATTTCCTTATTTTCAGGGGTAAAAAGCAATAACACATTCTCTGTTTTATACTGGCAAAGGATGACACTTCTAGGAAGAAAGTCTAATCAGCAACACTCTGTCAAAGTATTCTTTCTGTAGCTAAGAAAGAGATTAGCATTTGAGGCTTCAAAAAAGCCTTTTTAAAAATTTGTCCTTAGGGTCAAATATAAAATAAAAGGCAGGTTGGAAATACTAAAAATGATAAATAACACATGTTAATGAAAAAATAAAGAAATAGGGAAAAGTACCAATTAAAAAGTTTTCATCTTTTACCTTTTCACCAGCAACACCCTTTGCACCAGGAATCCCAGGTACACCCTAGAAGAGGGCACACAGAACATCAGTTGAATCACCTCAACGGAGAATCTGTGAGGTGCCGAGGGGCTCAGGGGATCATGACAACACCAACGCTTTAGTGTGAGGGAGCGTCTTCCTAGTTCCCAAGTTCTGAACAACTCCAGAACTACTCACAGTTTAGAAGGAATTACTTTACTCTATCTGGCTTGTTAAGTCTGCACACCCTTAGGCAAATCCTACCTCTAAACTACAGTTATTTTTCAAGCATGAATTTCCAAATTATAGCCCAGTCAAGGGGAGCTCCTACCAACATGACTCCATGTATAGAATATAAAAACAAAGACCTATTGAAACGCTAACCCTTAAGTAGAAAAACGGAATGGCAGGAGAATGCTGGCTCGAACTAAAATTTGGTACTATTGGGAGTCCTAATGTTCTCTGATTACTTTAAAATGTCAGATATCATAATAAATTGAGGCCAGTCCTCAAATTACCAAGTATCCCTTTATTACCTTGAAATATTTGTCTCCAAGAATACATCTGTATAACCCACATTAATCTCTAGCCACATCAATGCAGGGAAACACCAATTTGACTAATTCAAAATAGCACACAATCAAAAAAATGGTATCTGATACCTCACATCATTCCGTGAGCATACTCTCAAGCCTCTTATGACTCACTTCTGCTAACAAGAACTTCAGAACTGGTGAAAAGGAGGAGGGAGTATGAGCTCCAGGCCCACAGCTCAGAGTTAGTAAAAAAGAGAAGACAGATTGAGTGAACTAAAGAGAGAAGAAGAATGCAAAATACAAATTAAAGCTTTTATAGTTATTAGAGAAATAGTTCCTTCCTCAGGAAAAAAATTTAAAACATAAAACTGTAAATATGTAAAATTAAAGCATCATATATCTTCCCCAGAACTTATCAAATTATTTGTTTCTCCCTAAAATTCATATTTTCCAAATATGTAGCTAAACCAGTAAACAAATACTCACAGGTAAGCCCTGCAATCCTGCATCACCAGGAGGCCCAGGCTTCCCCGGTTCACCCTGAGAAAAGAAGTTTTAATTGCATCATTGAACCTGTGTTAACTGCTGTATGTCTTTCAAGAAAAGAAAGGACACAGGGCGTCTGCGTAGAAGGAGTCTCCCTACAGTTGACCTTACATGCACTTTTATAATATGATCCAGTTCAGGGAGGGGGGGAGGGGAGGATGGACTTAGGACATAAATTTAATCAAAATACACAATCTCTTTCAGCTGCTTTCATTGACACAGCAATTCTACTGAGTTCCTAAAACCAGGTAAACAAACATAGTATTCTAATAGTATTTTTGAGTTGACACTTGATTAAAAAACTAAACGGAGGAAAAAAGCCAAAACCAGCTGAGTAAATCTCCCGGTAGTGTAGTAATGGAAATGCTGGGCTTCGTTGGCCAGGGCTACACAGCTACCTTTGTTCCCGGCATTCCAGGTATCCCGTCACGGCCATCCACACCTGGCAAGCCCTAAAGATGCACAAAGAAACACACTGTGTCTTAGAAGCCGTCACATTGTTCTTCCCTTCATTATTTTCTAAAGTTCTATTACAAGTTAATAATCATTTGGGAAAACGTGGTGGATGACTATGGCTCAGGACATACCATGTCTCCTTTGGTCCCAGGGAGGCCAGGAATTCCTCTAGAACCTTGAGGACCCTTGCAGGGCAGAAGGGAAGGGATAGACAAGACATGCTCATTTATCATGACACTCTGAACACATCAAAGAGATAAGCATAATCAGCAGAGGACACCAAAAAAAGCAAAATGTTTGCAGTGATTAACACTAATTTGAACTCACTCTATCTCCCTTGGGACCTATTTCTCCTGGAGGTCCTCTCTGTCCTTGATCACCCTGTATGAAAATAGAATGTTGTTAATATAAGCAAAAGTTACTTCTTGATAGACTTTTGAAACTATAAAACACCATCCATATTACTTTATTACTGCTCTTTCACCTCATGCTTTGCTCTGTCATGGATGCTTAGCTCAAGAAATCTTTTTATAAAAATTACATTGTCTTAAAATTTATATTGCCCTAGGGATCATAGAGACTTGCTTGGAATATTTTGATTCCATTTTAAATGTGTAAAGCTTCTGTGCTCTTTGGATGTATAAGTATAATAAAGTTAAGATCCATACTGCAGGTAACCTTGACATCAGTAACTAGGTCTACATATCAGCTGAACTCATTGACTATCATGGTGGATTGAGGTTTGGGTCAGTTGCCAATCTTTTCTCCATATTATTTTTTCTCCAGGCAATAATAATGGTTTCCGTCGAAATTATCTGGCTAATGTTGACTTATAGTACAGATAGTAATAGATGAGAGGATGTGTCTTCCTAAAATATAGCCTTTGTTGAGTTGCATAAGTACTCTAAAACCTCAAATGGTTTCCTATTGCTACTAGATCAGTTCAAATTGCTCACATTGGCATTAAATACCCTCCACAATGTGATCCGACTTTATCCACTCAATTTCATCTTCTCAACAGAAACTTTCCAAGCCAAGCAGTAACAATCCCTATGAGACAACACACTCCATCACCACCACCAGTGCTCCTTCTCACCTGTGCTCCGCTGCCTTTCCCACCCAGAATGGCTTTCCAGATCAACCTGCCTCTAGGATCCTCTTCTTACATGCATTACCTCTACCACATACTCCCATGCTGGATCTTGTAATGCATAATGTGGTTACACTCTGTCTTTCCCACTGGGCCATGAAAATTCTATTTTCCTCATACCTTTTCTTTTTCTGTGATAAAGATGGTTATTAATGGGTGACTTTTTAATTTATTTCTAGAAAAGGTGTGAGGCAGCCTATAATAATGACACATGTACATATAGCAGTCAAAACATAGAATAATGAGATCAGAAATCATAGAAAAGGAAAAGGATAGAATTGCCCAAGAACCTGACATGAGACAGTTACTGTGGCTCTAAGCATCCTGGCAGCCAAAACAAAAGGGAAACACAGTGAACATAAAAACTTAACAATTTGACTTCACCTTCACCTAACAAAAAACCCATATTGAGTCAAAAGAACTCTTCTCTTTATTCAAGGAAGTGATGCTTATCTTCATTAAAATTTGTTTAAATAAATATAAAAACTACTGCCCATTTTACCACTTGCATTATTTACATGTAAGAGACACTTGCACACACACACATGCGTGTGCACAGCAAATAATCTATCCCTGATCATTGCTAAATAATCTATCGCTGGGTCTTGTAAAAGGAAAACTACTTACAGGTGCACCAGGAAGACCCTGAGGCCCAGGTTCTCCATCTAAGCCCCGAGCACCCTGCAAAAAAACAAGACAAAGAAATGAAATTGAGATCCGTCATTAAAGGGCACATCGGTCTTCCCATAGAACGTTAATAGCCAGATAAAAAGAAGGTTTTGTGTCTGTAGTATATACTGTATTCATCAGTGAACCATTGGACACCTCAGATATGAAAACACTAGTTTACATCTCCTCGTCCCACCAAGAGTACTGACAGCCAATCTTTGATACCACCCTGGATATTTTAAGTTAACACAGCAGCCATTCTTGATTGATGACATGAACTAAAAACACTGGTACCTATTTGGAGAAGTTGGCAAACCTATCGGAAGAGGTTTGGTAGTCACCTCCCAGGGCTCTCAGGATTCCTGGCTATTCATTAATGGTGAAGACCAAGGAGCCACCCAAAGAATAGGATACTTTCCCTGGACCCTGCTGTTGCCACAGCTGTGGCTGGGAATCTGTGACACTGGATTTCCACCAAGATCCAGAATCAGAAGTCCAGTCATGTGATTTAGAAGAATGAGTTGCAATAAGGATTTGAGTATCCTCCGTTCCATCCTACATAGACGTTCGGTTAGGTTTATATAAAATAATCCATCTATCTTCTTAACAACAGAGTTATCCTACCAAGGGATGGAAACTACAGAGCTTTATAAATCCAATTATCTTGAAATCAATTGTGACTTGGTTATATGGTACATATCACCTCCTTATTTAATGATAAGAATCAAAATGTGATTTTAAAACAAAATATGGGGGTTTTTCTTAGTGCTTTCTATGTACGCTGCATGATAAAATACAACCCTCTTCTTTAAGTCTTTTTCTCATCTGCTAAGTGGATGAGAAGGCAGAAGGGCAACTGAAGTCAACAGGCCATCTCCTAATGAATAGGGTTGAGATAAGGAGATGATAAAATAAATGGAAAACAGTCGAAAGAGTGCTGGATGGATGTCAGGCCAAGAAATCCAGATGGACAGCATCTGTAGTAAGAATTAAGAATTAGAAAACCTTTAATAGAAGGTTCAGAAAAGGTAGAATCAAAGAAAGAACACAACTGAAGCCGAGGCACCACGGAGCCTTGAAATTCTTTGATCCCTAAAAACTAGAACAGACCAGAAAGCATTTTACATGCACCAGGGAAGAAGAGGTTTGGAAGACCCGAAAAGGACCTTGACTTCATCATTCACCCTGCATTGTGAGTGCGGAGCCTGGCGCTTGCATTATAGAAATGGCTGTGATGCACTCCCTCTCTCTCTTACTGCAGTTCAGCAAGAGCTCAGACCCAAAATGCTGTTACTAGGCAACCACTCCAGGGGTCTGAGTTCATGAGAAGAGCTTGCTTTTTTTTTTTCTTTCTTTTTTTTTTTGTTATTGAAAGCAATTTGACAGAACTCAAAAGAAATGAGAAATTTTGAAAAATGCCAAGTAAAAAAAATACCTCAAATAAAGAGCATATCAAAAACAGTAATTGGTTTCAAAGTGTGGGGTCACATATTTTAGATAATTTAAACCCAGAAAAAGCAAAGGCCCAGGTATCAGCAACTTCAAAATAAATGGGATTTATTATTTAATAACAGAAGAGATACACACAGAATGTTACTTAAGGTAACATGAATATATAAATATGAAATATGTTTCTTTTCAAATACAGTGTTTTTAGAAAAGAAATATTCTAGAGGAAATGGAAGAGTACAACAGGCAGAATGAGGGACAAAGAGGCTGAAAAAAATGAAGGAATTAGTCACAAAATAATTCCTTCAACTTCCAAAAATGTGCTTTTCTTTTAGAAAAATTTTATTTTATTTGAGCACCTACAATGTGCAAGTTATTCTCGCTTAGCTGTTAAGAAAAGTCTCTGTGCTTCTTTGTGAAATGACACAAATTAGCCATAGAGGTTCTAAAGAGAAAGAGGCGAGGGTCAGAAGTGGTGGTAGGCAAAGTGGTTTTTTTGTTTTTCCTGGAACCTACAAATTGGCTTTCCTAATATACTAAGTGGTAATCATTTTCTTAAAACCTGATAGAGAAGCTAAACACAACCCTATGCACAAACACACACATACACACACACACACACACACAGTGAGAAAAACATTTCGGAGCACATCAGGAATGTTCAGGTTTCTACTATTTTTGTTTATGATATTCACTCAGCCAAGCATTCCCCATCCTCCACCCTCCACCAGTGGGAACACGGCATCCTTCTAGGCCTGGCATCCTTCTAATGCCACCTCCTCCATGAGACCTCCCAGTTCCCTGATCAAGAGTAGCCACTCCTTCGCCTTCGTCTTCACTCCCTTACGCCACTTGCCCTCAAATTTATGTGTCTCTCATTTACCTTGTAGTTAGCTATCTACTCATTTGTTTCTCCCAATAAATAACAAATTTGAAGTCCTTATTCCTCTTTGAATCTCCCCATCATCTCACAGTGCCTTGCGATGGAAATGGTAGGAGAATCTGGTTTTTGAGACTGGGCTAAGGACAGGTTGGTAAACCCTGGCCACAAGTGTATGATCCTTGTTGACGACAGAGCTCAGGGATCAGCCTGGAGGGAGAGCCACGCATGGGCCTAGTGTCCTTGGGGATATCCTGCCTTCTCTTACTTCTCTCTTTCCATTCTCCCCTGTCTTTGCTTTGATTTCCAGGTATTGTGTCAGTGCTATCAGTATTAACTGCTGATAATGATAAAGAGATAAAAATGTAACATCCCTGCTTATTTCTATCCACCTAAGATAATTTAAAATATATAATACACAAGTATCATACATACTACTCATTTCTGTCATCTATGTTTATAACAGAAATGTAAAAACCTTGCCAAACATCTACAAAGCAAATAAATTTTAAAAAATGATGTTGCTGAAAATAACAAGATACTTTTAAATGGCCAAAATTTTAAATATTTATACATTTTGATATCATATCGTCATCATCATCTTACTTTTTCCCCTTTGGCCCCAACTACGCCAGTGATGCCTCGTAATCCTTGAGCTCCCTGGAAATATAAAAAAGAACAGTGAATTGTTTTCGTTGAAGCACACACTTGTTTATCTCATCACAAAAGTTGCTCCAGAAAGATGTTAACATAACGAAAGGTAACATTAAGAAATAGTGATATTATGTAAACAAATGATTCTAGTTTAGAAAGAAAAATCCAAGGAGAATTCTTCTGATGGTAAACATTCTTCTAAAACTCTGAAGATGTACATAAACCTGGAGCTGGAGCAATTACTGATGACAAAAAAGTAAACATCATTAGCATAAGAGAACTACAATCATGTATTTTGACATACTTTTTACTAGGGTACAGAATACACTGCCATTTCTACTTCCTTCATGATTTGTAACTTGGTTACGTGTAAGATGGTTGGGATTTTATTTTATTTTATTTTTTTTAAAGATTTTATTTATTTATTCGACAGAGATAGAGACAGCCAGCAAGAGAGGGAACATAAGCAGGGGGAGTGGGAGAGGAAGAAGCAGGCTCATAGCAGAAGAGCCTGATGTGGGGCTCGATCCCATAACGCCGGGATCACGCCCTGAGCCGAAGGCAGATGCTTAACCGCTGTGCCACCCAGGCACCCCCTAGATGGTTGGGATTTTAAACTTTGGAATGAGTTTTCCCCACCAATGTATGCCTTCAGAGGCCATTTGGTTTCCAGGCTAGTCCACAAAAGCTTATGTAAATGGAGCTGAAGTCTCTACTAACCACCAGGAGTCACTATTCATTACACCATCTGTGACAGAGGCATTCTGAATTCCCTCCTGGGGCAGCAGGAATCCATCGCACCCCACCTCAGGCATCAGAGTGGGTAAGCCTAAAAATAAGGATGTGAGTGTGATTTCTAGACTCTTCTTCAGTACTGAAATGTCACCATTCTCAATTCTCTGGCCCCACAGCAGCAGGGCTCCAGGGGTGGATCCTGTAAAGGGTGAGCCTGGGTGCTTTCATGGCAGCAGCGGCAGGGGGATGCTCCTTCAGGAAGGTGGAACAGCCGCTTCTGAGCAATTTGCTAACTGTCCACTGTGACTGGCTTAGGATAAAGTAGCTCTAGGCCAGACATTCTATTGTGTTCTCGCTTGGAGAAAATAGGGCAGTTCTCTGGCCAACCCTGCCTGCCTCCAGATAAGTCACAAATTCTGAGTAGATCAGTTAGGAATGACATAAATGTGTAAGATGATCCAGCTTAGGTTAACTACTTGGGATATAAAATGAGATGTGGCCATATCAGATTGAAACTGCTCTTTCTGAAGATAATTCTACAAAAGGAATTCCAAAAATATTTGAGCCAATGGCAGTGACGTGAGAATGCCATGTATTATCTCTTAAGGTGCCTACTTTGAAGGACAGAGCTTGTGTATAAATGTTCCCAAAAGCGTATTTTTTTTTAAAAAATCTGTGCATTACTTTATAGATGCACGTTTAAAAAGTGAACATTTGTGAAGTTTATAGAAACATTTTGGCAAGCCTACAGCCAAATACCAGAAGGTCAGCAAGCACTAACAACAGCCCCCAATGGACCACTTGAGCTCTGCAGAACCCAACAGATATCCTTAATCCATGAAAACATTTTTAAATGCTGCTTGCAAAATCCTGTTCTGAGGATGTGGGGGGGTGGCTTTAAAAATAACTTTAAATCCCCACTAAATTTTCATCAGGTCAAAAAAAAAAAAGAAAGAAAGAAAGAAACCATCCATATGTCTCTTACGCTATTTTTATCTCCCTCCTATGAAATAGAGTCCATCTCCTTATTGTCTTCTTTTAAGGGCTCAGGGAAGACAGCCTTCTGAAATTTCTTTTAAATTCTCATGTGGCTTAAAAGCAGAGGCCATTTCTGACAAATGCTCAGACTCATTTCCTTTAGCTGGAATTTCCTTAAGCTCTGGGGTAAGTACTAATCTACGCAGCTCCCTGAACTCTTTCATAAAAGGCCAGTTGTTTGGGAAAGAGCAGAGCAGGGCAAGGAAGGGTGGCCTCATGTTTGTCCTCCCTAACCCTTTAGTTCCTGAGAATAGGACCTGAACGTGTCCCTTACATGGTAAAGACCTTGGCTAGCTGCAATGTTCAGTGAATATTCAGAAATTATTATTTCCATAATTGTTAACTACTCATCTTGATAAGAAAAAAAGTGTGACAATTCTACTTTCATACACAAAAGTAATATAAATTTTGATGTAGTAAACACTTTAAATTGAAGTATGCCAATGCCCCAAATTACCTCATTGTGCATATAATTGCCGCAATCTGCCAAAGCACAAGGGACAAACTTTTTATTAAAAGGCATGATTACAAGCAATTAAGAATGGTCTAATTATAATGATTACATGCTGGCATAAGGTGTATTAAATCCAGTGGCTGATGTACCTATTGCATGTTCAGGGTACAGGAAATTTTCTATGTCATGTGAAAGTACCATAGAATATAAAAGATATGTATCAACCTCTTGTGTTCAGTATTTGCTTTCAGATTGCCTAGCCCTGAAATCTAGTAAATGAATGTATGTAATTATAGGTAAAAATTTTTCTGTTAAAATGGTGCTTGAATATACAATGGGGATCCCTTCCTATTTTGAAAAAATGGTAATCTCCCAATGCTGGCTTGGTGGGAAAATATGTTAATGTAATACTATTAATCCAAATGCTAAACAGGAAATATTCCAAAAGTCATGAAAAAAAGAATATTTGCATATCCTAGTTAAAATTTTTTTTTAAATACCTTACCGGAGGTCCTTGAGCTCCGACTTCTCCCAGTTCCCCCTGGTCACCTTCTTCACCCTAATAAACAACAGAAAAGCACACCAAATGTTATCCCAGCAAATGAGCATAGATAGATAACTCAGCACATTTGAAATTCACTTGGCATCCCCTGAGTTGTGTTACTATACTTTCTTAAATTAGTTTATATGAGTAATACATATTAGTTGTAGGACATTCAGAAAATACAGAGAAATATGCAAATAAAGTCACCCAAAGCCCACCTTTCAACTATAAATATCAGTAACATCTTAGATGCTTCTCTATAGAGGGGTCATGGGGGAGGAAAGGACAAAGAGAGAACATATATACATTCACATTCCCAGTGTGTGTGTGTGTGTGTGTGTGTGTGTGTGTGTGTGTGTGTTGGGGGGTATTATTAGGAAACTATGATCATGCTATGCAAACTTTTCCATCCACTACAATATTATTTATTTGTGATTTTCACTTTTAACTTTTCTTATTATAATTTTTCCACCATATACAATTTTTAAAAAGTATTTAAATCAGTCTTTCTTTTTGTGGCTTATTCCTTTGACGTCGCCCACAGAAAAGCTTCCTCCACCCCCAAAATATATAAATCTTCATCTGTATTTTTCTTCTATAATTTTATAGTTTAATTTTTTACATAGAAATCTTTCATTGATTTTAATGTAAGATATAAAGTAAAAATATCGTTTTTGGATGTGGTTGGGGGGATGGGGTAACCAGATGATGGGCATAAAGGAGGGCATGTGATGTGAAGGGCACTGGGTGTTACATGCAACTGATGAATTATTAAACTCTACATCTGAAACAAATGATGTACTATCTGTTGGCTAATTGAATTTAAATTAAAAGAAAAGAAATCTATCATTTCTTTTTTCCTGGTAATTGGTCACCTTCTCTAATATCATTTGTTGAATACTAGATTCTCTCCACACAGGCTGGAAAATTCTTCTTTAACATATAGTAAATTGTGAAGTATACTTGTTTCTAGATTTCTGACTCTGCTCTTCTCATCTGTTGTATGAATTTGCCAATACCACATTTTTATTATTGAAATGTTATAATACATTTTAATCTCAGAGAGAATTCCTTTACCTTTGTTTTTCATTTATGGTTACTCATCTTTCAGTTTTTCCTAAATCTTTACTCTTCCAGATGAACTTCAGAATTATTTGGAAGATCTTCATAAAAATACTACTTGCTTTATATTAGGACTGTACTAAATTAAAATGTTAATATGGAGAGAATTAGAATCTTTACAATACTGAGTCTATCTTGGAACTCAGCGTATCTCCCTATTTAATCAAATCTTTTTCTTTCCTTCAATAAAGCTTTGTTCTTTTCCTCATATTAGTCTTGAATATTTAAGCTTGTTCTGAAGTATCTTGACTATTTGGTAGAGATTGCCAATAGAATCTTCTTCCATTTTGTTTTCTAACTAATTATTATTTGACTTTTTGATATTAATTTTATAACCTCCGATATACTTTAAAGTGTTAGTATGTTCTGAAAAGAAATCCAACTGCTGTTTCTTACAGAAAGATTACTTGACTGACTCCAAAAAAAAGTTATTATTCCCTCCGATGAGGTTTTTTATATATATATAAAAATATAGTGCCCTACATTTCCTGTGGTAATGGATATCTTAAATTGTAAAATTAATCATGAGAAAAATTCTTCATTTTTAATATTATGTGCATATTAGATAAAAATCTATTTCTGTTGTTTCTTTATTACATATTTCAATTCACCCATGTTCTTGCTCTACAGACTATAATGTATAGATACTGTCTCACAGACACTCACATGCACACTCAAACACACACACACACACACACAAACACACACACAGACAGAAATACAGAAAATTGAATAGCAATATTAATATAGAACCTTTGGGCATATATGTAAAGAACTAGGTTTTGCCTAAATCATTTATACTTGATTTTTGAATCAATTGTGAGAGTATTACATAGTGGTTTCAGTCTCATATTTTTTCAGATTATATTCCATAAGAATACATGATTGACAGTGAGGAAAGGCAGTCCCAACTGGAAAGCCAGTGAATTAGCTATTATTTCAAGGAATGGATAATCAAAATATGTGTGTAATTAAATGCTACCTGTATGTCCCTGCCTAAATATCAAAACAACAGTGATTGATACGTGCACAGTAAGTTTTCATTAGCAAGGTTTGGGGTATTTTCCTACAGAGTCTAGGATAAACCTTAGAGTAATATAGTTGATTCAGATATTTCACCAGCAGATGAATAGCACACAACAAATCAATAACTACAACATAATGACAAATTTAGGAACAGCAATTTATTATCATTTTACTGAAAGATTTTTGACTATTCATTCTTATATCCATCAACAAATTTTAAAATTTTCATTAACTAATTTGTAGAGTAAATTCAAGGCAGAATTATGAATCCACTTTCAGGTTACAGTTCAGTGCATCTATTAGCCTTTTAAAGTTCATTCTTCAATGAGCTATTGTCATCTTACCTTCCCACATAAATTTTCAAAGACACCACTGAAAGGTGTAAGTGACACAACATGTGAAATAAATTAAAAGAGTTTTCAACCATGGCCAAGAAAATTTTGGTCAATTATCTCACACACCAAAACAATTTTCAGGTTCTTCACTGAAAATGAAACCAAATTTGAGAGTCTGGATAACTAACGTATGTATAGGTATCAAGAGTACTGATTTCTTGGGGAGAGGGGTAAATACTCTAATTGATAGTTCCATCCCCAAATGGGCTTGTAAAAGTTCCCCCAAAGAAAAGTTCACTAAAAGAAGGAGGAAGGGAGCATGGCCTCAAAAATAACAGAAGTCTACCATATCTACTTGACTACATGCGTTACCTCATGAATATCTTTTGGTGTAATATAATATTCTCACACATCTTTTCCTGTGGTTAGATAATATTCTATTATATGGCTATGTCATACTTAATTTAGCCAGTCTCCTGTGGTTGGACATATTTTTTTTCACTTCTGTGCCCCTTGCTCTTAGAAGAAACACTGGCACACCGCAGGTACTCAATAAATATTTGTTGAATTTTTTTCAGTTGTGAATTTCAAGATTTAATGGAGGAATGAGCATGCAGAAAAATTTCTGAAGTACTCAACTTTTTTCTACTTTCTCCAAGTTGACATTAAGAACCCCACTGTTATATTCCAGATAAATAAAATGACTTAATTACTCAGGGCCCAAGTAATAAAAGACTAGAAATAAATGTCCAAACTGTAATAGGGTAGAGAAAATTGGCTTACTTACCCTGATTATCTGAGGTTGTTCAACAGACTGATTTTAGCTAGAGTCCAAGAATATTAATGCCTGACAATACAATAAATTGCCTCTCACCAGTTTTTAACTTCCAAAGAAAAACTCTAATTTTCTGCCTCCACCCAGTAACAGTATAGAAAGACATAGTCAACGACGTCTAGGAAAACTACATTAATAAGAATAGTTTGACTTTGTAAAATATCACAGAATTCACGGGGACAAAACTTCTGTTATGCAGGAAGTAAAATTCTTAGACACTTAAAGGCAATTTACACCAGTGGATTTAAAAAAAAAAAGCAAATAAGTCATCTTACTTTAAATTTCTGCCTTGGTTTTTCTGCAAGGCATGCCAGTCCCAATGCAAGTTGTGCTGTGGATTTCACGTTTCTATCTAGACAATAACATAAGTCTATCACTGACTTCCAGATTACTCAAAATCTAAATTCTATTGAAACGGAGTCAGAAACAGACAAATTATTTCAGAATTTAAGATGAAAAGCTATCAGCTATCAACCTCCTGTTTGCTAGTGTCAGCAACACTTGTCATAAAATTTTACATGTGTCATAAAATTTTGTTTAGCAGAGTGGAAAAACTAGCTGAATAGTGTTTGACTATCAAAAGCATCAAGAAAAAAAAAGCTGAGTGTGATTGATTTCAAAAGAAAAGCAAGGGGTAGCAACACAGGAAAGAATGAAATGTATGGTGTATTATTGTTTTTTGTAATTGAACAACATAAGAATATTATGCGTAGTCAGAATATTGATGCATCTACTGAAAACCTGTCAATCACCATTTGAAAAGGAAGGATAAAATATCATGCTTTCTTATTCCTTATAATTCCTTGTAATAAAAGTAATCACTACCTCCTAATCACAATTTACCCACTCTATACTCATTTTCCTTACCTTGTGACCTTGTCTTCCGGGTTCACCAATTTCTCCTTTAGCCCCTTTATGACCCTAAAAATGCAAAATGTATAATTAACAAATACATAAATAAACAAATTAAAAAGTAATTCTATTTGGTTTGTCCCAGAAAGTGGTCAGAAGGTTCATAAAGTGATCTTGCTTCCCTAAATCTGTCAGTGTGCTACACAGGAAAAGGTTATGTCACAAGGAAAATGACTGCCTTCAACGATCTTAATACCACCATATGTATTACATGACTAGTGTATATGATAAATATTAGCTCTAGGTAATAGAAAAGCACTGTTCTAGAATAACAAAGGGTGATTACCTGGTTCAGCAACATGGTTTATCACCAGCTGATCCCTAGATCCCTC
This sequence comes from Ailuropoda melanoleuca, assembly GCF_002007445.2. Classification (NCBI taxonomy): domain Eukaryota; kingdom Metazoa; phylum Chordata; class Mammalia; order Carnivora; family Ursidae; genus Ailuropoda; species Ailuropoda melanoleuca. The sequence continues at coordinate 22,766,641 of NC_048236.1, forward strand.
TATCCCAAACTCCCTCTCACAGTTGGGTTAAGAGCAGTAAGTCTTCTCCAGCATCAGTAACTTTTTCTCAAAGGTGACAGTCCCGACTGAGCTCAGCTGGCTATCCCCTGCTCTCTCGACGCTGCTCTGAAAACCCTTCTGCCTCCTCTATACCTACCTCCTTCCTAAAGGTGGAAGAAGTGCTGATATAAGAAGGGGAGCTCCCAAGATGCACAACTCCCACCTCTTCTTGTACACAATTGTAAATGCAAAGGGAAAGCCATAAAGGGCAGTCCGGGAAAGCTGCACAGCATGAGAAGAAAATCCCTATCTCTTCTTGTCAGGCCACCTGTCCTAAGCATATGTGTGCTTTGGGTGTAACATGAGGCAAATGGGAAATGAACATTCCAAAATTAAGTCTATCAGAGCTTTCACCCTCGGAGACTTTCTTGTTCTGAGTCTAAGTCTTGGTGAAAAATAAGGCACCAGTCCAGGACCAGATCTTCTGCAGTTGTGGGAATCCACCAAAACTAACCTTAGAGAAAACCATCATTGGAAAACCAGTGCCCTGGGGCCTTTCAGATCATAGCATAACTCCTCTGGTCTGGAATTTTCAAAATCACTCCAGACTCATAGACTAGAGAGAAAAAGCCACTTAACCCCAACGATTGGTATTTTTTTATGGGAAATTTTAAAGTAATTATGATACAGAGTGAGAGAAAAACATTTTGGGGAAGTCTCTTTTCCTGCCTATTTTGCACTGTTTTCCCAATTTCTTAACTAAAATAGTTTCAGATACATTATGTGTGCAATTACTCCCCAGTCTTCCTCCATAGGAAACAAACTTCCGAACCTTAATTTGGTGTTATAGCATCTCTCAAGCCAGTACATTTTACTGGTATTTCCTCCCTGAACAATGGAAGCACTGTGTAATCAAACATCCATGTCTCCATGTACCTGCCAGGGGAAGCAGCTGTTGTTTCTAGGACTGAAGAAGGACCACAGACTAAGCCAAAGAATAAGCAAACACAGACTTGCCTAATCCGTCAAAATGGGGTCTTGCACACCAGAAAGGCCAATGCTTACAGGAAAGGATCTATTTTTTTTTTTTCCGAAGGATAATACTCCTGAATATAAAATCCCCAAATTATTCTCTTACCCTCATGCCTGGTAAGCCTGGATATCCTGAGCGGCCTGGCGGACAGGAATTGGGACACTGCCAGAGACAGAGAGAGAGAGAGAGAGGTAGAGAGAGCATAAATTAGAGCCTCCCTTTATGACAAAATGGTATATTTTAGGGATTGAAGCTTCAGAATCCCAGTATAATTATATTCATTAAATAAGTCTGAATACCCCTTTTTTTCAATATTTCATTTTTAAACTCAGAAATATTCCTAGCTTACAGGAAAGTACAGAGAATAGAACAAGCTTCCCCCACGTGTTCACCATCCAGATTTAATAAATGTTAATATTTTCCATATTTATTTCAGATTTATTAAAGAAATAAAATGTTTCCAGACCTAGTATACCAAATGCTTCCCACCTAGCATACTACGACCTGATCCTTTTCCCTTCCTCCTCCACCAGAAAAGCTCTATCCTGAGGTCCACAAACCCTTGTCAAATTGGCCAAAATTGCATTTAGTACAGTTTACGAACATCGTTTGAATATTAGTCTGTAAGTAAAACAAGTCTCAGAGGGAGTTGTTTGACTTCTAGCTTCTGAAATGGGGGTGCTCTGGTGAAAATGATGCCTTACTCATAAAGTAACAAGGCTATGGAAAAACAAAAACATTTCCATAATGAAAACCACTTACAGTCTGAGTGTATACAAACTAGCGCTATGGATTGCTCTGCTATCCATGTAAAGTAAAACACAGAAATACAACATAGTCCAGCAAGATATTTTAAAGAGACCTCATCTGAAGATTACATGGTCTTTGACTTAAACTGTATTTCATTCAAAGGTAAACACCTTACCAATGGATCGCCTTCATGAAAGCCAATTGTTCCCTAAAGTAAACAAAATATTAAAGTTAAGAATATAGTTAAATACCCTATTCAAACCTACTAATAATAGGAAGTCCATTGGATAAGAATATAATAAGTATATTTGTTCAATAGAATATAAGGAAGAAATAGCCACCCATAATATGCTAATATTCTAAAAACTTTGACTCATGGGCATATTCCTTCAGGAGACCCCTCTTTCAGGGAACTGAAATGAGAGACAGAATAGATAATGTGGGGAACTCTGGATCATACATTTAAAATATGAATTATCAGGGCGCCTGGGTGGCTCAATCAGTTGAGCATCTGACTCTTGATTTCAGCTTAGGTTGGGATCTCAGGATCATAAGATGAGCCCCACCTTGGGCCCTGCTCAGCAACTAGTATACTTGAGGATTCCTCTCCCTCTCCCTCTCCCCCTCCCCCAACTCACATGCTTTCTCTTTCTCTCTCTCTCTCTCTCTCAAATAAATACATCGTTTAAAAAACTGAAAAGAAATAAAATATGAACTCTCTCCTACTTAAACTCCTATTTTTTAAATTGCTTACTATGTAAATCCTTTGTAAAAATTAGTTCATTTGAAAATGTCCGTTTTATACATCCAAGTTTTAAGCATTTGAGAAATCGCAAATGTCAAAGGAATTCAAATGTAAGAGTAAGCCATTCCCTGAGAAAACCACCTTTTAAATTATTGTTATTCTTCTATTTTTCTGGCCTAAAAAGACCCATGCTCTGAATGAGTGAAAAAAATTGATAGCCGTTTTGGAATTTTAGAATGATGACTAGATTAACAAGTACTTCCATTTTTGGTTTTTAGGTTTCTTTAATCCTAAAGAATCTGTTTCTCAGATACAGAAAAACTGAAGCGCAAATAACTTACACTGGGTCCCGGAGGGCCAGGGGGGCCAGGTGGTCCTCTTCTCCCAGGGTCACCCTAAGTTATTTGAAAATTGTGATGCAGTGGTTATACACATGTCAAAACACAGTGCATAAAACTGGTGAGGCATGAGAGAATATTACTAGAAACCCCCACAGAGCTCAGCCATGCATAGACCTGCCACGAAAATCGATGGGTGGCCCATAATCCAATTAGCTCCACAAAACTAGAAGAATAAAGGAGCTCCGGTCTCACCAAAGTAATAAAACAAGGCAGAAGGAGATGTGGGGGGAAAAACAAAGCCAGTGCTTCTCTATAGAATGATCACTTTTTTCTGGAAACACTACATATTTTTTTAGTTGATTTACACAGGAACTAGAACAACCAATACTGCTAGTGCCATCCAGATACTGGTAGCCAAAGACAGCTTGCACCTGGCTGCAGCTATGGAATTGAAGGTTAATCTCTGCAATGCCAGACTCTCCCTGGTCCTGTTTACCCACAAGCTATTACTTGGCCTGTCACCGTACTCCCTTGCAAATGAGACAGAAGATCAAAGATGGCTAAATTCAAATGAAAATGGGTTTCAATTTGTCTTAACATCCAGAGTTCACTCCTTGCGTACCTTTTCCTTCTTAATATTCTACCCTAAGAAGTCAAAAGCATCTTACAATTAATTTAACCTCACAACCATTTCATATTTATTCATCTCTCCAGTGAATAATCCAATAGTAAGACATATAGAGAAGCAAGAATAAGTGTATAACACATGGCTTCTATTCTCAATGTGTTTACAATTATCTATCCTCCACATAATGTCACTACTTTTCAACCTTTTTGAAATATTTATTGGATAGTAACATCAAGAACTTATTACCAGCAATTTCTCCTATGGAGTTCAGCTCTTTATTGCCTAATGTTAAGTTCTGTTGGTTCAATTATAATTTAATGATCCTAACATAAATATACTTGGCAATAATTCTCGGCTATTCACTTTTCATTTCATGCAGTGTGCCTAATACAAAAAGACATTGGACCTTAATTCTGGCTGAGAGTCTGTTAGATGGAGGTGACGCCCTTTTGACTGATCACTAATTATGGAAGTTGGGAAGAAAAGTTTAGCTGATAACTTTGGGAAAAACATTAAAATCACTCTACAAAAATGAGGTAGCATTATTATCCCTGGTTCCCATCAATGTTATGAACTGGAATGAAATTCATCTGCCATTTTTTGGATTTGCAGGGGAAAGCATACATTAAGGCAATTTGTCTTCCTGAGTAATGTCTTCTACTAAATCAGCAAATGTCTATCAAAACGCACTGCAGTACTCACAATTGGTCCAACACGGCCAAGCTCTCCAGGGAGTCCTGCTGCCCCAGGGGGACCCTGTATGTATATATGCAATGGAGTATTACTCAGCCATAAAAAAGAATGGGATCTTGCCATTTGCAACAACACAGATGGGCCTAGAGGGTATTATGCTAAGTGAAATAAGCCAGACAGAAAAAAACAAATACCATATGATTTCATTTATTTGTGGAATCTAAAAAACAAAGCAAGCAAGCAAACAACAACAAAAAAACAAATTCTTAAATACAGAGAACAAACTGGTGGTTGTCAGGGGGGATGGGTGGGGGTAAAAGGTACAAACTTCTAGTGATAAAATAAGTAAATCACAGAGATGAAAAGTATACCATAGAGAACATAGTCAATAAGATGATAATAACACTGTTTGGTGACAAATGATGACCACACTTATTGTGGTGAGTACTGAGTAATGTATAGAATTGTTGAATCACTATATGACATCTGAAATTAATATAACACTGTATGCTAATTATACTTCCATTTTAAAAAGACATGGAATTCTAAATAAATAAAGGGACATGGTGACTTATAGATGTTTTCACAATCTATCATAAATGATATCAAATATGATAAGTAACTGATTTACAATTATCTAGCTGTGCTAGCTTTGGTTTCCAATGACACAACAACTCATTCAACCGAATTTTAATTACTTAAAATGGAATAGAAATTTCTAAAATTAATAAAATTTTTTGTTTAGCAGAACAGAGGTGTGTCATAGTAGCCACCTAATGTCATGTATATAGGACACTATAAACACCACTGGGTAGTGTCCGTTAGAGAGTAAGCTTGGGAGCTGAGAAATAGGCCCTTGTTATAGACTAGGTAGAAATAAACCAAGAGATGATACTTACAGGGGGCCCAGGAATACCACGGCCCTAAAAGATTAAAATAAAAATTGTTATGGTATGTGATTTAAACTTAGTATAAATACAGACAGACATAACTCAGTTCAAAAAAAAAAAAAGTACAAACTTTGTCACTAAATAAATATATGATGCTCATTCTAAAGAAAGGCCTGGATAAAGAAAAGCAAACATGGCTCTGCTTCTAAAGGAAAAAGCTTGTTCCTTCCTCAAATATAGTGATGGATATCCAAGCTGACCCATAATACTTTTTCCAAACTTATTTTTAAGAAAATCAAAGTAAAGAAGTCGTTCATGCTTGCCATCAGAACTTAGCATCACTCACAGAGAAGCACATCACAAGCTGACAGTTTAAAGATTTTTTTTTGCCATGTTTTATAAGAAATCTACATTAAACGCAATGCAGTATACTGCTTTATAATTTATAATGCGATGTTTGGAAATTCCCCCAAACAAACATTCAGCACAGAAAGGCAGGGGGGAAAAAAAGACCAGAAGCCACCCCCTTTTGGCAGGTGGGACTATGTTTCCAGACACCAAATCCATTAGGTGAAAATAAAATGGTGTCACTCCAGAAATGACTTACTATGGGATCCTAATTTAATATCCTGAATTTGATCTTAAAGCTAGTTATTTCATTTCCCTCTCCTCTATACTTTATATCTCTTTAGCAACACTGAACTGCATATAATCAAGGATTGACACCACATCTTACTTATCCTCCTAGCCTCAATTCCTACCACAGGACCTAGTATATGCTAAACCCTAACGATATGCTTGTTGAACTTCATATAACTGAACATCAGCTGCCTAGAATCCCATTTTATCTATCTTTGCTTTCCAGATTCAATACTCCCCCATTGGGAATCCTCATTATTCCTTTCTCTCCTACATTGGCTTGGATAACTTTTATTCACAACTATCTCTGATATTCATGTGAGCTTTTCATTCCAGACTTCCTTTTCTTAAATATCCATTTATGAAGCACTTAGTGGAATCAATGTACACCCTGTGATATGATATTCTTATTTCTAATTATTTAGGCAGCCAAAACAAACACAAATTTCACATGAGCAGTATGTTTTAATAATAAGTGGGGCTTTTTCAAGGCATTTCAAGGCATTTGAAAAACTACTCCTATTTGATCATTTTAATATGTAAATCAATTTGGGAAATAAGTGTTATGCTTGAAAATACCAAAGTAATCAATAAGTTATTTCATTACCATAGCTCTAGATGTTTGACGAATTTCAAATTTCACTTGGTTTTTTAAAAAAGCCATCTCTATAAGATGTTGAGCTCTGAGTGGAAAAATATGGGAGAAAGGCCAGCAAGCTATTCACTTCTGAAAATAGCCTTATAATGGAAAAGTTGACAGACAGTGAAATATGGCCATGAAAACAGTGCAAATAGAAAACAAAGACAAAAAAATACAGATTAATGACAAGAACAAAAGAGGAATAAAGAGCGAAATGGAAAGGAAAAGCAGTCTGAGAACCTAGCCCTCTTATAAATAGAAGTAACACAAATCAGCCAGATTGGGCAATTGCAGGAAAGGACTAACTGGGGAATCAGGCTGGTAATTATATCTGATGGTTGACATTCCATTAGAGATAAAACCAGTTGTGAAGAAAGTGGTGTGATATTATGGTCTAAACATCGAATATTTAGATTTGCTGTTATTATGCAAGAAATGTTTTCCATCAAGGGGAGTGAAGGAAGGGTTGTCTATTGGGAGATACTATCTGTAAGCAGACATATATATTTTATACTGTGCATTCAAATTTCTCTAAAAGTTCTCTATTCATACTCAGAACGCTTACCATAGCAGATAAGTCATGAACTCCTTTGTGATGCATATTATGTCAAAAGCTGCATTTAAACATTTCACAATGACAGGAAATGATAGGAGATTTTCAATTCTGTCACTTTACAATTACTTACTGGAAATCCACGAGATCCAGGAACACCGGGTTCTCCCTAAAAATAAAAATAGCTTCATTGTACTTGGCTTTTTGTAGCATGAATATGTAAATATGTAAATTGCATAAATTTTGAAATCATTAAAACACTCCATCTTGATGTTTTTCAATTTAATTCAACTAAAACACGATTTTAGTTGAACGAGTGCATTTTCTCTGTTTCATAACTAATTTTTCAGTTGACTTGCAAACACTATAATAAAATAATACTTCAGCATCTAACTAATACCAGCAATTAATACCAGGTAGCTAACTTACTTTTTGTCCTCTTGGTCCAACAGAACCAGGGGATCCATCAGGTCCTGTTAATCCCTAACAAAGCAAGATGATGTTAGAACTATTATAGCACCCTTAAGCAAACCCCTAAGTGAATAATTGCATTTTATTTATTAATTATGTATGGATGGTTATCTTTGTATGATGTAAATATTTACAAAGAAATACCTTCCTATATTCTTACTCAAAGGTAATGTTTAACATGAAATCTGCCTGTTACTTTCTGTTGATAAATTTTATCATATTCCTAATTTCCTGCTAACAGGGTCTAATAATTTTAGTATTTTTTGTCTCGCTTTGGAAAAATACATATAACAATTGTAGCGTTCTAATAGCTGTGTCTAATGGGACAACAGACCTTGGCTCTGTCAATTACCCATGTTTATGGACCTCCTTTACTTCATTTATAAAAAAAAAAATACCATATGTCTCTATATCTCTCTAATAGTGTTCGAGAGTTAATAAAATGTTTCTTCAATAGGAATTAAAAATACTCAATCTCATTACAGCCCTATAGCCATCTAAAGCCCTCTAGCATCTTCCAGCAATAATGATCGCTTCTTGAAGAACATTAACTTTTAAAATGAAATGTTTGAGAGCATGCATGTTTCTACACTATCTGCCTTGATAAAAATAGCTATAATTAATATATATTTTCATTTGTGTCACTTAGTATGCAGAATTAAAGCCAATTACTATAAACACATTTTATAACTATCATATTTAATACTAAATATGTTATTTAAAGCATATCCTCTAAACATTCTCATTTTCCCTACCAGTACTTTTTACCATCATCCTCAATATAAAATAGATTTTAAAGCACTAATAACACTACATTGTACACCTGAATTTTCATATTTGATGAAGATGCACTTTTATTTTTTAATTTTTCTTTACTCTTTGACATTTTTAGATATCATTTATAATGTAATCTTGAAATTATACCTTCCCAAAGATAAATATGTGTGTTTCTGTGTGTGTGTATATATATATATGTGCATGCATACATAAACATCTTATAAAACTATTTATTATCAAGACTTTGAAAAACACTCAAATGGTATTAATCAAGGGATTCCTTGCAAATATGAAAACTCTACTTAAAAATGGATCATCAAAATCCATATTTAATCCTTCATAGTCTACATATCACTAAAATGCTTCCATGTAATTTATAGAGAAAACCAGTTCACTGGCTACCATTTTTACATTTTTCTACATCAATCCCTTATGATTCCAAAGGGTGAAGCAAAGAAAGTAGAAAAAAATAAGTTGAAAATGCTAATTACTGGAAATTTACCAAAGAAAATTATTAAACACACATAAAACAATTATTCACAGACTGTCTTTGATTTTCAATCACCCTAGTCTAAATAGAACATTGTAATTTGGGAACAAGCCCCAGCATCTGAGGTGCTGAGCACCTACAGTAATGAAACGTTGGCTTTTGATTTGGGTCAACAAACCGTACATCCGGAGCATTCTCTGAAGGCACATACAACACAGAGATTTTACAAACCTGAGAACACATTTGACTAATGGAACCCCTAACTCCCACTTCATGTATACACCCTCCAAAATCAATCCTGGTCAATTGCCACACAGGCAACCAACAACAATCTTCAGTCTGTGACTGGAATAACTGACGAGATTGGTGAGCAATAGCTACTATATATGGTAGAATTTCAGCCACATAATAATAATAAAGCAGAACCAAGTAAATGGTTGGACAACACGGAGGCTCACTTCTTATTTAAAGGTCACGTCTTATTTAAAGTACCTTCTATAACATGTGATAAATTATGTCTATCACTAGGAAGTTCTTCGAATTAAATTGATAATACATTTTGGTGTCAGATGTTACAGTGAACTCTGTTAGGAAATAGCTATACAGGAAAGCATAAGCTTCATAAGGACAAGGACAGCATGTCCATTATAATCCTAACACGTTGCCCCTGGTATCTAACACATACTCAATACATGAGTACTGAATATTTAATTTAGGTTAGTCTGTTAGGTGGAAGGATATTACACTTATCCCTGTATATCATCTTTATTTGGGGTTCAAATCCCAACTTTGCCACTTACTAGCTGTGCAACCATAACAAGCTGCTTAACTGTATAGTGCCTTCATTTCCTAATCTGTAAAATAGGTGTAATATTAATATCTAACTGATATGGTAATTTTGAAAATTAAATGGGATATTACACACAAAATGCTTACAACAGTGCTTGGCAGAGTGGGCCCTGACACATGTTAGCTATTCTTATTATCATCATTATTATATGGTCAGCGCTGCTATAGATGTTGTGAAGAGTTCACCTGAAACATAAGACATGTTTCCTGCTCTCTCGGAGCTTAAAACCTCATTCAGAAGGGGTTCTGCAAACAAACAAATGAACAAACAAACAAAAATCTAGATATTAATACATAGGTATTTCATGGCCTCCTCACATTTCTTTGATGTCTGACTATTTCCACTTACACTGACCTTTCAGAATAATTTCTTAATAACTCACTATTCTAATCATATAAACATCTGCCAGGGACAGTAGTTGTACATATCCTGAGGATGTTCTAACTGCTTTCCTGTAACACGTGGTATGGTTTAACTGTAATGCCTATATTTCATTCTAATTCTTCTTCACAGCAAATAGTGCCGGTAAGAATATCTATAGATTATTGATAATAACGCAGTTGTCCTTTGGGTGCAAAGTTATAACCAAGCTCTCTGACATCTCTAATTTTACATACACACACACACACACACACACACACACACACACACACACACATATATGTAATCTTCCACACTTACACACACACACACACACAAATTCCATTTTGCAATAATTCTTATTTGTCAAAGAACTGACAGAGAAAAATATTACCAGTGGCAGAAAGAATTGCTTTCATATGAATGTTTATGAAGATAAAGTTCTGTATGGGATGATATTGAAGCTGTGCTTTGAACTTTCATGCTGCTGCTTGGCAGTGAACACCAGGCCTCAATAGTAATTTCCTTCTAGCATTCCAACTACTCAGCTCGTGAGACTCAAGTCATAATTCTACAAGCATAGCTGCCATGAAGCTTTTACATTTTCTGTCAAAATATCTACTTCACTTAGGATAATTACCCTTTAAATCATATTCCTTCCATATTATTCCAAACATCATCTGATTAACCATTTGTTAACATTACCAAAAAGTATGGCTTTGCAATGAACCAAAGATCAGAAGGCAAAGAGATTGGAGGCTTAAGGTCCCACCAGTACACTCAGGCTCACCTAATAAGAAAAGATCATTGCAGCTCTCCTGCTTACTTAGGTCGCCTATGGCCAGGGACAAACAGCAAATTCTGATCCAGTTACTCATTATTCATTATTCTCAATGTCTAGCCACAATTTAAGGTAAAAGATTTGTTTAGAACGTCAAATGAGCCAAAGGGTACAGTAAGTCAGAATCTTGTAAGCCCCATGTGGCTCCATTTCAAAATCTGGTGGAACCATACCAATATTTACAAATAATTAGAAAATATCAATTATAAATTATTTTTATGATCCATTTAATTACCCATATCATTTTTATTGGCTGGGAATTTAGATAACTAAAAATTCACTGTCACTCTTTTTCTATTTTCTCTGATTATTCATCTATTTAAGATACTTGTATACACATGAGGCAAAACTATCAGGAAAGAGAGTGAGTCTAAAAATGAAGAAATGTAGTTTCTTTCACTATCTTAGCTGCTAAATAATTCTGGGTCCCTGAGGAAACTACCTTTCCTCGAAATTATTCTGTGTTCTTATCTGTGGAGAATAATATTAGCCAAACTTGCCTTCCAGGTTATTGTAAGGTTAAAAGAAATAATGTCTGTGACTGCACTTGAGGAAAAAATTTCTACACAAATGCATATTAGTACAGTTAACTTTTTGCTTAGTATGGTTAACTTTCTGTTCTAGGAAATGCCTAAAAGACTGGCACATACACGGATGTCTTACTAGGGAACTGCAACTAGAGACCAAGACAAAAACTCCTGGTTATGACATTGTTAACTATATTGTACTTCTAAAGATTTTTAAGCACTTTCATTTGTTTATACAAAGTTTCTATTTAAATGGGGGGATTAGATTATACAACAAAACCAGGCATTGTCTTTATGACCTTATGGTAAAAGGTAAAGAAGAGTGTGTAGCATGTCGAGCATGCTACAAAAGCACCATTGAACTGACTGCACAGATAACTCTAGCCCTCTGTCTGGAAGTATTTCAACTCAATACCAAGGGAAGACTTCAGGTGATTAGTTTATGCTTCAACCACCACAAAATTAATAATAATAATAACGTAATCATAATTTTTTTCACACAAAAGGCAGGTTCAAGTTTCATAGGAATGCAGAAATAAATCCAACCCATATTGGCTACTGTTTTATAGAGTATCAGACTTTTTTATTATGATGTGACAGTTTCAAGTAATTCAGTGTTGCAGAAAGAACTTGAAAACCAACAAGTTATATAATTTCAGTTCATATTATACAAATATTAGTTTGATATTCAGTTTGTATTATCCAAATATTAGTTCTTGGGGGATTCTTCCACACTCACTTTGCATCACAGAGAAAGTTCCGTAAAACAAAATCTTTCCTAAAGTACTAAATAGCATAGACAAATCCCCCCGTAATGGTAATCTTTATAAAGAAAGCATATCTTAATAAACATTAAAATCTAGCAGTTTTTTCTTCAATATGTATAAAGACTAGTCAAAAATTCTTGGGAATTACAATCGTAGGTTTTCAGGTGCTTTCTTTGACTTAGAAAAGTCTTTAGGTTTTGGAAACCACATAAAGTAGTAACTTGACAGATAACTTGATGAATGCACCACTGCATGTTTTCTGAGAACAGATAACTTTATTTTACTTCACTTTGTATCCCAGTTTTAAAGTCAAGGGCTGGCCTATAGTAGGACTTCAGTATCTACTAGTCCAGCACATGGACCAGAGAAGCAGAGAGTCCTGAAGTCATTATGCTCTGAGGAAATATTATTTACTGCTGGTTTTTCCTACAATTTAGCATGAGCTTTCTTCAGTCGAGGGAAGGGAGAGGTGTAGAGGTGGATAAACTGGAGAAAGGATGCCGATTCCCAATTTTCAAGCCACCCTACTCAGCTTATTTCTGTCAGTGATGCCCGTCAAGAAAACATGGGAAGAGGAAAACTAGTTTTGAATTTCCCATTCTTTGCGTGCTGACCATTTCCCTGCCCCACCCCCACACATCCCCCACTCACTTCGGGCCCTCCCCTCAATAGTATCTTTCTTACTTCTCTTCTTCATGATTTAGGAGTACTCTGCGCCTGCCTGCAGGTCCTTTTCTAAATTACACTAGGAAGTGCCTGTGAAAGGGCAGGACTAAAGGCTACTCGCTGCGTAGCCTCACCAGAGCCCCAGGACAGGGCCGAGTAAGGTTCGTCTTCCTCCAGCACCCCTGTACCGGAAGTGGGGCTGAGAGTTCAGGCGGTGAGCAAGGAGTGGAGGGTTAGGGGCAGGCACTGGGAACCCGTGGGGGTTTTCTGAGCACAGTGCGCTCTCCCCAGGGGGCCGCGAGCTCTCTCCACCCTCGCAGGACCCTTTGCAGAAACGGCCGCCTCCACACCACGCAGGGACTACAAGGCCCCGTTCGGGGCCACAGCCCTGTCTGAACGTGGATTCCCGCAGCCTGCATCCCCACCAACCAGCACATCGCCACGTCTCTCCCTCTCCTCGCCCACCCCACCTCGTAGCCCCGTGCGTGCGCGTGCGTGTGCGCCTACTCACGTCGGCGCCCGGCGTGCCCGGCTTGCCCGGAGCTCCTGGCTTGCCCGGTTCTCCGGCAGGACCCTGAGCAGGGAGGGGGCGAGGCCGGGAGAGAGAAAGATGCAAAGTTGAGACTCTTGGGACTCACGTGGCTGCAAACCACGTCTAAAGGAAAGAAGTGAAGGGCGAATGCACTGATCAACTTACCGGAGGGCCCGGGGGACCCTTTGGACCTCGGTCACCCTGGAGAGGTAGTAGAAAAGGCAAGAACAGTCCATGAGTGGGAGGCGCTGAGGACCCAGCTGGAGGACTCCCACGCGTGTTCACCACACAGCTCGGGGACGGGGACAGGATAAAGCTACATGGTGGAGATTCTTGACCAAGGGAAGCAACTGAACATGTCTACCTCATCTCTCCGAAAATCCCCAGGCTTCTATAGAAGTTCCAACCCAGCCCTCATCCATGCCCTAGCCCCTCTTTGGGCGGCGGGCATCTGGCCCAGTCAAAAAACCCATCCCGCTGGAGAAAGGGTAGGAACTGGAGGAACAGAGAACTGGAGTAGACACTTACGTCGATGCCATCGATGCCTGGAACTCCAGGGGGGCCCGGGGGGCCCGGGGGACCCTGCTCGCCCGGAGGACCTCTCTGACAAAAACAGCACACACGGGTTAATGGAGCAGGTTGGGCGACAAAGAGAAACTGGCGCAGTGTCCTGAGGCCCCCACCTCCACCCGGTAAGGACACTTCCCTTTGGAGGACTGAGCCTTGAAACCCGGTAAATGAGTATGAAACTCCCAAGGGACCCCAGGTTTCTTTGGTTCCGCCATATTCTGAATGAGGCTTAATAGTGTGGTTAGAGCAGAATCTAGGCCCCAAGGTGGGCACTGGGGTCACATGGCCTCACTCCTACAGAGACCATTAAACCAAAGGGGGTTCTTGAAGAAGGGAGAGCCTGATGCGTCTTTTTTTAAAGGGACTCAGTAATGAAAATGGTGGTCATTCACTACCTCCATTCGATTAGTAATTGAGAGTCAGTGTTTTGGCTAAAATGAACTGCTCAGAATGGAGGCCCTCCACCTCAGATCGTTTTGTAAATCTTTGTACGTCCAGTGGAAATCGGGGGAAAATACTAGAAGAAAACTGGGGAGGATTGGGGCAAAAGAGCCTTGAAACCCAGAGAGGGCCTGGCCTCATTTCGAATTTACCTGCATTGACACTCTCTTGCATAAGGTCTTTGCACCTCGCTTTAAAATTTCAGACTGACCCTAGGGTATTACCGCTTTTATCGCTTGCAAACAGCTAAGCTTTGATGGTGCTAGAGGGAATACTGGCGTCTGAAAATAGTGTGAGCATGTTGCTTAGGGAATGTGGGATTTCTTTTTCTCTACTAATTTAAAAAAAGAAAAAGAAAGAGGGTGAAAAAGCTTCTTTCATCAAGGAAACTTTGTTTTTCTAAACTCCAGTGACCAGACTGGTTACAATGGGGTCTTTGTAAGTGAAACCTCAAACCACGGCTGGGCTCACCCGCCCCCGCCGGGTCCTCTCCCGCGCGGGAGGGAGGAGACGCCGGAGCCTTCGGGAAATTGCTGAAATTTTGACTGATGCCAGCCAAGGCCGCCGGGTTCCAATTCTAGAGCGGCGGGCACCGCTAGCAGGGCTCGAGGTTTAATGCTGCCACCGCGGGCTGGTGGAGCTGAGAGGGAGCTTTAGCGCCTCTAGTCTGAATTCCCGCCTTCTCCAGAAAGGCCTGCTCTTGAATGCAACCAGGAGGGGCGGGGTGGGGGAGTTAAGAAGCAACCCGGTAAAACGCCCAAGTTTAGTGACGGGTCCCGAGTCACTAATGGCCTTCAGAGCCTCTGCCTGCAGCGTTGGGGCCCAGCTGGGGGAGGAGACGCCTTTCTCGACCTAAGGGTCATCTAGGGTCCTCCACTCCGACGGTACTCGCTGCAGGTGCCCAAGGCTGGAGGAAGAACGCGGCTGCAGAGCCCAGGGAAAGCACTGCGCCTTCCCCACAGCCCCCGGGATGGCCGCTCCTCCACTTTTCCCTGCGTGCACTTGAAAAATGCAAGCACTTCTCGCCCTCAGCTTACCTGGTCGGTGGTCTCACTGGGCTGGAGAAGAAAAGACGGGGAGAAAGTGAGAAAGCTCTCCCCACCCCACCTCCCACACTCGCGCACAACTTACTTGAGCCATGCACAAGCAGAGCCCAGACAGCAGCAGTCGCAGCCCTAGGGCCCCTCGATCCCGCGCCGTCCAGGCCATGCCCCCGCCACCCTCTGCTAATCCCCTGGACGGACTCTGCCTCCTGCCGCCCGCTAGCCTTCCGGACCCGTCACACGCATCAAGTGGCACTTCTCTCCCGCAAAAAACGC
Organism: Ailuropoda melanoleuca; assembly: GCF_002007445.2. Classification (NCBI taxonomy): domain Eukaryota; kingdom Metazoa; phylum Chordata; class Mammalia; order Carnivora; family Ursidae; genus Ailuropoda; species Ailuropoda melanoleuca. Next base: position 22,782,164 of record NC_048236.1, read on the forward strand.
CCCCGGGAGTAGTCTTTGCAAAGGTGCCCAGCCAGGGGAGGCGTACGTGCCTCCTGTTTATGAATGGCCCTGGAGAGGGTCCTGGGGATTGGAGGAGAGCTTGCGGGCTGGAGGACGGATAGAATGACAACAGTCCCCCTTAACCCTTTCCCCGCCGCCACACAGGCAAGGCCCGAAAGCGCACTTTGCCTCTGCTTCTGCCTCTTCCCATCCACCCGAGTGTAGTCTCTCGCTGTCCACTGCGGGGAGGCGGGGAGAGGCGAATGGACAGCCAGTGTTCTCGGATAGATGTTTGGAGGAGGAGGACTGAGGGTCATAAGCCACCAAAGGTAGACCCAGACACCCCAAGGTGGTTTCTACCGGCCAGGCTGTGGGTGGGACCTGTGTTTCCTTAATATCTTTCAGATAATACCGTAAAGCCTGAACTCTTTAGAAAAAGAGTGAGGAGGTGGGGAGTTTAAGGAGGTGGTGGGAGGTAGGCTAGGTGGAAGTGTCCTTTGCAGGTGGTCAGTGGACTCACAGTTATTCGGACTGGCAGCTCATGGCAAGTTTCTCTCCTGGGGCGTAGTGGGTCACAATGGATCAGCATCCACTGAAGTTCAAACTGGAGAAAGACAGTGGACAGTCAATTCAGATTCTTCTGGAGGACAGAAGCAGGTCATTTAAGAGAGAGATAAGTTTGTAAGTGTGGCCCAATTGTTAAGTGACTGGAAACCAATTTGAACTGGTTGACCTCAGTGGACCAATACTCTTGTTCCTTGAATACAGATCTTCCAATGGAAATGGGCTGGAAGCCTTTCCCAAGTTTCTCTGATGATTGAATGTAGATGTCTGTAGCTCTGCAGTATTCCAGTGTAGCCCTAGGCAGGAACAGACCACAGGCACTGACTTTCCATTTCTGTCCTTCCACACCCTCAAGATGCAGATTCTGTTAAAATGAGGCCCTGAGAAAGCAAGGAACTGTCCATGTCACAAGCCAGTGTGAGGGTCTGGATTGGAACCCAGGGCTGCTGAACTTCAAGGAGAACACATGAGCCAAGAGTTCACATGGGAGAAGATTACAGACAGAGACAGCCAAAGTGGTAGCATCTAGGAGGAAAGGAGAGGAAAAAAAATCCAGTCCTAGAAATTTGTGTGCTAGAGACGACATTCTCCATGGAGTATCCACAGCTTAAAATGGAAATAGGAAGGACTGGAAATGAAGGGAATGAGAGGGAAATCTGGAACTCAGGGAAAAACAAACAAGAGAATAGAAAACATTTAAATTTGGTGTTATCTCATTCATTGGTTGAAGAGATACAAAATTTTCAGACACTTGAAATTCAAATATGCCCTGACAAGTTCTTACATTTTAGCAGGTGTTAAGAGAGAAAGAAGGAAACAGGAGAGAAACGCTACAATGAAAGAGTGACCAGTTTTGAAGCAGAAGGCCTCAGATGACAAGGTAAAAAAAAAAAAAAAAAAAAAAAAGTGCACCATCCAGCACTTCCATTCTGGCCTATCTTCTTAAATTGAGGAAGTTCTTTGCTAGTCATCTCATTTCAGATCCATATTTCTTGATCAGTTGATTCTTCTGGCATTATGCAAATGTCTAATTAACTATCAAGGTCCCAAATCTAAAACATTATGTCTTTTCTTTCATCCAATAGTGATTTACATTCCATCCCACCTGCCAAAATGTCTCTAGATCTCCTGGATCTAGCATTAAGTTAGATACATTTTTTCCATTATTATGGAAACATCCGGGAGTTGAGGTTACTGAATGAAAGATCAGACTTGGAGAGGATGAAGGATGAAGTCCTTCCCTTCTACTCATTATGAAGGGAAGTTAAACAAAAGGAAGTTTTCCCTTCTATAAAGGGGTGAAAATAAGACATTAAGCTTTCAGATTCCTGCATTTGCACCTCTTCTTAGATGATTCTAACTGTCCTGGTTGCTCTCAACCCTCCCATGGCTCTTCTCCAGAAAATATGGATATCTGGAAAAATGAAGTAAGTAGGATGAAAAGAAAGTGAACAGCTAAACCAAGATATATTTTAAGATGGAAAGTTCTCTATAAATTTTATGAAAATTGTGTATTCATGGTATGAATTATTTAACAATAGTATACTGACATCCTACAAAAGAACCGCTTTTCAAGCCACACAATTATCTTACAGTTAAGCACATCACTTTGTCAGATACTTTATCTTTATTAGAGTAGTCTCATTTGCTTGGGAAGGATTTTATTTTGATTTTGTTCTAAACTGCAGTGGAAATTTTAATAGGAAGATAAAAGAAAAGAGAAACAACCTTCTCTTAATGACTACTAAATACCTAGCTGTGGCTCAAACAACTCTTTAAAGCCGTTCACACATGAGTAAAGTGGGGCAGAGAGGCTAAATCATTTGCCACAGTCACACAGCTAGTAAAAGACAGAGCTAGCATTCCAAATGTGCCTGATTGTAAACTAAGGGCCTTCTCTACTCCTCTACTAGCCTCCCCCAAGAATACATCCCATCTCCAGAAACGGCCATCATTTTCTAAGCCAGTAACCAAGGAATTTGGTGATTGAACTTTCACATTAAAGATGAATAGAAAAGAAGAGTGCTCTAGAAATTAAAACTTTGCAAGCTTACATCCAACATCTGCTAGAAAACTTCAGAACAAGACTAAGGAGCATCCCTAAGAAGTCAGACCTCTCCCTGTTTGCATGATTGTTACGCAAATACATCCAGAAGCAAATTTCTAATGCTTCTCCAAAAACTGACAACTATTTCTATATGCAGTTACATATTCATGTGTATAATAAAATATCATACAGGAAAGAGGGTTATAATTCTTTTGCTTCAATGATTAGATAAAAATATTACCGGAATAAGTAAAGGTGTCTCCCCCCTCCCTAACTCTCAAAATAAGAAAGATCATTCATATATTTTATTAACTAAGTCCTTTGTGAACTGGTAACTCACACTAGGCATGCATTGTATATGTTTGATATTTTGATTCTCAAATTCATAGCCTAATCACCTTGAGAAACTTTAGTTATATGGTTAACCAGGAAACCTATATCCTTTGTTTAGATACTTCATTAAAGTTACTTAGTGTAAATGCAAAGTAATTTATTAAGCTGTTTTCTGAAAAATGTAATTCTCTCTGGATAAATTGGTACACCTGCTTAAATATGCAAGATGCAATTGTGGCACAGGATAATGCGGGAACGAAATGTAATTCATCTGTGAATACAGGCTGGGTTGTTTGGAGTGCCACATAGATCAAAGGTTTCTGCACACATCTGTGCATCCACATAAACACCACCTACGCACTAATAATCATCTATACAACAGCCATTTTTGGCATGCAATATGAATTCCAATTTGCATGTTAATTATTTTGAAAGAAGATTGGCAGAGTTCCTTACTAAAAGTCACTTTCATTACACATCAAAAATGCTGATTTCCACACGTTTCTCATTTTCATACCTGGAATCACTGTTCTCTTTGAATACCCACTGACAAAATATATGTGACGAATATTTTAATTTAGTCCTTCAGTCAACATTTTTGAAGTCCTAATATATGCCATGCAATATAGCATAGGGAAATATTCTAGGGAAACTGAAGATATTCTCCTCCCCATAATGAGTTTACAGTTTGTAAGACTTGAGAAAAATACAAGTAGAGAAATAAGAAGCTTTTTTTTTAAATCAGTTAAACAGAATGCCCTAGCACAATTCATCCTTCTCAACATGAAATACTTCATCATTGTCTCAGGGAGAACTGAGTTGTGTGATTGTAAGGTGCCTTACATCACCCAGATTTGGCATTATCCAATTCTTTTCTATAGAACATTAAAGTATAATTCCATCCCCTAATCCAGAGTAGTGTCCAGCAGACAACACATTGAAACAAGGAATTTTGGCACCAACTCTCTACTCTTGTAACAGTGCTAGTGATTTCTACTTATTTCACTAGGTTGTTGAGGAAAATTAGTAAGATATTTAAGCTTTTCATAAAAATTAAGGAAAAACTAATAGCAGACATCTATCTTTTCCTCCAGAGAGAATTCTAATGGCAAACTATAGAACTTGGTTCAGTATTAATGAGAATAGAACAAGGCTTGATTTTTTTGCATACTGAATTATGATTAAATTTTACTAGTATAGAATACCTAAAAACTAGCTCTTCAAATATAAATTCTTCTAACAGGAGAAATGTTTCATTAAGCTTTTGTCTACTCAATGGCAACAAAGATTTAAAGAAATACTTGAACTCTGAGATCACATTTTTCTTTTCACTTTATGACAAAGTGTTGGTCTCTACCATCATGAGGGAACTCCTTCAAGTGAAGCTTCCTAGTTGTTAAGCAGAAGGCTCTAAACCATCCTGAAATCAGGAATTTCCCCAACTCTCTGTAGACTAGGCCCTGCAGTTCTAGACGTAGTGCTAAGAATGGTCATTAAATATGAGTAGGTGACAGTCAACCGAATCATACCAAGGGCAGAGGCAGAACAGTTAAAGGTAAGAACAGTAGACTTAGAGTTAGCAGACCTGGCATGTAGTACTTTATTCATCTTTTTATCCAGCATATCTTTATATAACACTCTTATGCATTTTGAGATAGAAGCTATGGAAGATACAAAAATGTTTAGTACATAGGGCAGCATCTAGGCCAAAAACTGCTTTTGATGCTATATATAGTATTGCAGTTGATGTACAACATGGCTAAGGTCATCAGCAAGAGATCATATAACCTGTAACATGCGAGTGAGGCCCTGAAGAGCAATTGAGATTCTCATAGGCAGAGATGGGGAGGGTAAAGACTAGAGTTCTAAAGACAAGAGGTCACAGTAACACAGCACAAGGGGAGAAGTGATGTATACAAAGGGATTAGATTCACTGTGGCAAACAGTAGACATTAGATTTTTTTTTCTCTGTTGAATTCTAAGCTAAGGAATTTGAGTAGTATTGGATAGCTAATTATGGACCATCATCAAAGATTTTTCTGTACCAGGGATATGGATGGGGAAAGGTGGCCTAATTTAAAAGGGCACTTCAAGGGGATTCATGTGGTAATAAATGCTCAATCCTTGGAGTCAGAAAGAGGTGACTTTAGTAGAGCATAAAGGAATGTTACACCCTGAGCTATGGTGAGGCATCCTCAGTTATCTGCCCGTTTAAAAAAAAAAAAAAATCATCCCCTCATGCCACATCCCCCTTCACCTGCCATCCTGTTTTCTGCTCTTCTCCATTTAAAACCCAGAAGAGTTGTCTGTATTTGTTGCCTGCAGTTCTTATCCCTTCTATTCTCTCTTGAAGCCTTTCCAACTGGGCTTTCACTCCCAATACTCCAATAGGTCTTTTCTCAAAGTCACTCTCATGGGTTTCTGAATCCAATATCAAATCTCAGTCCTCATCTAATTTTATCTGTCTACAGCATTTGAGTGAGTTGACCATTTTATCCTCCTTAAAATTCTATTTCCCCTCTAAGTCAGTACCACAATCTCCTGATTCCCTCTGATATCACAGGCTGCCCTTTCTGGACTCTTTGGCTGAATCTCCCTCATCTCAGCAACCTTTAAATGTTGGTTGTTTCAAGTTCAGTTTTGGAACTTCTCTACTGCATTCGTCTCTCAGTGATTCATCTCACTGCATGGCTTTAAACACCATATATATGCTGACAACTCCTAGAGTTCTATCCCCTGCTGGGCCTGCCTGTGGAACACCAGAAAACATACCTAACTGTCTGCCCAGCATCTTCTCTTAGATGTCTAATAGTGATCAAAATCCTGATCAAACTTAGAGGTTCCAAACCAACTCTTGATATTCTCCCTGATACCTGCTCTTCCCATAGTCTTTCCCATCTCCATAAATGGCAACTATATAATCCTGATTAATCACTCCAAAAATACTGGTGTCACTCTTGATTTTGTTTTCTCTTACACTTCAAATCCATTTACTTTATCCTCAAAATGGGTCAGGATCTGACCACCTTGTACCACTTCCACCTCTACTGCCCTGTTCCAAACCAAGACCAGCCCTGCCTGAGTTATTGCAGTAGTCTCTAAAGGTCTCCTTTTATTGTATCCCTAAGTGTTCTGTCCTTCTCTTCCCCTACATTTTATTGTGAAAACAGCAGCCAAGGAGATACTTTCAAAAAATGAGAGCATATTACTTTATCTTTCTAGAACCATTGGATAGCTTCCCATCCCACACAGCATGAAAGCCAAAATGCTAACACAATTTCCCCACCCTCACTCCATCATGTTACCTCTCCAGGTTCATTGGCTACTTCTCTCAGTCTCACTCCAGCCACACTGGTCTCCATGCCCTCCTCAAACATAGCAGATAACACCAACATAAGTCCCTTTTCACTCTATATTCTCTCTTTTTAGAACACTCCTCCCTCAGAGAGCCACATGCTAATATCCCCAACCCCTTCAGGTTAAAATGTTCTTTTCTCAATGAGGCCTTCTCTCCAGGCATCCAGTTTCCTGCTTCATTTTTCTCCATAGTATTCATGAGCACCAGGCATTCTATATGTTTACTCATTTATCAATTTGTGTCCATATCCTCTCCCCAGAATGAATGTAAACACCATTGGAGCTTTAATTTCTGTCTATAACTTAATAGATGTTTAATAAATAGTTATCAAATGTTAATTAATGAATATATAAAGATGAAATATCGTGAACTAGGAATTGACAGGATTTATCTTCTGGTTTGATTATCACTTGGGGCAAACCCCTTCCTGTGTCTGGCTTTCAGTTTCTTCACATGTAAACTTAGAGGTTTGGAGTAGATACAATCAAAGTTTCCTCCAGCTTTAAGAGTTCACGATTCTATTGACACCACATTGTAACCAAAGAAACCAAACACACAGAGATTAACACAAAGAGGGGGGAAAAAACATTGAATTAATCTCTTGACTTACAACCACCCAGTCTACATAACAAAGATTTCTTTATGACCTTAGCCCATATATTTTAGTAGAAATAGGAAAACTAATAGCACTGACTTTTTTTTTTTTTATTTCAACAGTATGGGCACAGCTAAGGCCAATAAAAAATTTTAGTGTTTTCAATTTTCCCTTAAAAGCAAGTTTGACCCTTATTTAGTTTATATTATAGTTATCATAGTCCCTTCCTTTGATTATGGCCCCTCCTATGTTAGCAGATTTTTTTCTGTGTGCTTGTCATTTCATTGCTAACTTGTTGAAAATCCAGCTGATATTGTTAATATGGTTTACAATGCAGCAAGCTAGATTTTATCTCCCAAAAACTGTCTTCACAGTCAGTATTCAAAAATATTCCATCAAATCACACCAAAGTGTTGTAAAGAGAATTTCCTGTGGTTATGTATACATAACATAACTATTTCTTTTGTATTTATTTCATACTTACAAGTGAAAGAATATTTGTAAAAGGAGTATTTGTCAAAAAACAACTTAATAAGCAAACCTAATAGTTTAGATATTATGCATAGTAGAGAGTATGCATTTCTTAAATCACTGAAAAATAACTTTCGTACAATATTTCTTAAATACCAAAAAGAATATTAACCACAACCTCATAGTTGATTTTGCCATGTTATCATTTATGAAACTTTCAGTGTTTCTGTATGTGGAGGTTAGTATGATTTAATTCTATGGAGTAGAAGAAAGGACTGATAGCTTTTCTATCACTAGTTTTGACAGTTCTTTCTATTTGCTCTCACATTTTCTCTGAATTTAACAAAAATAGCATAGAGTAGGACTCTTGAAATATACTTTTAAAGGCACTATATCTTCTGATTATTTTCCACATTGGTTTATTTTGAGTAAGCATAGGTAAAAAGAAAAAGGTTTTGAATCATGTATTTGTAAAACCACATAAACTTGTATCCTTCTTTGAGCCCAAACCCCTAGTGTACACCCCTGAAAAAGGAGAAAGGCTAACTTTGTTTTCTAATAGAGCTGTACCAAATAACTCTCCTAGGCAATCATGCTGACAACAAACAATAAAGAAGCTGTCATAAAATAACACGTTTTTATGGGATGCTGCCAGAAAACTGAGCTTTGCAGTGGGATAAATGGCACCATCCTAAAATATGGGCACAAAGGAGAATAGGAAATATGGGATTTATTGCTATAAAATCAAACTAACAATGTATTACAGCAGTACATTGGGAAAAAAACATAAAATGCTCTGAGCCCACTAAATAACCATGAATGATGAGAAGGTGTTTGAGTTGTAGATCACGTGAGCAGCTGTACTGCAAGCTTTATGAAAAACCTCTTGAAATTGGTTTCCTTTTCCAATTTAGAAAAGGGAAAGAGACACAAGATAGGATAGATATGGGGAAAATCACAAACAAGTACAGTATGAATGAGTCTTTTAGCATTAGTTCTCCATCAAATGTTGTTTTCAATTGCATTTTTTATTATGCCAGTTCCTAGGGCTACCTTTTGACATTTGTTAATACCTTTAGGAGGGATGTTTGCTTTTGATTTATTTACTAAAGAGAAGCCAGTGTTGATCCTGAGAGAAGTATTCAATTAATCTGGAATGTCAAAGATTAGAATGAATCCAATTTCATGAAGAAAAATTGAAAAATATACTCTTCTTTATTGTTTTTTTTTTGTTATTGGCACATTTCACTCTAATTTAAAATTTCTCCCACATTCATATTGACAATTTGCTCCCTCCAGGTGGAGAGAAGTGTGCCCTATCAGTAGTACACTTCTACCTACCAGAATGTAAGGACATTATTACTCATCCCTCTCTAAGTCTTCTAAGGGATATATGGTCAATGTTGAGCTTCAGTAATAACCAGCAACTTCAGATTTAAGCCAAATTGGTGAGAAACCAAAACATAAGACAAGAGTAAAAACAAGGGCTTAGGATCAACTCATGGGCACTTGAACTTGGACTTTGGGAACTTGTATGAGTATTTAACTATTCTTGGTCTAGAAAAGTAAGGAGCAGTGTGGGAAGACTAATAAAACTTGGAAAGGAAAGAACTGATATATGTAGGAATTCCCTAATGAGAGCCCCTCTTCCTAGAACACTGGACCCTGTCTTCTCCTGGATAATGCTCATTTAGCCCCCAGGGTTCTCTAAACATCAGTAGACATGATTGTAACTGATTCTACGGTAGACATGATTGACCTCCACTCTCATGCCTCCCTGGCCTGATCTGAGTGGGGAGCTTCTTCCACGTGCTTCCAGTCACTATCATGATCCTTATCATGTTGTATTGTCATTGTTTACTTATCTCAACCCCTCACCCTCAAGGGACTGAACTGAAGAAGACAAGATCTGTGATTTATTTAACTTTGTATACCGAGTATATAGGCACATGATGCAAATTTGCTAAGTTAATAAACAAGTAGGATTATTGTCTGAGAACATGTTTTATACTGTGCAATCCTCCTTCTTTAAAAAAGAAAGCATTTATTTTGCTTGTCCTGCAAAATAAATTCTGAAAATTCTACATACAAACGCCTTCCAAAATGAAAGAGAGGAAGTGCTTTAAAAGAAATGATATATGGTTATACAGATTTTTACTTTCCTCAAAGGAAAGTTAGTTGGTACAGCAGAAAATAGGTAAATTAGAAATTTTATGCCTAACACGGCTTCTTACAAGCCAAGAAGCCCTCTTGAAGTCACATCTTCAACTGAGAAATGGAGATAATCCTATCTGTGCTTGCTATCTTATAAAATTGTTGCAAGGATAAAATAAATTAATGGGAATGAAAGCATTTTTGAAACTAAAAATGGCATATTAAGGGTATTAAAATGCTTAAAAAGCATAAATGGGTTTTCCTTACATAGAATTTTCAATTTCTTTGTCTGATATAGGGTAAAAATTGAGGAATACATTTTGGTGTCAAGTTTGAATTTGACATTGTCACTGTCAGTCCTTGGATGTAAATAGGATTTTTTTGGCCTATAACTTTGACCTGTTTTAGTTATTATTACTACCACCACCACTATGTCATCAAATATGAAATTTTAATGAAGCTTTAGGTTCAAGTCCCTTTTGTCTTTCCTTGTGGGAGAGTGAAAATTCAGTATAAAGGAAAAAAAATTGTTCATGCCTGTTTCAATTACTTCTAACATTGGCTATTGTGTACTGACTTTGAAAAGCTCCTTGGTGGACCAGAGGCAAAATATTGTATCAGCTGCCAGGTTCTTTGTTGCATGCCTACACATGACAGAATAAAATAGAGGATAACTGGTCGTAACTGGCCTCCACTCTGATATGAGACTAGACTTGGCAGAAAACCTACAATCAGCTATAACATTATTAACTAGACTATAATATATTGGAGTAATATTGAGACTTTACCATTCTGGCAATCAAAGAGTTTAATAATGTCCTCGCATCCAGAATTATAATGATTTGAAATGTTTTACAAGGGATGGGTTAAATGAGTGATGGGTATTAAGGAGGGCGCTGGTTGAGATAAGCACCAGGTGTTGTATGTAAGGGATGAATCACTAAATTCTACACCTGAAACTAATATTATGCTGTATATTAACTGGAATTTAAATAAAAACTTGAAACTACAAAAAAAATTAAAATGTTTTTCAAGGCCAGTGAATCAATAAATCAATTTGCAAGTACTTGATTGATGTTCATTATATTAAAGAGGTGCCTTAAGGTCTCCCTGCCATTACCACATGGTCCAGAAATGACACAAATACTGCAGAAGTTTGGTGTTGTCTGCAAACCAATCCCATGCCATTGCAACAATCTTGCTGCACAAAATTTCAAGATGGCACAATAGTGGTCCCATTGGCTTTTTAACCCAGCCACTTGAGGTGTGATAACTCATTAGTTGAAGAAATACTTTCTCAAGTGTCTACAAGCCAGAGCAGTAATGTGGCAGTTACAAATTGCTTCCTGTCCTTCACAGAATATAGAAATTTCACACTACCCTTCACACTAATCACAATTCTTCCCTTGAAAATACGTTATTTGAACAATTCCATTACTGAGAGCCTGATAACCTTTTTCCTTTGGAGAAGTACACAGAAACAATTCAAAATCATTGTATCACCCCTGCTACATGCCATGGTATGAGTTTTGTGACTAGAATTTAACAGTTCTGTATGAGAGAGAGAGAAAGAGAATATGTTGGCATCAATAGTTTATTGAGCTCTAAATTCTTTCATTTCCTCCAAAGAACATTTATCCTATACGATATATTTTTTAAATTCCTGTAATAACATTATAAAATATCCTTTTAAAGGATTGTTCAATGAAAGTTTAACAACTCAAAATGATAGAACTGTGTGGTACTAGTTGGCACAATTATTCTGTTATTATATAATTCCTAACATTTATATCCATGGAACTCTACAGCAAAATTCTGAACAGAGTTCTAAAATCCCTTACTTTTTACTTTTATATGTCATGCAAGACCTACTTCTAAATACATATTATACCATCTATATACCTTCATTCTTGTTAATCAGATACCATATGGCTTCTTAACCTTCTCTCTCATACCCTGCAGTTAGTATCACCTACCCTTCTTCCCCTCATCTCATACACACACACACATTTTCACATATACATTTCATCCAAACCAGCTGGTCTCCAGACCTTTGACTGGGCCCGCTTATTCTCTGCTTCCTTTTTATTTAATGCTCTTTCCCTCAGCTAGTTCAGATCTTTCTATTTCAAGGTTCATTGCCTTCAATAAGCACAGAATTCTGGACTTACCGAATCCACCATTCATCTTAACCTTACTTTGAATATTCTTATTAGCTATTTATGCACAATGCGTACCACATCAGTATTGACTTCTTTTACATTGCCTCTGAAGGATTCTGGGAGCTCCAGGTCAGCATGTAGCATCTTCCAAGTAGACTTGAAATTCCTCAAGATCAGGAGCCATTTATTTGACTTTCTCTGATTACCCATTCCATTTGATACTTGCTATGCTCAAAACGGGCACTGAATGCTTTTTGAGTAAGTGCTTGAATGAATTTTGAAAATGAATAACTGTTCATTGGTTAAGATGTTCAGATGATTATCTAAGATACCTGAAGTATTAGTTTTTAAGCAATCCGGTTTTGTTTTAATCAACCATAGTGTATGGTTTTATACTTACCGGAACAGAAACTTGAGGATTATCTGCAAGTTTTCCCAGCACAGCAAAGCCATCAACATCGATTTGGCCTCTTGGCTTTATAGGTAAGGATTGAATCCTGTTGCAGTCAATGAAAAGAGTAGCACTACTCCTTTCCACACCAATCATGATCTTATGCCACTGGGAATCAAATAAGGAAGGCAGATTTGGAAAGGTTGCAGTTTGGAGATTTCCATCCATTCCCTTGTATGAAAATGCAACAGATTTTGTTTGGCCATTAATCTTCACGCCAACTTGCTCCTTCCCTGAGGAATCCTGAATCTGCCAAATGCTCCAGTTCTTTTCAAGTGTGCCTCCAGTCATCCGAAAAGTAGTTAAAAAGGAGTATTCTTCAGGCAGACCACTGGGATATAAATTCCTGAGTAAAATTTGAAAATGGTAAATAAAAGTCTTGTTTTCTGTACCCATGCATATTACCATATTCCCTTATTATGCTTTCTTAGATTCTAGACCTACAGAAAGGCTACAGTGTGAAAAACTGTGCCCTGTTTGTTCTTTCATGACTGTCCGTAAAAACCTTCAGAGAAGTTCAATCATTCATGTATGTTAATGCTCCATCCTAAAATACACATAAAAAAAACCCTTCCTCATAGCTAAAGAGGGTTCCCAATGCCACATAACCCCAACAATATTACTATTTATGCTACCTAAAGAGCTCCTGTTCAGCAATTCCATCTGAGCCAAGAAACACATTCTTGCAAGGTTCTTGGCAGTATTTCTTCCACAAATTAAAGAAGAGATCATTTGGAATCCAGATCAGCTCTACTAGTTAATAAAGCCATTTAATTAAAGCAGCTTTTCATTTTTTTATTTTAATATAGTACATTGTTAGGAGTACTTGTTATTTCCATAATTGCTTGGGTTGTTCCCTCCACAATTATATCCTAGACCCACATATCAGTATCAGTAACTGTATAGACTTGAGAAGCTCCTTCACACTGAGCATGTTAGATGTCATTAATTTTGTTTGGTAGATAATCATATTTGACATTTCTGAAAATAGTTACAGACCAGGACTCAAAGCCCCGAATAGCCTTCCTTCAGGTCAGACTCCTGTTAAATAGCCCCCTCTTGTGAAAGTAAAAAAAGAGAAAGGCAAGAAGAAATATCTGAGTGGATGCTGATTTGATTTGTTATAAAATGAATAACATATAAATTTATCGTATTGGCATGTGTTACTGCCAGTTGCATTAAAATATATTTTGGGGCTCAAGAATTTCTAAACCAAAAAATTATTCAGTTCCAAGAATGTTTAGCAATAAGTGAAATTACTCAACTTACTAAGATTTTCTATCTTTAACTATAAAACTTTATCATCCCTCACAATAGCACGGTTATATGTTTAATATAACTTACTTTATTGCAAATACTTTTGTACACCTTCAATAAAATGGGTCAATTATGTCAACAAATTTCATTGCTTTGCTGATTTTATAAAAATAACAAAAATATGAAGCTTTTCATCTGAACACTCTTTTATCATCCAAGTACTTTTTTAACCTTTGTTCTCAAACAACTTTGTTTTTATTTATAATACTGGGTGAATTCCTTTGTTAATACACATTCTTAAATGATCACTGGTGATGTGTATTATACTTATGGCAAAGCTTTCAATTCATTAAGTATTTGCCAAGTATACAGAGGTTTTGGGGCACCTGGGTGGCTCAGTAGGTTAAGCATCTGCCTTTGGCTCCGGTTGTGATCTCAGGGTCCTGGGATCAAGCCCCACATTGGGTCCCTTGCTCAGTAGGGGCTGCTTCTCCCTCTCCCTCTGCCCCTCCCCCCTCATGCTTGCTCTCTCTGTCTCTCAAATAAATAAAATCTATTTTTTAAAAAAAAGTATACAGGAGGTTTTAACATGTACATTTAAAAAGATTCAGTTTGGAGCTAAAGAAGAAAAAAATGTGTGCAAGAACTATTTCCCCAGAATAAAGATGTCTACATCTATTTTGATATTTACTTTTAATATAGATTTTGTTTGACATATTTCCTTTGACTTTTAACTTTTCAGGAGATGCATATTCCAGAATAACCTCTAGAGAAGAAGCTAAGATTCACTGAAGACAGTGTAATATATTGCCTACTCTATAATTATATAACCTTGTAGAAGTTTATACATTTCATTTAACTGACCTCAGTTAGCTTGGAGCTGGGAGATAAGTTTTAAAAGTTTTATTCAATGGTGAAATTTGACAAGTATCCATTTAAATTATGAATATGTTATTTTAATATTCTCACTTAATGATCTGGATTTAACCAGATGCTTAAAGAATTTTTCTTTTTTGTCTAAATATAGTTATTGTTGAGGCATGAGCCTTTCACAGAAGAAAGATAAATCTTAATGTTTTGTTCTCTTCCTTAAAGCATTATTTTTCTAGGTTTTGTTGTTTTTTTTTTAAGATTTTATTTATTCATTTGAGAAACAGAACACAAATAGGGGGAGAGGCAGAAGCAGGCGCCTCATGAGCCAGGAGCCCAATATGGAGCTCGATCCCAGGACCCTGAGATCATGACCAGAGCCGAAGACAGATACTAGACCATCTGAGCCACCCTGGTGCCCCTCTTTTTCTAGGTTTTTGTAAACCTATGTTACCAATGTATTTGTTTACAGATGCACTGAGCAAGGCTGTAGAATTTTATCAGTCCCTAAATAAAACAAATCTATTTTGCTTCGATTCCACAAGTCACAGTAACTTGTCTAAGTAACTCTTTTGCAAAGAGATCATGAGGTTGACTGAGGATTTCTCCCAATTTATACTTCATCTCATCTTTCCTGCTAAATGAGCAAAGAGATTATGCTGAAGGTAGGATAGAACATAACGTCCCCATTTACCTCTGACTTGGTTTTGTAATGCCAAAAACTTTTTTAAAAAATGAGTTGGTGACTGAGGTTGCTAGAAGAACAGTTCATTTATAGACATATTGTTAAATCAAAGGTATCCATCTGCTCTCTTTCTTCATATACATGAAAATAATATATATGTGTATGTTTGTGTATATATACAAGTATAATCAAGATTATCATGTTATTAATCTTTTAAGCTAGGTAATACAATTTGTCTATAAAAGAGAAGAAAATTCCTTTCAGTGTTCAAATTAATAAAATATACATATGTATTTATATATACTTAAAACCTTATAGAAGTCCTCACAAGTCTAATTTATATACCAGTCAGCAGCATTGTCTTTTTTGAACACCTGAGATTCTGTTGCAAATATGCTATGCACATCGATAAGTAAACTTGACAGCATACATAATATAAAAGAAGCTGGATCTATAAATGATTTATTTCATTATGTTACAATCTGCACAGAGTACCTTAAAAGAAGAAATATAAGGGTTTGAATAAAAGATAAGACTTTAGACCTTGAAACGTTTGTTTATGACCTTAACCCAAAAAAGAGCTAAGAATTGTATTTGTTAAGGTAAACAAACATAAAATGTTTATAAATTTGAGTTGAGAATATGATACTAATATGTCTAAATAAAGAATAAAAAGCAGCAAAAAATTATGTCTCATAATCTTTCCAAAAAATTGAAAATATGAAAGTAAATTGTGATTCTATCACATCAGCTTTATATATCATTCTCTCATTTTCTTCCCACAAAAATCCTGTTAAGGTTTTGTTTTGTTTTCATTTCCTCAGAACCTATATTCTTCAGCATAGAAATTTCCTTTAAACCAAGACTATTCCCTGCATGGTCTGAGAGCAACTCCAGTCCCTACTTTTCTTGCCACCTGGTTTTTGAATGAGTAGGACTGGGAGGACAGCTTGAAAAGAAAGAATCCACTAAGGAGAAAAGGTTCCCATCTGCACACACTCTCTCCTTGTAGTGCTCTCCACTACTTGAATGAATACTTAACTAATACCACTGTGTGCCAGGCTCTATCCAAACCCTCTCCAACTTATTAATGTTTGCTCCTTGTGGCAAATCTATGACACAGTTATTATCATTCCTAATTTATGCCGAAGGGACTGAAACAAAGATAGTGTAAGTACTTGCCCAAAAGTACGCTTATTACCTATTTGAGACTCCATTTATTTCAACACTCTGGCTCTCCCCTCCTCTTTTTATTTCTTTCTCCTACTTTTTTCTACTTCCTACCTAATTATTTTTTCATCTTTTAATAAGCTTTGCCAGTAAAACAGTTTTTAGTCTTTGGGGGACAGAGAGTCAAGGAGATAGAGAATGGACATTGGTCATATACTGTGAAAAATATTTAGTGACAGCTCTGGCACTTAGAGAAGAGCAACAGCAAAGATAATCAGGAGGTATGGGTTTATGTGGCCTCAAGTTGGTCAATATCTGAACTTAGAGTTAGTTAATGACAGTCCAGATTGTACCTCAAATTATAGAAGAGGGAATTAGGTCAGCATTGGGGGGTCTTGCGTCATGTTTATTTTATTAAAGAAAGAAAAAAAAGGTTTTTAAAAGCTTATTTAAGAACACAACTAGGGGGGCGCCTGGGTGGCACAGCGGTTAAGCGTCTGCCTTCGGCTCAGGGCGTGATCTCGGTGCTATGGGATCGAGCCCCACATCAGGCTCCTCTGCTATGAGCCTGCTTCTTCCTCTCCCACTCNATAGAAGAGGGAATTAGGTCAGCATTGGGGGGTCTTGCATCATGTTTATTTTATTAAAGAAAGAAAAAAATGTTTTTAAAAGCTTATTTAAGAACACAACTAGGGGTAGGCATGGAGCCTATTTAAAAAAAAAAGAATACAACTAGCAGTTCTGTGCATGAAAAGAAAATATAAGCAAAAAAAAAAAGTCTGTAGCTGTTATCATGCCTATAATCTTTCCAAATGTGAATAATTTTCCAGGGTCGGTATTGAATAGTGGTTGGAGCACCATTCTGCCTGAATTTCAATCCTTCTAGCACCTCCCAACCCTGGGACCTCATGTAAGTAACTTAAATTTTCTGGCCTCAGTTTCCTCTTTCATAAAATGTGGATAGTAATGTCTCTACCACAGGGCTATGATGAGGATGAGATTTAATTTTAATTAGTAAATTTATTTTAAAAAGCTTATGCAGTGCTCTATTGTCATTTTATAAAATATAGTTCATATTTAGAAAAAGTGTAGTTCATATGTTCAAAATATGAATTTCTATCTGCAATCTGGAACTACATCAGAATATTCTAATTTGACCAAAATTTTCATTATTATAAACATTTNTTGAATAGTGGTTGGAGCACCATTCTGCCTGAATTTCAATCCTTCTAGCACCTCCCAACCCTGGGACCTCATGTAAGTAACTTNAACTAGGGGTAGGCATGGAGCCTATTTAAAAAAAAAAAAGAATACAACTAGCAGTTCTGTGCATGAAAAGAAAATATAAGCAAAAAAAAAAGTCTGTAGCTGTTATCATGCCTATAATCTTTCCAAATGTGAATAATTTTCCAGGGTCAGTATTGAATAGTGGTTGGAGCACCATTCTGCCTGAATTTCAATCCTTCTAGCACCTCCCAACCCTGGGACCTCATGTAAGTAACTTAAATTTTCTGGCCTCAGTTTCCTCTTTCATAAAATGTGGATAGTAATGTCTCTACCACAGGGCTATGATGAGGATGAGATTTAATTTTAATTAGTAAATTTATTTTAAAAAGCTTATGCAGTGCTCTATTGTCATTTTATAAAATATAGTTCATATTTAGAAAAAGTGTAGTTCATATGTTCAAAATATGAATTTCTATCTGCAATCTGGAACTACATCAGAATATTCTAATTTGACCAAAATTTTCATTATTATAAACATTTAGAGCTTTTATAATACACTTTTACTGTTATAAGTAATCATTATTGACTTTTACTCCTTAATTTTTTATCAAAGCCCTAATTTTCTTGTTCATCTATCAAAGGAATCTTAATTCAATTATTTTGCAGTACACTAAAACATACAATAATTATGGTATTTACATATAAGGTATTTAAGTGATATAAAGCAAAATCCTGAAGCTCCTTCATAACAATGGCATGATGCAACACTTACATACACTAAAGCACCACAGTTATAAATAATTTAAAGGATAAAAAACATAGTTCTAAAGAAGGAGGTAAATCAAGTGGAGGATTTTTAAATTATCATCACTACCGTTGCTTTGGTTATCATTATTCTAGTTTTGCTTTTGTTTGATTCCTGCCAGAAGCCAAGCAGTAAATGTGTGGTTCAATTTCAGCACCAGGACGCTTGAACAGCACCATTGTGAGTCTTCTAACCACTCCGCGGTTCCTAGTTAAATTTATGCTTAACCTCTGGCACTTTTCACAGAGGGTCCTTTCAGCTAAAACCAGACAAATTATACAAAAACAGAGAGCAAAGTAATAAGAACATGTCCTGAATCAATGTATAATGGTTTCAGTGATTTTTTTTCCTCCCTGGAATGAAAAGTAAGTTACATACTGAAAACATAAAGAGTATTCACATATTTAGACACTGAACACTGAAGATAGATAGGTAAATATATTTCTTCATCTTCAAATCAAATCATGATCTAAGAAGCAATGAGCATGAGAAGATTTTCTAACATTGCGTAGCTTTTCATTTTTTAAAAAAGCATTTGAGGCAGATAATTAGATAAAATATTTTTATATACCTTGTTGGAATCCTGAAGTCTACATTATTTCCCAATTTGTAAGCCACTTGTAATGCAGTTGATCCCACTACCCTCTGAATAGCTCTTCTAGATGCTGCTTTATCTACCTGGAACTGAGAAATCAAGTCAAAGCCTACAGAAAGGGAACACAAAATAAGAAGTCTAAAATGAGATTGGTTATATTCCTTTCCACAACCTTCCCAAATAAAATAATATATCAGGTAGGTTTATAGAAAGTATGCATTTTCAATATGATACAAGGCTACTTGCCTGGTAAATCATCTTGGCCAATCCTGACCTTTGGACAGAGCTCATTTTCACCATTAGAATTTGAATTAACAGGGAACCCTGCAAAAGAGATAGCATGTCATCCTACCCCAACCCCTACAAGGACCGTAAAGATATATCAATAACAATAAGAGCTGAACAACTATTTAAAGGAGAATAATATGCCAAATAACTTGCTTAGTGTATTTGGCTTTAACTCTATGACTCTGTGATTATAATTAATTCATTTTCAACTCATCCTGGAAGAGAAACAAGGTGCAAAGTTTTAATAATTTATACTGGGAAAATATTCCTTTGGGAGAAGTTAGGAATTTGTTCCTTTTGGAACCAGAGCTGTACAATGTTCTGAATGACACAGCGTCAGACGCCATTTGGAAAACATCTGGTGGCTTGGACTAGAAAATATTCCTTAAACACCACAAATTTTAGAATTCCTAAGAGAATCCAGAGCCAGCCTTGAGCCAGTTAATGGGACTTCTGGAGAGTGGAGTTCTTAGGAATCTTTGTTAAATAGAGGAGTTTGGGGGGAGACTTGGGATTCGTTAATCCAAAATAAAATATATAGGGTGCTTTTAATTTTACAAATTCATTCCAAGAGATCAAAAAAGGGTCCCAACTAGACTATTGCTAGCATCCTAGAATGGGGAAAAGTAATGAGAAAAAGAAAAGAATCATGAAGATGATTAAACATGTAATTCAATGAGAAATCCTAGAATTAAATTGGCTGCTCCTTACACAGGTGGAAAGTTGCAGGGAGAAAGCTTTTTAAGAAGACTTCTTGTAACTGTCCAACCCCAGCACACTGCTGAGACTCACCTGACAACAGAGACTTCCTAGACTTCAGAAAAAAAACATTTCCAGCTACAAGTTTTGGCTCAGCCATCCCAGTATATCAAAATACCTTTTACACCTCCACTGACCCCAGGTCATTCATCCATCCATTCATCCATCCAACGGTCCACCCACCCAACATTACCAATCACCATATGAACCAAGCAGGCACTGTGCAAGGCACCGGAGTACACAGCTTGTCTTTCCTGCCAATTGTGATCACAGCCAGGACTTTTCTATACCCAACACTGACCACATAAAACTAGCCATGGAGTAAACCCATGACTAAAGCAGGATTGAAGAGTGAGGCTGTGGAGGACCGTGGATGCTTCAGTCAGTCCTCACTCAGCCACAGCCCTGCTTGATCCTTTCTGGGAACAAGTGATATTTCAAAATCCAGAAACTGTGGCCCTTACTTGGGCGACGCTTGACAGCTGCAGATGCCCAAGATCCCAGGAAACTGCACACAAAGAAGAAAACTGGAATTTTCCTGAAGAGGAGAAAAGAAAATGACTCAAATAGGAATCCCTCCAGGTGGGGACTACTTAAGTGTTTTGAAATATGGTAAACACAGTTAATGTAGGTGATCAAATCTCAGTATATTTTTTCCATTTGACTTTGAAATCTTGAGAGATTTAATGAATTTTCACATTTCCAGCTCCTACACTAAAACAGTCATGAGACTGCTGTTTGCTTTATCTCACTTTCTCCATATCTACCTATTTCACCATTTCTACATCTATTTCCTTGTCTATGTTTTCTTTCACCTTAGTATTTCTCCTTCTTCACTTTAATAGCTCTCTCTCCTTTCTCTGTCTCTCTCCTGTCTCTTATGCTTGTTCTCGTGTCTCACTCTTATCTGTCTCCCTTTCTTTCTCTATTTCTCTGTCTGGGTCTCTCTCTCTTTCTCCTCTCCCTTCTCCCATCTTCCCTCACCTTCTCTCATCCTACCACCACTGCAGGAACACAGACCCTTGGTTCTGAGGACCCCCAGCCCCAGTCTCCCCACCCGTCTTTCCAATGTCAAGGTCTTACCAAAAGTTCTTCATTTTCCCAACCGGTTTTCTTTGGTCCCAACAATCCCAGAGATGAAGGGGTTGTGGGGAGGGGGTCAGTGCTCCCCCCAAGACCCCTTCACTGTCACCCCAGCACTAATGGGTTCTGGGCCCAGCCTTGGTTCCTCCTGCCCTTGTAAGGGCTTAAAGCAAAGGGAGTGAACCTGGGGCATCTGGTGACACTTTAAACCACAGCAGAGGGAAGGGGTGGGGAGAGGCGGCCCTGTGAGTCCAGGCCTAGCCAGGGGTGTGTCCTCAAAGCTAACAAGGTTACACTGAAGGGGGAATTAGCAAGGGAAAGTTTGCTGAAAAGAAAAAAAGTCAGGATGTGGAGAAATTCACCAGAAAAACTCAAGCAAGCTGCTATAGGAATACAGTGGAAGCTTTTAGAGCTGCTATAGGAATACAGTGAATGCTTTTAGAGGACTGAGGTAAAGAGGGGCTCACTGGAAAGCAGAGATGTGGGAACTCATGGGCGCCTTGGTGCACAGCCAACCTAGATTTGAATCTCCATTTGTTCTGAAGCTTACTAGTTTTATGTTTTGGGGCAAGTTAGTTAATCTGTCTGTAACTCAGTTGCCTTAAGTGAAAAGTGGGTTGAAAATAGTTACCTAAAACAACTGTTTTGAGAATTAAACAAAATAGCAGAGTCTAATGCCTGGCTCAGGGGAACAGTCATTATTCTCCACCACCACCACCATCATCATCATCATCATAGCTAGTATAGCCTCACTCTTTGCCACCCTCTGTTGAAATGCTTGAAGCCTGATAACGCTTGATTCTCAAAACAGTATTAAGGAAAACTAAAATTATTCCTATTCTACAGGTGAGACAACTGAGGCACAGAAAATTAAGTAATTTGTAACTTGCTCAAGGTTGCACAGCTAATTAATTACTCAATACATGCTAGGTCTCTGTACTTCATGGGTAGAAATCTTGGTAAAATGTAACATCAAGCCCCCTAGTTTTTATTTCTTCTTAAACTCTATAATTACCAGAGCTAAGCAGAATATCCTGGGAAATAAGCAACATATTTTCCTCTATGAACAAGTTGAGAGCATATTACAATGAGCACAGACCTGAAGAGAAAGGTTTTTATCAGCACCACGTCACACAAACCCATCCTCTCTCTAGAACCTGAGTATTTCAAGAGAGAGTCTCCACCCCATACACTTGGGATGGTCTGCTTCTTGTCCCATCTTGGGGGACATCAGTATCCACTCCAAAATCAAAGACCTTCAGGCTCAGATGATCCGATGATCTTATTAAGTTTTGGAGTCTAGCGTGAAGTAGTTTTGTTTTCTTGAAATTTCTTTAATTTTTAAATCAATTTAATTTTTCAATTGTAAAATAAATGGTATTATTTCTTATTTTTTGTTTGTTTCTTCTAAAAAAAAAAATCCTTTCCTCTTCTGCTTTCCTCAGCTCGATGAAAAATTTGTTTCCCCTGATGAGCTGAGAACCAAGTAAACCTGAACATCACACCATTTGTTCCCCTTTCCTTTTCTACTCATGACCTACCTGTCTCCCCACTGGCATCAGGACATCCATTTCCTCACGTTGTTTGGGGCTCTCCACAGTGCCCTGTCATTCTCCTTCCATCTATCAAAATTATGATTCTCAAGGGTAGCCATTTTGGCTGAGTCACAGAATTATAAATGGTCCTAGCCTAGCTTTTTCTTGAAAGTTGACCAGGGCTTATGTAAATGGAGCAGTTTGCTAACCCGAAAAAAACCCTGAACTTCTAATGTAGGACTTCAGAAGAGGAACTGTGCGGCTGGCGACCTCCCTGGAATCACACAAGGTAAGCCAGCCCTAGATCCACAGGGGAAGGGACATTTTCCAAAGCGACCCTCTCCACTTAAGTTCTTTATTTGTAGTACAGATCCTCTAATACTATTTACTGTGGGAAACAAGAGAGGCAGATTTTCCTGTATAATTAAGTGTTTGAGAAATCCTTTTGTTAAGTGTTTTAAATATCTCACTTCTGCTTTTGTCCCCTCCTCCTCCCACTTTGTAGAATCCTCTACAGCTAGAACAAGAAGGCAAATGAAGGGGGACTTTTATAAAAGATTTTTTAAATGAGAAGAAAATAGGTTTTCTTATAAGTGGTTTGGCTTTATTCCAGCTTGGCAGTTTTATGTAAAATGATGAAGAGCAAGCAACAGCTCTATTAAGAAAGAATATAAGTCCAGAAAAAACAAGATCTCTCTCTCTCTCTCTCTCTCTCTTTAACACACACTCATTTAAGGGCACTTTTTTCTCCTTTTTCCACCCCATCTTATTTTTTTTAATTAATTAATTTATTTGTTTTTTAAAAGATTTTATTTATTTATTTGACAGAGATAGAGACAGCCAGCGAGAGAGGGAACACAAGCAGGGGGAGTGGGAGAGGAAGAAGCAGGCTCATAGCGGAGGAGCCTGATGTGGGGCTCGATCCCATAACGCTGGGATCACGCCCTGAGCGGAAGGCAGACGCTTAACCGCTGTGCCACCCAGGAGCCCCTAATTTATTTATTTTTATTAACATATAATGTATTATCTGTTTCAGGGGTACAGGTCTGTGATTCATCAGTCTTACACAACTCACAGCGCCCACCATAGCACATACCTTCCCCAGTGTCCACCATCCCCGTTTTCTTTTAACCATATTTCATAACTTGACATGACAGTCTCACAGGGAGCAGTGCAAACCCCACACTCTCTGGTCTGGGTCAGATTGCACCCTAAAATTAGACACATAAGCTTTTTTATCACTAACACTGCTCCCTCACTTTACCTAACAGTTTTGTTCCTGAAAAACTATGTGGAAATGAAATCTGATCAATTATATAAGATTATAAATGCACTAAGATAGTGTGATATTTGAAAATTATCCATTTTGTAAATAGAAGTATTTTATACAGAATATGCTTTCACCCCTCTTTACTCCCTCCCTCCTCCAACACACACACACACACACACACACACACACACACACACACACACATCTTTCCCTTTCTGGAAATCCAGAATTTTACTTACTTACAGTTTATAACAAGGAACATCATCACAAATCATCTTTCTTGATCATCTACTCTTTTTCATTTGTGTACCCAATCATTCAGCAAACACTTATTGAATGACTATATGTACCAAAAATATAACCACCTTGCCCTGAGGAAGCTCACAGCCCCGTTGGGAAGTCCAATATGAAAATGACTGCAAAATAGTGAGGGAATAAGGTTGCAGCATCACTGAGAACAAGTATGAACTCAGTCCAGAAGCATCAGGAAGCTTTTCATAAAGGAAGTGAAATCTTAAAGGGTGAATAGAAGCCTACCAAGAGAACAAGTGGGAATAGTACATTCTGGGCAGAAGAAATAGCAGGTACCACGACAAAAAGGTAGAAGAGAGTATTTTAGGAACCCCAAGGTTAATTCAAGAGCTCTTTCATTTGGTAAATATTTATTGGTGAGTCTCCTACCATGAGCCTTGAGCTGGTCTCAGCACAGAGGTACAGCAGAGAAAGACCAGGTCCCTGCCCCCATGGACCT
Organism: Ailuropoda melanoleuca; assembly: GCF_002007445.2. NCBI lineage: Eukaryota > Metazoa > Chordata > Mammalia > Carnivora > Ursidae > Ailuropoda > Ailuropoda melanoleuca. Next base: position 22,806,594 of record NC_048236.1, read on the forward strand.
TACAGCTTGTAGGCAGACAGATACTAAATACATTTACAAGAATAGACATGATAATTTGAATTGGAACTGTTATAAATATATATATATACAGGGGCACCTGGGTGGCTCAATTGGTTAAGCAACTGCCTTCAGCTCAGGTCATGATCCCAGGGTCCTGCGATTGAGCCCCACATCAGGCTCTCTGCTCCTCGGGGAGCTCACTTTTCCCTCTCCCTCTGCCTGCCGCAACCCCTGCTTTTGCTCTCTCTCTCTGTCAAATAAATGAAATCTTTAAAAATACATACAAAAGTGGGCAATGTGTTTTAGAGAAAGGCAGGGGTAGGTTTAGAGGCTGATCATGATTGAGGGGTAAGGGAAGGCTCCTCTGAGATGATAAATTTTGACTCAGACTTTATGAGAATCCAGAGACAAAACTGATAGGGTGGACTGGAAAAGGAGAGGAGGGCAGGTGGAACTACTTGGTTTTTAAGCTTGAGTAACTGAGTATATGGTGATGGGTTTTTTTTGAAATGACAAGTAGAAGGACCATGGGGGGGACTTTGAGTAAGGGGATATTGAAAGCCTTTGAAAGAGTTTCGACTTTATTCTGGCTATTAAGGAAGCTGGATGAAGAGTTTGAAGCCAAAAATGACTTTTTAGATATGTCTTCAGAAAAATGGTTCTGGCATTGCTGAAGGATGGACTGAATGGATTTGATAAGTATACGTGCATATTCACAACTGAAACAAGTTTCAGAAGACAGTATTTATCCATGTAAATGTAGTGCAGTCTATTTTCTGTTTTATTCTATTTCATTTTTTAGTGATGGTGACCAACTCAATAAATTGATTTCAGGATCAGCTAATGGGTTGCAACCCATGGTTTTAAAAACATTGTGTTAGAATACAGTAGGCACAAGGTGTGTCAAGATATATTTTTCCCCTTATTTCCTGGCATAGGGCACAATAGTTGGGACATCCCATAAAGTTCATAGAATAGTAGAGAAGGCTCCTTAGTTTTAACACAATGATATTTTTTTAAGTATTCTTTTGAAGTGAAGTTACCATAAACACAATTTTTTTAAAGATGTCGTGTGTCCCACATTTACTTTATAGATTAAAACTAAGAAGACGCCCTTTTAAAATTAGCTTCCTAATAGTATCTCGTTGTAAGCTCTCTTCTGTATATCTTGTCTTTAAAAATAAAAGACTCAAATGTCTAGTGACACATAGCAGTTGTGCGAGGATGCTGCAAATTAGCCACAGCTAGAGCTTGAAATTTATCAAAGAAATCTCGCTGAGAGGCTGATTAATAATCAGAGAGTTGCTAAAACTAGGACTCCCACAGTTTTGCATTGAGTTAAGTTTTACTGTAAAGAAATCTCACCACAATCAAAGCTCTATTTTAATCTGCTTATTTTGGTTCTATACTTGTAATTGTAGCCTAATCATATGTAGCAAGCAAATAGGGCCTCATGATGATAGCCATTTCTCTCTGAATCTCTCACAAATGAATGTGTTCTTGCCATGGACCATTAATACAAGAATGTGTTATTTAACATAAACACCACCACCTCCTCCAAGCTTTCTGGTGTATTACTTTTGCTTGCTCTAAAATATGAGCATTTGCATTACCCCAAGGAAGGGAGAAATCAAATCCCCTCCACCACACATGTGCTTCCAACACGTGTTGCTACATTTGCTGCCTTGTGGATCTTCAATTTGTAGCGGCTGATTCATGTCCTAAGCCTCTTTTGCATCTTCAAACCTCACATACTGATCATTCAACATATTTTTCTACATGCTGTAAACCCTCCTTTTCTAACAGTGGTTTCCAAAGATACATCAAAATCACCCGAGGATAAAAACGTATCTCTGGGCTTCACCCCCAGAGTTTCTGATTCAGGAGATTTAAGGTGGGTCTGAGAATTTATATTTCTAACAAGCTCCCAGGTTGATGCTGGTGCTACTGGTCCAGTGAGAAATGCTGCTCATAAAAGTAATGTTTTCAACTCCATTGAGCCACCCCGTCCTTTTTATAACTGATATGGACTTGCAGACTGAATTTTTTGAATAGTTACTTGCAGAATAACTTTTTAAAATAAATATCAGTTGCACCCATAAGAAAGATATAATGGGAACTTTCACACTTATGAAAACAAATTGTACTAATTTCTTTACATTACATGTATTAAGGAAATTTACTTGGCAGAATGATGTACAGAATCCAAGGCTTCCCTTCTGCACTACTCTCATTTATCAAGCAAAATATATAAAATGTGTTCCTGAATACATGTTACCTTTTATCAATAAAATATATAAAAATCCTTAATTCTGAAATCACTCTTTCTCTTTTACCAAAGAACCCTTAAGTGAACATTGTTTTATGTTGCATCCTATGAAATTTTATATGCATTCACTAGCTTTCACACTCTGGGAAAATGTTTGTCTACACTAGGTGGCAGTGTAATCCTGCAATTTGAAACCTGGGCTACCGCGTCAGGCTAGAATTTGATTTCTAGTCTTTAAGTAGATAACTTTGATTTTATGCAAATCTTCCATTCTTGGTTGATTTCCATATGTATATATTGAAGTATTATAATTGATTCCATTTTAGGGCTATTCTCAGAATAAATGTGCAAATAAAATGCAATCTGATTGTTCAGAAAGCCTATTGAGGGAGAAAGACACTAAATGAACACTTAATTTTTTTAAAAAATTTTAATTCCAGTGTGGTTAACATACAGTGTTATATTAATTTCAGGTGTACAATATAGTGATTCGACAGTTCTATATATTACCCAATGCTCGTTAGATAACTATACTTTTTTTTAAAGCTATTTTTTTTTAAGGTTTTATTTATTTATTTGACAGAGAGAGACAGCCAGTGAGAGAGGGAACACAAGCAGGGGGAGTGGGAGAGGAAGAAGCAGGCTCCTAGTGGAGGAGCCTGATGTGGGACTGGATCCCAGAACGCTGGGATCACGCCCTGAGCCAAAGGCAGATGCTTAAGGACTGCGCCACCCAGGCGCCCCAAGATAACTTTAATTCCCTTCATCTATTTCACCCATCCCCCTACCCACCTCTCCTCTGTAACCATCTGTTTGTTCTCTATAGATAAGAGTCTGTTTTTTGGCTTGTCTCTTTTTTTTTCCTTTGTTCATCTGTGTTGTTTCTTAAATTCCACATATGAGAGAAATCATATGTTGTTTTAATTATTTTTTAATATATTGTTAGATTTAGTTTGCTAATTTTTGTTGAGGATTTTTGCATCTGTATTCGTCAGGGATATTGGCCTATAGTTCTCTTTTTTTGTGGTGTCTATATGGCTTTGGTATGAGGGTAATGCTTGCCTTAAAGAATGAATTTGGAAGTTTTCCTTCCTCTTCTAATTTTTGGAAAAGTTTGAGAAGATTAAGTGTTAACTCTTCTTTAAATGCTCAGTAGAATTCACCTGGCAAGCTCTCTGGCCCTGGACTTTTGTTTGTCAGGAGTATTTTGATTACTGATTCAATTTTATTGCTAGTAATTGGCCTGTTTAAATTTTCTATTTCTTCCTGCTTCAGCCTTGGGAGGCTATATGTTTTTAAGAATTTATCTGTTTCTTCTAGGTTGTCCAATTTGTTGGCCAATAACTTTTCATAATAGTTTCTTAACAATCATTTGTAATTCTGTGGTGTCAGTTGTTACTTCTTTTTCATTTGTGATTTTGTTTGAGTTCTCTTCTTTTTTTCTCAAATGAGTCTGGCTAGAGGTTTATCAATTTTGTTGATCTTTTCAAGGAACCAGCTCCTGGATTCATTGATCTATTCTACTCTTTTGGTTTTCATATCATTTATTTCTGTTCTGATCTTTATTATTTCCTTCCTTTTGCTGGTTTGGGATTTTATTTGTTCTTTTTCTAGCTCCTTTAGGTGTGTAAGTTTATGTTGTTTGAGATTTTTCTTGCTTCTTGAGGTAGGCCTGTATGGCTACACACTTTCCTCTTAGAACCACTTTTGCTGCATACCAGGGATTTTGGACCATTGTGTTTTCATTTTCATTTCTCTCCATGTAATTTTTGATTTCTTCTTTGATTTCCTGGTTGACCCATTCATTGTTAGTAGCATGTTATTTAACCTCCATGTATTTGTGCTCCTTCCAGATTTTTTCTTGTGGTTGATCTCTAGTTTCATAGCATTGTGGTCAGAAAAGATGCATGGTATGACTTCAATCTTCTTGAATTTGTTGAGACTAGTTTTATAGCTTAATGTGTGATCGATTCAGGAGAATGCTCTATGTACACTTGAAAAGAATGAGTATTCTGCTGTTTTAGGATGGAAAGCATGTTCTAAATATATCTGTTAAATCCATTTGGTCCAGCATGTCATTCAAAGCCACTGTTTGCTTGTTGATTTTCTGTTTGGATGATCTGTCCATTGATATAAGTGAGCTGTTAAAGTCCCCTATTATTACTGCGTTACTATTGATTAGTTCCTTTATGTTTGTCATTAACTGTTTTATGTTGGGTGCTCCCATGTTGGTTGCATAAATATTTATAGTTGTTATATCTTCTTGTTGGATTGTCCCCTTTATTATTATATAGTGTCCTTTATGTCTCTGTTTTAGGGTCTTTATCATCTGATATAAATATTGCTACCTCGGCTTAGTTTTGACATCCCTTTGCATGATAAATGTTTCTCCAACCCCTCACTTTTAATCTGCATGTGTCTTTGTTTGAAATGAGAATCTTACAGGCAGCGTATAGATGGGTTTTGTTTCTTTATCCATTCTGTCATTTTGTATTTTTTGATTGAACATTTAGTTGATTTGCGTTCAAAGTAATTATTAATAGGTATGTATTTTTTGCCATATTGTTATTTGTTTTGTAGTTGTTTTGTAGTTCTTCTCTGATCCTTTCTTTCCTGCTCTCTTTCATAGTTTGCTGGCCTTCTTTGGTGATATACTTGGATTCCTTTATATTTATTTTTTGCATATCTATTAGTTGTTTTTGATTTATGGTTACTATTAGATTTGTATACAACTCCTTCTGCATATAACAGTCTATAGTAAGTTGATGGTCACTTGAGTTTGAACCCATTCTTTACTCAACCCCCCCACCATGTTCTAAGTATAAGATGTCATATTTTACATCCTTTAATTTTGTGAATCCCTTAACTGATTTTTACAGTATACCTATTTTTTTTTTACTGCTTTTGTGTTTCCTACTTTCCCTACCCTTATGAAGTCTTCCCTTTAACATTTATTTTAGGGCTGATTTATTGGTCAGGAACTTCTTTAACTTTTGTTTGTCTGAGAAACTCTTTATCATTCTTTTATTCTGAAATGATCGCCTTGCAGGGTAAAGTATTCTTGGCTGCAGATTTTTTCCATTCAGCACTTTGAGTATATCATGCCCCATCCTTCTGGCCTGCAAAGTTTCTGCTGCAACTGATAGCTTTATGGGGTTTCCTTTGTATATAACTGTCTTTTCTCTTGCTGCTTTTAAAATTCTCTCTTTTTCACTACTATTTGCCATTTTAATTACTACGTGCCTTGGTGTGGACCTCCTTGGGTTGATTTTGTTAGGGGATCTCTGTGCCTCCTGGATCTGGATTTCTTTTTCCTTCCCCAGATTAGGGAAGTTTACAGCTATTATTTCTTCAAATAAATTTTGTGCCCCCCTTTCTCTCTCTTCTTCTTCTAGGGCCCTATAATGTGAATGTAATTGTGCTTGATGGAGTTGCTGAGTTCCCTAAGAATATTCTCATTTTGCATATATTTTTTTCTCTTAGCTGCGCAGCTTGATTACTTTACATTACTGTCTTCCAGGTGGCTAATCCATTCCTCCACTTCCTCTAGCCTGCTATTTATTCCATCTAGTGTATTTTAAATTTCACTTATTGTGTTCTTCATCTCCAATTGGGTCTTCTTTATAGCTTTGTTAAGGGTCTCACTGATGTCCTCCACTCTTTTATCAAGGCCAGTTAGTATTTTTATGATCATTACTTTAAATTCGCTGTGAGGTTTATTACTTATATCCATTTTGCTTGGGTCTCTTGCTGTGGTTTTGTCCTGTTCTTGCATGTGGGACAAATTCCTCTGTCTCTTAATTTTGTCTAATTCTCTGTGTCTGTTTCTGTGTGTTAGGTAAGTTAGCTATGTCTCCTGCTCTTGAAAGTAATAGCCTTATGAAGAAGAGGACCTGTAGTGCCCTGCAGAACAGTGTTCCTTGTTCATCAGAACTTGATGTTTCAGGGAGTGTCTCCTATGTGTGTTGTGTGTGCCCTGCTATTTTGTCCTGGCTGCTTTTTTCTTCAGTCCAGTCATCTGCAGAGGCTCTCTTTGTCTATTGTGGGCATTGTTTGGTCCCCAGCCTGATGGGGCATGTGGTTTTAAAAAGACGCATACCAGTCTGCTTATGAAATGAGACCTGCCGCCACCACTTCCAGGACCAGGGATGGTCTGGGCAGATCCACAAAGTGTGCATGTACAGGCCATGTGATTTTAACAAGATGTGCCTCAGGCTTCTGCATGGCCCGCCACTGCCACTATCACCACCACCACTGGGACCGAGACCCCACAAAACACACAGGTTGGGAGACACAGCGTTGGCAAGGTTTGCCCCAGTTTTCTGGGAGGGAGACCTGCAGCACTGGGACTGAGGCAGACATGACTGGGAAGGGCCAATCTACCAAAGCACAGGAGGCGGGGTTTGCTGTAAGCAAGTTAGGTAATGAATGTTGGCACCTCCCTGGTTCTTGCAGGTGGCCATGTGTTTATGCTGGGGGCCAGGGAGAGAAATGGTGCCTGCCAGCTACTTTGTTGCTGGAGAAGTTCCTCTCTGAAGCCTTCCCCTTTAAGACATGCTCTGAGATTAGTAAATAATTCTCCTGTATAGCTCGGGAGTTTTTGAAACTGCTGCTTCTATGCTATATCTTTGCAGGCTGTTTGTTGTTATAACTGTTATAACTAAACAGGGCCATCTCCAAGGTTACGAGTGTGACTACTTAGGTTCAAATCAGCACCACCACTTTCTAGCTAGGAGACCCCGGAGAAGTAACTAATCTCCCTGTGACTTGGTTTGGTCATCTGTAAATATGAATAATTAAAATACCCACTTTTTGGTATATTTTATAAGGACTAAACTAGAGCTTAGAATAGTGCCTGTAACTCAATAAGTTTTAGCTGCAATTGTTATTATAACTTACTCTCCTCTACTTAATTTTCCCCCTCAACTCCACTCTGCTACAGTTAATGGTGGCTTATTTAGATCTCCTTAGGAGAGAAGGATGTGACTATATTGAGGTTAAAAACTCCTAGATAATATTTAACTACTGGAAAAACCTACCTATAGATATCAAAGTAAATCAGTCAAAAGCCCTCTCCTCCCTTCCATACTCACATCTTTTGTTCTCTGCTACACTTTTATGATTCTTCTTCTTACAGAGCTTCCCTTAATAAGCCCTTTAAGCTCACCTCAGTATCAATAATGCCTTCTCTCTCATTATATATAACTGAGCACTACATATATATATGACTTCTAAAATGAAAAAACAATTATATGTAACATTCTATAATATATATTTGGTTTTTTTTTTTTTTTGCTTTAGAAGTAATATGTAAACATTATAGAGAAGCAGAAAGCATGTAAATAGAAAAAAGAAGAAAAAACACTCAATGAGACAATCTACTATTAACATTTTAGGATGTTTCTTTTCTCTTCTTTTTTTATTTAAATTCAATTAACCAACATATAGTACACCATTAGTTTTTGATATAATGTTCAACGATTCATTAAGATGTTTCTTTCCTATGCACAAGTTGTGGTCATACACAGATTTACAACTTTCATAAATGCACATCACTTGAAGTACTTACACATTTTCTTTCACAAAATTTAATGGAATCATATAATATATACAAAATAAATAGCAAAGCCCAGGTGTAAGAACTTTGGCTTGAAGCCAGTATTACAACTTTTAATTCTAACTGCTGTAACCTCGAAAGAGAAAACAACTATGGAGAAAGAAACATCTGAGTAACTGGGAGAGATTCTTCTAGCAGCTCATGGTTTTTGAAAGACATTCTTTTTCTCACCCAAAGCCACTTGGAACTGTAAACTCACAACCAACTGACTAACCACAAAGCAGCACAGGCATGCACAGACATTCCAGAGGCACCAAAGGGCAACCACAGAGAAGTCCTGCCTCCTGCCTTTCCTGCATTTCAAATATCCCTGAAACCATGATTAATGCCCGGAATAGCAATAGCCACTGACATGGGGACAGGTGATAAAGAGGCTTTGTTCTTGAGGACTGAACTTAGAGCCCTTACAAGCTGAAAGGGCCCTAGCATTAGCACAATCAGTTTCTAGGCAGTGGTCAGTACAGGGTGGACCAGCAGGGATGAAGAAGTGGGCAGGCGGTATCAGATGGTGACAGAGGCTCAGGATTAGAACTGCTGATGTTATCCCAGTCTGTCTTGGCCAAGGGTTTCCCCAGGGCTTCCAATATTTTTCTAGAACTACAATGTAGAAGAAAACAGGAGAAGGAATACCTCTACTATGCCAGGAACTGTGCTTCATACTTAAAAAAGAAGTTATCCCATTTAATCTACACAACTCATTATAATTGCCCTTTTACAGGTAAGATAAGTGAGGCTCAAAAATGTTAGGTAACTTGCTAAGGGAAGCTCCAGATGGCAGGCCAAAACTAACCTTGGGTTTATCTGCCACCAAAGCCAATGTTCTTCCTATAATTTGTTTCCCAGTACACACACATGCACACACACGACACAATGTGCTTAAGTTCATTTTCCATTTCACTGTGCATCTAGTCCTTTACAATTATTTTCTTTTCTTCATAAACTTCCAAGGTGAAGTACTTCTTCAAAAATTGATAAAAATTTGCCCATTGTGCTGGTCACCAACTTAGTGCCCTAATTGACTGAGCTGCATGCAAATGTTTTCCTTACCGGTGCTTTGCTAAAAGTTACAAAAAGTAGTAGTAAAGGTCTCTTCTATATTTTTCTGTGGTTCTATACATACCAAAACTTGTCCAAAATTTTCAATTCTCCCAGGTTAGGGACCTTAACTATTTATAATCTCACCCACACTTCCTTTATTACCACTAGTCATCATTTTGTATAGTCCTTAGCAGTCAAAACTTCAACCAACACCATATAAAAGCACAATGCTGGGGCACCTGGGTGGCTCAGTCATTAAGTGTCTGCCTTTGGCTCAGGTCATGAAGCCCTATATCAGCTTCCTGCTCAGCGGGAAGCCTGCTTCTCCCTCTCCCTCTGCCCCTGCTTGTGTTCCCTCTCTCGCTGTCTCTTTCTCTGTGTCAAATAAATAAAATCTTAAAAAAACATAAAAGCGCGATGCTGGATACTAAGGAAACTCTCAGAGCCAAATAACACCCATCTGCCTCTAAGGAAGAAGGACTCACACACACACACCCCAAAACTGTGAAGCACTTTGACCTAAAAGGACCCCCAAAAGAAAATAAGTAGAATCATAAGTGTTTTGGAGACAGAAAGGCAAAAATAACTGATTCTGTTCAGAAGGATTCAAAAGCATTTCACAGAGGAAGTGACATTTTACCTTGACCTTGAGAAATGAATCATATTTTACAGGAAGAGAAATGCAGAACAGGTTACAAGGCAGTTGGAATAATGAGAGCAAAACCTCAGAGGCATGATAATGCATGGAGTGTATTTAATTATGTTAAAGGCGCAACTTAACTTTTTGGAAATATTATTTGTGTGCCATTGTTAACCCAGAGGTTGAAAAAATTAGTATCATTAAACTGCCTTTGGTAAATAAAGAAATGAGTCTAACAATGTTAATAACTGTCTTCTATTAAGCTGCCTATCACATAATAAAGTTTCCATTTCCAGAGGTATTCCTTCTTCCACTGAAAAACAAATCAGCAATCCATTTTTATGGGAAACATAGAAATAAGAGTTTCAATTGGAGAGTGGCACAGTTCTAGGAGAACCTTTTTGTTGTCTGCAAAGGATTCTCAGTTTAGGGTTACTGTCAAAACATAAGGAACACCAGGTACCCTGATGCGAGCTGCAAGAGTAAAAGAGGCAAGATGTCTATACTAAAACACAGGTTATTTTCTACCACAAAAATTACAATTCTTTTTTTTTCCATTAATACTAGCAACAGGCTACTAAACGCTTGAAGTCGGGTGCTAGGGTCACCTGGGTGATTCAGTAGTTAAGTGTCTGCTCTCAGCTCAGGTCATGATCCCAGGATTCTGAGACTGAGCCCCACATCAGGCTCCCTGCTTGGCGGGAAACCTGCTTCTCCCTCTCACACTCCCTTTGCTTGTGTTCCCTCTGTCGCTGTCTCTCTCTGTCAAATAAATAAAATCTTTAAAAAAAATAAAAATAAAGTCGGGTGCTAGGAAGGGTCAATGCCATAAGCAGTTAGCAGTACTTTCCTTTCCTTGGGGGAAACCTGATCAGTAAATAAAATGTATATTACTTTTAAAAAACAAAGGTCCAAAAGAATCCTGGGTACATACTAAGTGACGACTTCAGGCTGCAAGAATGAAGGCACAGAGCCAAGAACGGGAGATGTGTTGTGTGCAGGGAAAAGATTTGAAATTGAAGTTGTTCTGAATGGTGAAATGAGCTCTCAAGTGGAGCTCAAAAGGGAGAGAAGGAAAAATGTGGAGTGTAGCTGGAGCAACTCGAATGGAAATCAGCATGCCCGCGGTGTATTTCCTAAAACCTATTCAGTCAAGTAGAACAAAATAGTAAAGAAGCAATAAAAGAATAAATGACCTAGAATTATTGGCCTCACCAAGCATAACTTGCTACATAGGGTTGGTTTCGGAACCGGACGTAGAAAAATTGCAACCCCACAAGGCTTTCATCACTGTAGATGTTCTTTTAAGCTTTGTTATCTGACAGGACACTCTTGAAAGCCAGAAGAACGTGTAAAATGTTATTACTAGAATCACCAGAGTAACCAGTAGATATCTGCCTCTCGGTGCAATATTGGGAAATGTCATTTGGCTACAGATTTGTACCATAATAAAGTTGTTCATAAATACACACTATAAACACAGAAGGAAAGAAATAAATAACTTCAATGTTATATCCAAAGGCTAAATGACAGACCCTTGGTGTGTTACTGTAAGCAGTTATTTAAGAAGAAAAAAACCCTACCAAGTTAGTTGACCTACGTTAGACTGTAAATAACCATAAAAAGACTTTTTTAAGAAATCGAAAGATTATAAAAAGCCTCAGGGTTTTGCTGTGCTGCCTACAGAGCCCACCACAGTCATTCCTATTGCTGGGTCCAGAGTTATAAATTCAACTGTAATTTTAGCTGCAATTCATGTGTTTCCTTTAACAATAAATGCTTTCTGCAACCTAAGTTTTTTTCAAATATGAAACATTGAAACTAGTTTTAATACAAAACTTTTCATGTACTGTATCTTCCAAAACATTATTCACCTTCTCTCTGCCTATTATACTGCATGTTCTTCCAAGGCACACTTCCAAGCCCTTCTCAAGCAAGCCCCACCTCTTCCACAGAACTCGCCTATATCTCCAGCCAGATGTTCTCCATTCTGATCACTCAGGAAAAGCTATTTGCATGAAATGTTGTTACATTCAGTTTCACAGACAGGAGAGTATAGCAGAGAAAGCAGAAACATCTAAAATCAGAAGACTTTAACTTGAGCCCTTGCTTGTTCCACCAATGTGTGTCCTTTCATTCATCTTCTGCCAAATGGGGACTTCCCTTGGAGGCTCACCAGGGTACTCAATGAGCTGATCCATGTGGAAGAGCTTTGTAAAGTGTAAAGTATTCTGCAAAGGTAATTATTGTTTCAGAAATATTTAGGGAGTACCTCTTATATGCAGGACACAATTTTGAACACTGTAGAGTAAATACAACTGAAGAAGCCAGATTCCCACCTCACAAGGACTTTAAAATATAGCAAAGAAGAGATACACCTTAATAATTAAAACACAGGTTAGTAAATAGTAAATGCCTTAGGAAGTACCCACCAGGACCTCAACACAATTTGGCAAACGTCCATGAAACAGGCTGTTGAGATACAAAAGTAAACACAGTGGTCAATGTCACCTGTCCAGCCAGAAGGACAGACATGCAACAACATCAATACAAGGCAGATGATGATAAACATGCTTACTGGGAATAAATTAGGTCTGGGTGGGTAGATAGACTGAAAGGCTTAGGGCTAGATGCTCAAGGATGAGGTTTGATAGATGTCAGAGCTTAAAATCTGTTTTCAAAGACTGGGTTTTCATTTCCAGAAAAGGTGAAAAGGATCAGATCTGGCATCAGATTGACTAGCGCTATAAGGCAGATGGACACTGGGAAGAAGTGGAGGTGACCACAGAGATTTCAGCCGAGCTGGAAAAACACTCTGGTAAGAAACCGAGGGCAGGTTAACATTTCTGCGAGGCCTTGGCAGAAACCTAATCATAGTGAGGAGAGAAGAGAATAATGTCAGCAGAGGTCAGGGAGCCAAAGGATGGGAAAAGCTAAGACAGTGGTGAGAGGAGAACAGGGTCTAGCAAAAAGTTTTCTTGTTTGTTTTAATATAATTGAAAGATAACAATTGTATGGTGTTTACTACATGGTGCGTACTGTTCCAAGCATTTACCTGGATTGCCTCATTTAATCACACGGCAACCATCAGTGGCAGGTGCAATTATCCCCACCGTAGTGATGAGGATGCTGAGATGGGGGAGAGCTGACCACATTGATGGGCTGAGAGAAAGGAGCCAGTGCAGAGAGAGAGAGAAGCTGAAGACAAGAAGGAAGAAAAGATGATACCAAAACTCAGAACAGGAAGAGCTCAGAACTTAGGGTGATCATTATTTTCCTTTCTACACTTTTCTTTAACTCCTAACTTCTCTACAATAGACATTATCACTTTTATAATCGGAAAACTAAACAATATAAAAATATGCAATCACTTTGGTGATTTATTTTGTCTAAATTATTCTTTATTTCTTCTATGTAAAAATAAACTTTCCAATAAGAGAGTTAGCTTCCTGAGAGTAAGAACGATGCCTTATTTTCCTTTTCTCCCTATCCCAGCCAAACCCAGACACTTGTTAATATTGCCCCCAAATTTAGCTTTGCCTATACTAGCTACCCTTTATTATTGCCTTAAGTACTTTTAGGACCTGCCTTTAATTCTTTTTCCTTCCCTTCTGTCCCCTTCCATTATTCCACTTCCTACCACCATTTACAGACCTTAGAAAACAGGGAAACTTCTGGGGCCAACCAGGTGACAAATTTATTCTGTTGTTGGCTCTCAGTTGTCCTGTGTTGGGAATTCACAGCTCTTCCCCTATTGTAAGACCTGGATATCCAAGTAATAATTTGAGCATACAATCATTTTTTCCTTGTTATTTTCATAAGATGACTTTTATAAATTAAAGTGCAGTCTTTTCCACTTAAAATAATGTAGCTTTCCTTCAAATTATTGGTTTTTAGAGTTGTTGTCGCTGTTGTTTATTTAGGGGAGGAGAAAGCACAAATGGCTGTTTTTTCTAAATTTTGATATGCATTTCTCCCTCCTTTCCTCTTAGCAAACCCGCCCCTGAAGTTCATGTTTCTCTTTATTCTTGCAAAGAACCATTCGCGTTAGTTTCCTCACTACAATAAAAATTCAAGGATGGAAGCCTAAATTCTCAGTTTCCATTCGTGAGAAGCACTCCTTCCCAAGTTTCAATGCAGGTCCAACAGGGCTTTGTCCAGGGGAAAGAAGACAGTGATTTGGGAGGAAGAAGGATAAGCATCTTTCTTGTCTCTGTACATAGGCCCTTGTGTGGACCTACACTTAGCATGCTCACAAAAGAGGTAGATATTCTAAGTGTGCACCTACTTTACACTTCTCCCTAGATGTGCAGGTGAGAGGAGTCTCAGGAGGGGAGTGAAAAGAGAACCCCTTAAAATAGAATGTAGTTTCTACTCTCAATATGATTACGTTAAAGCTGTCATATAGCACCTGATATTCTGTAACTATTTGTCCCCTGAATGTTTTTTTTTTTCCATAAGAGACGTTATAGTTGTTACAGCATTTAGAATTGCTTGGGGATCTTTTTAAAAATTCAAAAGTTTAGGGACGCCTGGGTGGCTCAGTTGGTTAAGCGTCTGCCTTTGGCTCAGGTCATGATCTCAGGGTCCTTGAATCGAGCCCTGTGTCGGGCTCCCTGATTAGCCAAGAGTCTGCTTCTCCCTCTCCCGCTGCCCCTCTCCCCCCTCCCCACTTGTGCTCTCTCTCATGCTCTCTCTCTCAAATAAATAAAATATTTAAAAATAAATAAATAATAAATAAATAATTTAAAAAATAAAAATTCAAATGTTTGGACCTACCCACAGAGATTTAGATTTAATTGATCTGGGATGGATGCCCACCTAAGCATTGATATTTCTTAAATTCCTCCCTACACCCCACCCACCCTCTACCCCAACCCCAGTGATTCTAAAGTGTAGCCAGGTTGAGAATCACTGGTAGAGAGCCAGTCCAAAACCTCAAAATTTAAAATTTGAACATATATATATCCTCATTGGATCTTGCAAAGCAGTCTAGATCTAGTTTCTTTTTAATTAAAATTAAGATTGTGTCTGAGGTTAAAATAGAGTTAAAGCTATTCACCAAATTATCTCTTCTTTTCCTACAAAAATGCACACAAATATTAAACAAAATAGCACTTAAGGGATGCTCAAAGGACTAATCAAGAAACCTGACCTAGTTATCTTTATACCAGCTGCATGTGACATCGCTAAACTTGTTAATGAGACAGAAAAGTTGTTTGGGAAGAAAAATTATCTTTAGGTGTTAAAAAGACTCTGAGCCAAGAAAGCAAAAGAAGCATATTCTGTCAAAAGTCTCTAGGATAAGATATAGCACTTAAAAAAAAAATCACAGAGAGATTGTATAATTCTGGCCTTGAACACCAAGATAAATGGGGAGCTTTGGGATACAGAAAGTCATTCTTTGCTTGAATTCTTAGTTTCCAATTATGTAACAGATAAACGTTCAGGTGTCCAAGTGTCATATGTTCATACTTAAAATAACAAAACCATTTTTTTCTTGCAAAAAGCTTTATTGTTTCTATTTGGTCCACAGCTTGGAAGAGGGCTCCAGGGTGGTTAAAAAGATGCCTAGTGGATGTGGGGGGAGGTTCAGGCAGGAGCCCTGGCACCAGGGGGATGCCAGAGGGGTCCCTCAAAGGCCTCTGGGCTCCAGAGGTTCCTAGTCATGCTTGAGGGTGAGCCTTTTAGAGAGAGACACGCCCAGCCCAGCCTGGGGGCCAGGCAGCCTGTGAAGGTGAGTCAGGTGGTCACCATTTCTTGATAAGTTTCACCTCCTCATCCAGGAAGTGGTTCTCCAGGAATCCACAGAGATAGTCTCTGTGGGGGCAGAACCCAGGGCATGCAGATCCAAAAGGGCCTGGTTCCATGTTATTCTCCAGAGCCATGGCAGTGCTATAGCATCCAGGATTTTACCCCACCCATTTTGGCATGGCTTCTGCCCAGGCTGGAAGCGGGAGTGGTTACTGGGCTGGTTTTGCATCTTCAGGATACACTCAGGACCCTCACGCTTCTCCGCTCACTCCAGGAAGAAATGGCCCACACCCTCCAGAGCCACAGGGTTGGTGTGGAAATAGAAGCCCAGAGAGAGGTAGGTGTAGGACGTATGCTGGCATGCTGACCAGGTGGTTGACGGTAGCCTCCACCTCAGTGGAATAATTCTGACAAATATAGTCAATTATACTGTAATAATGTTGTATGGTGACTACACTTATCATGGTGAGCACTGAATAATGTGTAGAATTGTTGAATCGATATACTGTACACCTGAAACTAATATAATATCATATGTTATAATATCGTATGTTAATTATACTTCAATAAAAATTATATGTCAAAATATATGTCAAAAAATAAAATAACAAAGCATTTCCTTCTTCAGTAACTAGTGAAAACTGAAGAATTGTACCCCAAAGTTAGAGGGCATTGAGATAAATTCGTGCTTCAAAGTTTAAATTATGAGCTAACTGCACCGGTGGTTGTCACTCAATTGCTTGGCCTTGTGTGTGCTACGTTTCATTCCTAGTTGGTTTTGTCCTAAGGTTAGGCTGCTAGATGGAGAGCCTTTCCTCAAGGTGCATGGACTTCTTTCCTTCAATAGACAGAGGGCAGCGAAACACAATTTTCATGACACTCAGTTTGAGTGGCTCTTTGTCTTATTTATAAAGCCTCTAGGCTTAGGTTCATGTCACACACACATACACACAAAGTCGTCTTTGCAAAGAATTCACATGGCATCTTCACTTATACCTAAACAAATATCTATGTTGGGTGACCAACAGTTCCCAGTTGCCCAGGACTTTCCCAGTTTTAGCACTAAAAGTCTGGTGTCCTGGGAACCACTCACCTACCCCAGTACCAAGCAAACTGGGATGGATGGTTACTCTAAAAACAACCAAAATCAGAATCCAGTCTGGGGTAGTCTTTGAGCTATTGGACACATCCTTCAAACCAGGTCTTTCCTGATAATGCTAATCAGCACATGCCGAAGAGGACCAGAGTGATACCATGAGCCACCGCATAAGAGCTACCACCATGCTTTACACATGTTATCTGGAATCCTCCCAACAATTGTGGAAGGTAATTGTCATTGTCCTAATATCATAATATAAAGATTGAGGCTCTGATAAATTAAGTGCCCTTCCCAAGCCCACACTGGCAGTAAGTGGTAGAGCTGAGATTCAGGCCTACTTCTGTCTGACTTCAAAGCTTATGCTCAGTCTGTTTCATTGTCTGCTTCTTGCATTCTGAAATCCATCACCCATAATAAATTTTAAGAAGACCTACAGAGAGGAGATTTTATAAGAGCTAAAGGAAAACCAAGTAATAAAATATAGAGGGAGAATGGAAATAACAAAGTATCAGAATCTATATGAATGCAATAAAATATAGAGCATAAATAAGACAACCAGAAGCTAATTGATGGATTACAAATTGCCCGAAGTCAAATTCATAAGATTCTTTATAATATCCTCCCAAGTATTCAAATAAAATACTTATTGCCTTAGGCAAAAAGAATTTTCTATTTATATGTATGAAATATTTTGTTCCTAATTATTTATCCTCAGAGAAATAATATGTAGTGTAAATATGATTTGTTGCTTAAATTTTTATATTTTGATTTATCCTATATGCTTACAAAGAAAAATAAGATTATGATTACTATTTAAGAACTGTCCAAAACAGGCAAGAAATTGTTGATTTATAATTCAATTCTTAACTATGCAGATTTGTTCTCAGCATATATTTAAATCTGAGTTAAATCAGCACATATTCTTGGACGAACATAATTGCAAGAATATTCTTCAAGAAATTCATGTCTGCTGCTTTTTACTTGACACTCTTGTATACTTGTAATTTCTCCCTATGTGTCAGTCCTGTTATCTGCCCCTTACACTGGATCTTAGGAAAAGTGCATACCAAAGGAGATTTCCTTCTAGTACCTACACATAGAAGAAAAGGAGTTGATGTAGATGACTGGATTAAGAAGCTGTGGTCCATATATACAATGGAATATTACTCAGCTATCAGAAAGAACGAATTCTCAACATTTGCTGCAACATGGACGGCACTGGAGGAGATAATGCTAAGTGAAATAAGTCAAGCAGAGAAAGACAATTATCATATGATTTCTCTCATCTATGGAACATAAGAACTAGGAGGATCGGTAGGGGAAGAAAGGGATAAAGAAAAGGGGGGTAATCAGAGGGGGGAATGAAACATGAGAGACTATGGACTGTGAGAGGCAAACTGAGGACTTCAGAGGGGAGGGGGTGGGGGAAGGGGATAGCCTGGTGATGGGTAGTAGGGAGGGCACGTATTGCATGGTGCACTGGGTGTTATACGCAACTAATGAAGCATCAAACTTTGCATCGGAATCTGGGGATGTACTGTATGGTGATTAACACAATATAATAAAATTAAATTAAAAAAAAAAAAAAAGAAAAGGAGTTGATGTCTATCAGTGTTAATGAGAGTGAGTCTTGACAATGTGTGACAGTTAATGGCAGGGTCCCCATGTGAATTTCTCAGCAGAATAGCAGAGAAGCAGCTTTTTGATGNGAAAAGGAGTTGATGTCTATCAGTGTTAATGAGAGTGAGTCTTGACGATGTGTGACAGTTAATGGCAGGGTCCCCATGTGAATTTCTCAGCAGAATAGCAGAGAAGCAGCTTTTTGATGTTGACCTTTAACTGATTTTTTTAAATGTGTGCTCTTACTTCACATCATCTTAAAGTTGTTCAATAACTTAAAAAAATGTTTAATACTCTTAAATGTGGTAAAACAACCAGATTTACAAGTGGCAGAATCAAAAACCATCCTAAAATTGTCAGGATCTCAGTTATATCCAAAGTCTCTAATATTGTGGCTTACCAAACAGTATGGAAATCTTCTGGAAAAGTTTACTAAAATGTCTTTAGGGTATCATTTCCTACCATGTTTAAGATTTTTTCTCAGGAATGCCTGGGTGGCTCAGTTGGTTAAATGTCTTCCTTCGGCTCAGGTCATGATCTCAGTGTCCTGGGATCGAGTGCCAAATAGGGCTCCTTGCTCAGTGGGGAGCCTGCTTCTCCCTCTGCCTGCTCTGCCTGCTGCTCCCCCTGCTTGTACGCGTGCTCTCTCTCTCTCTGAAAAATAAATAAATAAATAAATAAATAAATAAATAAATAAATAAATAAAATCTTTGAAAAAAAAGATGTCTTTTTCTCAGAGAAGATCTAGTCATGGCACATTTCAGGGCTTTCTGTAAAGGTCTTTTTCTGAGGAAAACCTGTATAGTCCTTATGTTGGCATGGAAATGAGAGACCACCAAATGTTATATTCTATCAAAAATGGACTCAAGTATTTCTGGCAGCTTTTACCTACCGGCCATCATAAAGCAAAATGGGTGTCATTTAGTCTCTCTGGATTAGATATTTTCTAAGAGATATACAATATTCCCTGGTAGCAAAAATGACTTCCTTTGAACTTTATGTGTAAATTAGTTGGACTCTGCTATGGACTGAATGTTTGTGTCCCTCCCAAAATTCATATGTTGAAATCCTAATCCCCAGTGTGATGATATTAGGAGGTTGGTCCTTTCGGGGGTGATTAAATCATGAGGCCACATGGAGCCCATAGCTAGGATTAATATCCTTATAAAAAAGGACCCTGGGAGCTATCTTGTCTCGCCCACCATGTGAGGACACAGCAAACAAAAGATCTTCTGTGAACCAGGAATCTACTCCTCACCAGACACTGAATCTACCCACTGCTTGATCTTGGACTTCCCAGAGAAATAGATTTCTGTTGTTTATAAGGCACCCAGTCCGTGGTAATTTGTTATAGCAGTCCAAGCTGACTAAGACACACTCTTGTGGCGTCTTAAACTCATATTTGAGGGCATGAAGAATCAGGGCTGGAACTCTTCCACCAGCTGATGAGAAACATAAGAGAATCAAGAACAAGAGCAAAAGTTCCTTTTATTTTAAATTAGGTAACTATATGGATTTAGTATAATCTCATAGTGTTGCCAGACTTTTAGAAATTGTTGTAACTGCTTAATCTGTACTTTCAGAAGGAAAAAGTGGAGAAGAATAACCTGAAATAAAAGCAAACCAAATTTTATGATTGTAATACCTGTGAGCTGAAATCTTAGTGGTTATATTGTATTTTTTATTTGGCTAATAAATATGTAGATGTCTTCTTTCTTTGGTTATATTCTGCTTCATTACCAATGGGGAAAAAATAACATGAAAGCTTCACTATATTCCCAGAACTTATGAAGAACAGATGGACTCTCTGAAATGTGATACAAATTGACCATGAAAAGAGAAAAACCTCTAAAATAATTAAATACTTCTTTTGCACAAAGATTCAACTCAAAGGGTTAAAAGCTAGACACTGTTTCTAAATACAAATTCAGTACAAGCCAACATATATGTGTAATTATAAATTATAGGTCATGTTTCCTATTTACCTATGCTCTTTTCTACGCCAATCATTATACATTAGCAAGCCAAAATTGAGCACAAATGGACAAGTTAATTGCCAATGCCTTTAGAATTCCCATATTTCTGTAGTGTGAATGAAATTGCAAATTAAAACTACTAATTCGTGTATTTTTAAAAAGGTCACATTGTTACACAGGAGCCTGAATGTGAAGAGAACAGAAAATAAAACTTAAGGTAGCTGTTGAGTGGGGAAGTTGGCTTTTACAGTTTCCATTTTGTTGAAGCTTTTACACATATCTTGTTGGGTTTTTTTTTTTTCCAGAAATGTAGACATTGTGTGAAGCTATAACGGAGTGAGGTAGAGAAGGTGATGATCTAGAAGAATCCTGGATCAAGTGTTTCCGAATTCCTACCAATGGCAAAACAAGTCAAAACCAAGGCTGAAAGATTCTCAAAAGCATCTTGTATCTGCTAGCAGCAAACTGTGAGTCACATTAATTTTTGATCCTCTGCAAAAGTACAAAACAGGAAATAATGTAGAATCTAATAATGTTTCTTTCCTGTCACTTAGAGAGTTTTGACCTTAAAATTAAAATTCTAATCTTTATCAGTGGTCACACAAATATCTTATCCATATCCTGAATATTAGCTGTGTCATGACAACCTCCTGGGAGGAGCTCATCAAACACAAGGTCACACTAAGGCAAACCATATAATATATATTGAATAGCAGTTCACAGCAGCCAAAACTAATGAAGAGTGGAAAAACCCAAACCCAGTTCAAAGTAGGTGTTGGTAGCCATGTGAGATAATAGAGGTCAATGATGATCAAAATTAATACATCTTAACAAAATGACAAAGTAATTATATAGTGCTTCTGCATAAGTATACGAACATGATTAAAAAATCTTAACCTAGGCACTATTGCTGAATTCTAAACCCAGTGCAAGCCAACACATATGTATAATTACAGATTATATCTCTCCAGCCTTTATGCCAAAGACATTGGGAAACAGGCAGCAAGAGATACCAGAAACCTAGTACAATTTTCAACGGCTCTATTTACCCCCCTACTTTCCCCACAGTTAAGAGGACATGGGGAAGCTGCAGCCTGTTTGCTGGCACTTTAGGGACAATAGTATCTTGCATACTACTTCAGGGTTCAGCTAAGAGAGATGAAAATCATTTCCAAACCATACTAACTGTTGAGACCTGTGAAGGTCTAAAATGTTACCCTAATTGCAAGCTACCAGGATAGGCTACCATAGATTCATAGATGCTGACAAAAGACACAAAACTCCTGGGTCAGAAACAAAGGATAGTTTACTATTCATAGCTATACCGACAGTATCAACATTTGTGCTCGTTCCCTGAGCCCCAGTTACTACAGGGTGACGTGAAGAAGGCTGGGTAGTGGGGCATGATGCCAGAAAGCTTTGGAAACCCAAATCTTTTATAATGGGCAGTAAGCCTAGTCAGATTATACCCTGGAGGGAGACATATTTATTATACTGAAGAAAAAACAAACTTGACCTTGCTCCAGATAGAGACATTATCTCAGTCATCCAAGGCTGTTCACTATACCAGCGTCCTTGAAAAGGTAATCTGGAATAAAGTCAATCAGTGTCCTCCACTTATAAGATGTACAGAAACTTAAGAGACCCATGGAGAATTATCTCTCAACACTGACCAGGCCAGAAAATTCCATACTGAGACCTAGCTCATGGTTCGTTCTTTAAAATCTCCAATTGCAGCTTAGGACAGCACAGCACCATCTTCCTCAGAAATTCTATACGCATCACCCCAGTCCCAAATTGTCCCATTTTTTTCTCTTTTGCTCCCGTGGTTTTTCCATATTGAGTCTACTCCTCCTCGGTCTGTTTTTGCTCCCCTGCCTGAGCTATTCACTCCCAGCCCCAGATCTTAGGTTCACCTCTCACACATGTGTTTAGCTCATGCTTTCTGGCAAGATGCTCCCACAGATAACCTACCAGTAGACTTCCTTACCTAGCTTTTCCTGGCACTCTGGTACTGGCCTAGTAAGGAACCCCCTCCCCTCAGAGAGCACATTTTAGCTGTGAAATTGACTATTTCTAAGACTGGTGACTGGTGGTGACTAGATAATCATTACAGGCAATTGGGATTAGGTTTGCCTGCTCTAGCCTTTATTTTTCCTTTAATGAATTTTCTAGAGAAGGAGTGGAGTCATACTGTGCATATGCAATTGTGGTTAATGCTGTTTACAATAGTCTTTCTGTCTGTAAACCCAATATGTTGCCATAGAAACAGATCTCCATCTGAAATGCATCCAATCAATTCTGAAATTATTATTCAGAACCTTCATAAATTGGAATGAATCCAACAGGTACCCAGAATGTCAGTATGTAGGCAGTAAGTTGTATTTCTCCTTTTCTTTAATAATTTTAAAGACAAGAAATGCAGAGAAGAACCCATCTTAGATATATATAAAAATACAAAGATAGTCATTCTTTTTTTTTTTTTAAGATTTTTTATTTATTTATTTGACAGAGATAGACAGCCAGCCGAGAGAGGGAACACAAGCAGGGGAAGTGGGAGAGGAAAAAGCAGGCTCCCAGCGGAGGAGCCTGATGTGGGACTCGATCCCGGAACGCCAGGATCATGCCCTGAGCCGAAAGCAGACGCCTAATGACTGCGCAACTCAGGTACCCCCAAAGATAGTCATTCTAAATAAGAATATTTCTTCTTGATTATTTTATTCTTGAAATGGCATTAAACTAGAGCAACATATGCCATTCAGAAAAGGCAAGATATGTTTCAAATGACTAAACAGAATGTGATGGTTCATTTAAACAGTAATTATTCCTCTTGGCCAAAAAAAAAAACCACACCTGTAAATTTATTTATTGGAAGTATCAGTTTTTAGAGTGGATTTTTTTTAATACTGTCTTGCACCTCTTATCTCCTTGAAATTATTTTTGCCAACTTAATATTCCCAAATGGAAAATGATTAGGAGTTATGCAATCCATGAAAGGGGAGTCACATTTCTAAAATAAGGATCCAAAATTTCCAAGTTTTAGGGACAAGATCAGAAATTTTTCCCCCATGGAATTTATGACAAGAAGAATAAAAATAAAATTAATTAGTAGCCATCAGTAAAATTAGTCCACCCCAAATGATGATTAGTTTAGCACTGGTAATAAAATTTAAGTGTTTCCCAGATCTCTTCCTGGAGTCTGTATTATTTTATTAAAACTTCACCAGGAAAACATTAACAGAGTTTATGTTATGTTATGTACTGACAGAGTCTGTCAGTAGCACTGTTCAATAGAACTTTCTGCAATGATGGAAGTATACTATAATCCGTGCTGTCCAATATGGTAGTCATTAGCTAGTGAGCACTTTAATGTAGCTAATGTGACTAAAAAACCAAACTTTAAAAAAAAAAGTTTAATTTAAATTTGAATTAATTGTGGCTAGTGGCTACTGACAGCACACCTTTGTAAATTATACTCATGGTTATACTCAGAGTTGGAGTCAAACTGTCAAGTTTCAAACTCTGGCTTCCCGACTTTTTCCTCTGTCACTCTTCTCTTCTGCATTGTTGGGTTCATTAAATAAGATTAAATATGTTATACTACTAGCTATATAAATTTTAGCAATTATTATTATACCTCATTTCCATAACTGATGAGCCTTATAGGCAAGTTACTTAACCTCACAGAACCTGTATAATTTCTTCTGCAAATAAGGTTAATACTACTACTGCATAGGATTGTTTTGAGGATTAAAAGAAATGATGTAATGGGTCGCCTGCATGGCTCAGGCAATTAAGTACAACTCTTGATTTCAGCTCAGGTCATGATCTCAGGGTTGTGAGATTGATGAGCCCAGGTCAGCCTCCATGCTGGCCATGGAACCTATTTAAGATTCTCTCTCTCCCTCTTCCCCTTCCCCGTTCCCGCCCCTGCTCACACATGCTCTCTCTCTGGCAAAAAAATGATAAATTAAAGGGTTTAGCACACGCCTATCATGTGGGAGCACTCAATACATATTAGATGCTTTGTTAAATTATCATTGAAGTAATATTTTAACATGAGAAATTTTTGTAAATCATGGGAAATAGGTTATAATGATTTATACTGGGTGAGCCAATCCAAATTTGTTCACCAGCGAAATTTAAGACTATAAATCCAGTGATTCCACAAAGATTCAAAAAATATGTGAGGTTCATCAACAGATTCTGTCAACTTTTCCTTTCTCTCAGTTGTAGCCTCATTAATTAAAAAAAAAGTTTTTTTCGTTTTCATATGTATTCACCGTGCCTTTCTTAGTATGTATTACTCTTTCTTTATTTTCAGTACCTGGTAGCACAGGAAAGTTAGGTAGGATAAATATATCACTGCAGGAAATCTTGTTTCAAATTATTCCAAGATATGCAGACCCCATCAATGACATACCAAGCTCTAAAAACAACATATTTATAGCCACAACTTTACACATCTCAAAAGATTTCTTAAAGTGGTATTCAAATAAGCCAATAACTCCCACATATGTATTAACTCCCTCTCTATTTATATCTTAAATACAGTACCAAATGATAAAACATCTAAAACTTAAGAGTTTGAGAAATTTTTAACACATTATAAAAATGTTTCTTCAAATATTACAGAAAGACATGAAGTCTGGAAAAATCTGAATTGGAATGCTGCTAGTTGTGGCTTAAAACACTTTTATTTTATAAATGGACCTGGTGTGCTCATCTCATCATTTTTCTGGCATCTCAACAGCAGACAAGGAAAGCAATGTCTCTTTGGTGGAGTTTAAGTAGGTCAGGACAAGAAGCAAAAAGCTTTCCTTTCAGTGAGAAATTAAACTCAGAACCCCTTTTATATTTAAAACTACTTTCACTGCACAGTTGCCCAAAAACAAACATGTAGCAGACCCTTTGCTCCCAGATGTGTGCTTACAGATTCTGAAGAGACAACACACCTTCAGTGTTGGGATTGCAGATTTCCTGAAATATTTGGTCTATGTTGACCGCAGCTGGGGAAATTGCCCATATGATTTCAAAGACATGGCAACGTGTACTTGTATGTACTTGTACTCCACCATGGCTGTCCAACCGGCAGCCTCCCCTTAATGAGTAGTCCACCTCTGTCAGAGAAGGTCATTTGGCTTCGTGTAATTTCAAACTACAAATTGGAGTAAGAGTAGGAAAGAAAGAAATGGCCAGAATTAGATTTAGAGAAGATGACCCAAATGTAATTTTTCTAAGTCCCCCATACTGGATGTATAGCATCTGGACCTGTCTATCAGGAGGGCAAAGATCAAACTTGGAAGAATGCTTCTATTGATCTGAACTTTCAACTAACACCAACATCCATGATAAAGGTTTTGATAATAATATTTGAACACATGGGGTGCCTCTCTTTCTCCTGTAAGTAAATAAATAAATAAATAAATATTTCTTAAAAATAAAATAAATAAATAATATTTAAACACCTTATTGTGTTAATTAACATGCATAATATAGATAGTAACTGGGGGTCTCCCTATTCCTTGAGTTCTAGATAAAATTGCCCTGGTCTGTGCAGTTCTAAAGCCCTTCCTAGGACTTTGCTGATTTGAGGGTGATTACATTCTTGAAGTCTCCTCTACTCTTGGATTCTTGCACTCACTAGGCATCAATTTAGACAGAAAATACAAACCACTCATTGATTTCCACCATTCATGTGATTAGTAGAATCATTGGAGATTTGGGTGTTGGGACTGGGGACTGGGGGCATGTATGAAAAAAAGATCATTTCTCACATCATTTCACAAATAACTTTAAAAATCTATCATCACCTTCTCATTCTCTCAAGTTGTCTCTGGATCCTACCATCACACAGTGTGAGCTGTGAACCTAAGGTAACTAAGGGACAGCTGGAGAGGCGCCTGCTACAGGCAGATGACACCAGGTGAGACTGTTCGACACCAACAAAATTCTAAACAGTGGTCATGATTCTTAAACCTCTGTAAATCCTGAGCCTAAATTTCATTCACTGTGGAGTAAAACTGGATGTGCAACCCAGACTATTTGTGACATAGAATAGGAAATCTAAGTACACCGCCCTATGGGAATGATAAGAAGGAATACAATTAAATAGCCATAAATCTAGGTAAGCCAAAAGACAAACCCTTTATTCCACACTGCTCCAAGTAATCATGGCATAATTAAGAAAAGTCACTTCAACATAGGACTAAGTAGTGCTCTTGGGTGGAGTTCAAATGAAATCCTCCAAGAAGTACCAGCACATCCAAGCATCAAGTACTACATCTTTAAGGAACGCATAAATGAGAAAAATGGCCAATACACAGAGTGGGGGTGCGTACTTCACTACCAGACCACAGTCTTTATTTCACCACCAAAAACAAAGAAGAAAAGAAAAAAATATGCCTTCGGCTCAGGGCGTGATCCCAGAGTCCTGGGATCGAGCCCCACAGCAGGCTTCTCTGCTGGGAGCCTGCTTCTTCCTCTCCCACTCCCCCTGCTGTGTTCCCTCTCTCACTGGCTGTCTCTTTCTCTGTCAAATAAATAAATAAAATCTTTAAAAAAGAAAAAGAAAAGAAAAAATAGAAACCTTTTAGTTATTACTGTGGCTTAAGTCCAAATTCTTGATAATTGGAATAAAATTTTCATTTAAGATTTAGCTTTCTGATGAAACATGCCATGTGAACTACTTGATACTGGCTTGTTCCAAATTCTAAATTGCTTTTATTTCCCCCTATAGAGGGGATTTGGAAAGAATCCCATTTAGAAAGCAAGCCATTAGGGCAGGGAAAGGTGTGTTAACACAGTGAAGTCACTACATATACTTAAGAGAGCCTTGTAACCTTGATTAAAGTGCTAAGCTAAATATGGTTTCTCATCATATTTCTGTACTTGTGAGCCAACACCGCAGAAAAGCAAACTGAAATGAATGAGTTTCTTTGATTAATTTTCTAGTACAAGACAGTTTAAACATCACGTTGGTGATGTAATTTAAATTACAGCAGATGGAAATGGCAGAGTCCTTAAATAGATTCCTGCACACTCTTCCAGGATTCAGAAGTCTCTTTTTAAGTACCATTGCCTATCTTAATGCAATTTACTTGTTGTTATCTGTTATTCTTAACAAACTGTCAGGTTAAAGGGAGTGTGACTCAATGTGATCCAAATTAATAATTCCAAAGAAAAAAATAAATATAGTATTCCCATGCTGTTATATATTATGATGGCTCTGTGGTCTAACCGGGTAAAGGTCTACCAGACACCCTAACAGGAGTTCTCCAACTAAATAGTTGCTGGGATTTGATATTATTATTTGATGTTTGATCTTTACTCTGACACTCATAATAATATCTGCAATATGAGGCAAGCATGCTAGGACTCTTACCACTGCAGAACTAAATTAAAACACTTACTTAACACAAGCTATAGTTCTGTGTTGGTCTATGAAACTACTGTATCTCTCTACTCTAACTCTGTCAAACTCGTTCATGATCATTAAAGATCAAGGCAATTCTTTTCCTCCTTGAGCTTCCTTGCCTAAGTTTACCTCCCTGGCTCAAGCCAGAGAAGTCCTTCTGGGTCTGTCAGGCTGCTGAGCAGTTGCTCAGTACTCCCAGTCACCAGCTATGTAGTTATTCCGAAACCTGAAGGCCATAAACCACAGAATGCTTTCCAATTTCCTTTAGCTCCCAGGAGCTATTTTCCCTTCAGTTTACACCCCCTTTCTTGTTCTTACCCATGCACTGATAGATTTTTGAGATTATTTTCTATGATAGGCAGAATAATGGTTCTCCAAGGATTTTCACATGCTGATCCCCAGAACCTATGAATGTGTTATGTTACATGGCAAAAGAGACTGAAAATGTGATTCAGGTTATGAATCTCAAAAATGGGGAGATTATCCTGAATTTGGAGGTACACCCAGTCCAATCAGTGGAGCAATTAAAAGTAGAGAAATTTCTCCAGCTGGAGTCAGTCAGAGAGATGCAGCAGAAGACAAAAGAAGAGAGATGGAGCAGAAGGGAAGATCAGAGAGATTCAACACCTGAGAAGGTTTTGACCCACATTGTTGGCTTTGAAGAGATCTGCTTGGCTGGAAGACGTTATAGAGAAAAGGCCAGGTGTGTCTGTAAAACCTTTTTCTAATACCTTAGGAAGTTCAAAAAGTCAGAATACTCAGTTGCAGACAGTGCTATTTGAAGAGACTAAAGGTATGATAGATCCCTTCAGCCATATCATCAGAAGCCCTAGAGATGAGATTATCTTAGAAAGACCTATATAGGGGTGCCTGGGTAGCTCAGTTGGGTAAGCACTGCCTTTGATGAAGGTCATGATCCCAGGGTCCTAGGATTGAGCCCCGAGTGGGGCTCCCTGCTCAGTGGGGAGTCTGTTTCTCCCTCTCCCACTGCCCCTCCCTTGTTTCTTTAGTTTCACAAGGCCAAAGATGGAGAGGAATTGTGCTCCAAGAAGAATTATACCCAGGGTTTCACTCATATCTGATTTAGATGGATTGGGTGATTAAATCTGGAATTTCAGAGTTGATGAAATTTTGAAATTAAATTAATACTGTAGTGGGATGAGATCTTTGGTCACCTTAGAATGTGCTGAATGTATTTTGTTATGTAAAATGGACAGGAATCTTTGAGAGCCAAAAGGTGGACTATGGTAAGCAGAATAATGAACTCCCAAAGATTTTCATGCCCTAGTTTCCAGAACCGTGTTACTTTATAGCAAAAAGGAAGGCATAATCACTGCATCAATGTGATAATGGTTATGGATATTAAAATAATGATATTGTCCTAGATTATTCAAGTGGACCTAATATAATTACTTGAGCGCTTAAAAGTAGAAGAAATCAGAAGAGTTAATCAGAGAGATATAAGAGGAAAGAAGCAAGAAAGATGAGACAAGAAGAGAAGTCAGAGAGACAAGTATGAGAGGACTGAACCCACTGTTGTTGGCTTTAAAGATGGAGAAAGGAGGCCACAGGCCAGGGAATGCAGCCAGCCTCTACAAGCAGAGAACAACCCTAGTTAACAAACAGCAAGGAAATAAGACCTCAGTACTGTAACCACATGGAACTGAATTTTGCCAACAACCTGAATGAGACTGGAAGTGGATTCTGCCTTAGAGCCTCCAGGTAAAAATCCTAGGTTGGCCAACACCTTGATTTCAGCCTTGCAGGACCCATAGCAAAGAAACCAGCTGAGCCTACTGAACTTCTGACTAACTTAACTGAGAAATAATGCATTTATGCCACTTTAAGCTGTTGAGTGATGGTTTATTGGTAACCATAGGCAACTAATATATATTCCCTTACATGATTAGGTTATTATAAGAATTTGATCCTCTCTGCTTTTCTAGTAGTATACTAATAATGCCTCCATGCCCTCATGTTACTTATAATCAAAAGATTATCTTAAATAATCTTGTCTTTCACAGAAGTAATTTCAAAAATTTGTTTTGTGCCTTGTGATGAAAGTTAGAATGCTCTCTTTTATTTTGGTGCTGCTTTTTGGAAGAGTCAGTTTACAGATTTAAGATCTAAAATGTACCTGTCCAAAATTAGCCAAATCACAAGACTGTAGTACTCCTGTGAATTTCTCCCTTGAGTTGTAAATGGTGAGTTCGAGTTCCAGAAAATTAAAGTGGTGTGCTGAAAGAGAGGGATCAGCTAAATCGGGAAGTAGGAATTCTAGTCCTAGTCT
The DNA here is from genome assembly GCF_002007445.2 of Ailuropoda melanoleuca. Lineage (NCBI taxonomy): Eukaryota > Metazoa > Chordata > Mammalia > Carnivora > Ursidae > Ailuropoda > Ailuropoda melanoleuca. Next base: position 22,836,314 of record NC_048236.1, read on the forward strand.
GAAACCAAATAGCTAGGCAGCCTCTCACGAATCAGTTTACCCCTTTGGGTCCATTTTCTTCCTTGTTAGAATAAAAGGGGTAAGAAATCAGGGAGGCTTCCATGATTAGGGAGCACTTCAATGAAATCTGAAGGACTGGTAGGCAAGTGGGGGTGGGTGGGCAAGTGGGGGTAGGGGGGGGTGCAGGGAGACGAACAGTCCGAAAGCTTTAGCATATCCTATTCTTTATACCACATGCTATAACAACACTCTCCTAATGAATTCAAGGAAAAAAACAGAGCCCAAATGGCCTGTAAATTGGTTTAGAAGAATTCACACCACTTGCTGGCAGTGTTATCTCTGAGGAGGGGTTCAATGGAAAAAGTGAGGGTTTAGAGAAGCTTTTATAGAGTATTATTTACGGGTATGGACTTTGTGTTCAAACTCCCTGATTCAGGTCGTGGCTCTGCCATTTATTAGCTGTGTGTTTTCTTGGATACTTCAGTTTCCTTATGCGTAAAAAGTAAATATGCGTGCAAGCATTGCTTGGGAGACACATTGGCACATAATATGCATTATTTAAATTAGCAAGCACTACACTGACGTTCATCAGTATCACTGCTGTGGACTGAACTGTGTCCTCCCAAAATTCATATGTTGAAGCCCTGAATCCCAGTGTGGTAGTATGTGGAGATGGGGCATTTGGAGGTAGATTTAGGTGAGTTCACGATGGTGGTGACCTCATGATGGGATTAGTGCTTTCATAAGAAGAGACACCAGGAAACTGGCTCTCTCTGTCTACCATGTAAGCACACAGTGAAAGGCTGCCATCTGCAAGCCAGGAAGATAGTTGTCATCTAAACTGGCCATGCCAGTGCCCTGATCTCAGATTTCCAGCTTCTAGAACTGTGAGAAAATAAATTTATCCTTGTGGAAGCCACCCAGTCTGTGGAATTTTGTTATGGCAGCCTGAGCAGACTGACACAATTATTAAGGAAGAATTTCAGTTTTTGTTCTATAACTGCTATTTAATTGAAATTTTATATAATACATTAATGTAGTATTTTATAATTTAAAATGAGTAAAACCAAAGCAAGGAAAAAAGGCCCATAATTCCTTTGAATGATACCCTCAGATATCTCTTAAACTTCAGAATTGAACAAACTGTAGGTTGAATGAGCAATCAGTGAAAGACATCAATGGACAGATTAATCAATATCCACTCTCAATTTGTAAGATGTCTCATTGATCAATTGTCAACTTTAAAGTGATACAATTAACAAGTACTTCAGTGAAAAGATCCTTTAAGACAATATCAAAAACTCATGGGTACTAAAATGTGGCTCTTCTGATGACATTTAGAAATATATATAAAATTCAGCAATTACTTCAAAGGATGACTTTGTTGAAAAGACCATCTTTGGTCTTTTTCCTGCTTTGTCAAAGATTAATTGACCATATAATGGTGGGTTCATTTCTGAGTTTTCTATTCTGTCCCGTTGATTTCTGTGTCTATTTTTGTTCCAATACTACACTGTTTTGATCATTACAACTTTATAATATAACTTGACATCTGGAGTTGTGATGCTTCCAAATTTGCCTTTCTTTTTAAAGGTTGCTTTGGCTATTTGGGATTTTTTTTGTGGTTCCATACAAATTTTAGGATTGTTTGTTTTAGCTCTGTGAAAAATGCTGTTAGTATTTTGGTAAGGATGGCATAAAATGTGTAGACTGCTTTGGGTAATATAGACATTTTAACAATATTGGTTCTTCCAATCCATGAGCATGAACTGTCCTTCCATTTCTTTGTGTCATTTTCAATTTTTTTTTTTTAAGTTTTCGGAGTACAGGTCTTTCGCTTCTTGGGTTAGGTTTATTCCTAGGTATCTTATTATTTTTGGTGCAATTTTAAATGAGATTGATTCCTTACTGTCTCTTTCTGTTGCTTCATTATTGGTGTATAGAAATGCAGCAGATTTCTGTACATTGACTTTGTTATCCTGCGACTTTGCTGAGTTTATCAGTTCTAGCTGTTTTCTGGTGGAGCTTTCTGGGTTTTCTATATAGAGTATCATGTCATCTGCAAATGGTGATAGTTTGACTTCTTTCTTGCTGATTTGGATGCCTTTTATTTCTTTGTGTTCTCTGATTGCTAAGACTAGAACTGCCAGTACTGTGTTAAATAACAGTGGTGAGAGTGGACATCCCTGTCTTATTCCTGACCATAGAGGAAAAGCTTTCAGTTTTTCCCCAATAAGGATGATATTAGCTGTGGGTTTTTCATATATGGTCTTTATTATGTTATGGAATGTTCCCTCTAAACCAACTTTGTTGAGGGTTTTTATCATGAATGGAGGTTGTACTTTGTCCAGTGATTTTTCTGCATCTACTGAAATGATCATATGGTTCTTATCCTTTCCTTTAATAATGTGAGGTATCACGCTGATTGATTTGCAGATATTGAGCCATCCTGGCAACCCAGGAATAAATCTCACTTGATCATAGTGAATGATTCCCTTAATGTATTGTTGGATTTGGTTTGCTAGTATTTAATGAGAATTTGTGCATCCGTGTTCATCAGGAATATTGGCCTGTAGTTCTCTTTTTTTAGTGGAGTCTTTATCTAGTTTTGGTATCAGGGTAATGTTGGCCTCATAGAATGAATCTGGAAGTTTTCTTCCTTTTCTATCTTTTGGAATAGTTTGAGAAGAATAGGTATTAACTCTTCTCTAAATGTTTGGTAGAATTTGCCTATGAAGCCATCTGGCCTTGGATTTCTATTTGTTGGGAGTTTTTTGATTACTAAATCAATTTCCTTGCAGATTATCAGTCTGTTCAAGTTTTCTATCTCTTCCTGTTTCAGTTTTGATAGTTTATGTTTCTAGGAATGTTTCCATTTCTTGCAGGTTGTCTAATTTGTTGGCATATAGTATTTCATAATATTTCTTATAATTGTTTGTATTTCTCTGGTGCTGGTTGTTATTTCTCCTCCCTCATTTGTTATTTCATTTGGGGGGGGGTCCTTTCTCTTTTCTTTTTGATAAGTCTGGCTAGAGGTTTAGGTATAAGTTTAGGTTGTTTATTTGAGATTTTTCTTGCTTCTTGAGGTAGACCTGTATTGCTATATACTTCCCCTTTTGCTGCATCCCAAAGGTTCTGGACCATTGTATTTTCATCTTCATTTATTTCCATGTATTTTTTAGTTTCTTCTTTGATTTCCTGGTTGAGCCATTCATTGTTTAGTAGCATGTTGTTTAACTTCAAAGTACTTGTCGTCTTTCCAATTTTTTTCTTGCGGTTGACTTCTAGTTTCATAGCAGTCAGAAAAGGTGCATGGTATGATTTCAATCTTTTGTTGAAGGTTTTTGTTGAGGTCTGTTTTGTGATCTAATATGTGATCTATTCTGGAGAATGTTCCATGTACACTTGAAAATAATGTGTATTCTGTTTTAGGATGGAATATTTCAAATATATTTGTTAAGTCCATCTGGCCCAGTGTGTCATTCAAAGCTGTTGTTTCCTTGTTTATTTTCTATTTAGATGTCCATTGATGTGGACTACTATTATTATGTTATTATAAGTTAGTTCCTTTATGTTTGTTATTAATTGTTTTGTGTATTTGGGTGCTCAAACTTGGATTTTATATTGTCTATCTCCTCTAAGCAATTTGTCCATAGTGCTTTTTACTTATTGCTATTAATCTTGCTTGCTGAGATCCTAAATCAATCTTTCCATCCACTCTATGTAAAGAGTTATACACAATGAAGAAATTGTTACATAAAGTACAAAGCACTAACTTGAAAATCAGTTCAGTCCAGCTCTGTCACTAATCAAGTGAATTTACAGAGGTCTTTGGACTCTGTACAATTAAGTGGTACCATAGATGTCCCAGTCAGGCCCTCCAATTTTAAAATCATATCATAGGGGCTCTTAGGTGGTTCAGTTGGTTAAGCATCTGTCTTCAGCTCAGGTCACGGGTCCTGGGATTGAGCCCCAAATTGAACCCCAAATTGGGCTCCCTGATCATTGGGGAGCCAGCTTCTCCCTCTCCTGCTCCCCCTACTTGTGCTCTCTCTCTCTCTGTCAAATAAATAAATTGAATCTTAAAAAAATAAAAAATAAAATCATATGATAAATACCTTTTCAATCCCAACATTATTTTGGATCCCAACAATTTGCTATTTCATAACAAATAAAGACTGTGTCTCCTGTCAGGGAAAATGGACTTAAAATTATTGATGTATAAACAATTCATACAAATAAGTAATAAGGAAGAAAAAATGTAAGAATGCAATAGGCTTGGCTTTAAGAAATATATAATAAAGAATGTTCAGTAAAATCAATAATACACACATTCAGTTGTGACTGGAAGGATGATTTACACTGTGCAATGCTGGAATCTTTTTCCCTACTGGTCTTTAAAAACAAAGCAGATTTCAAATTACAGTGGGATGGCTTAAGAAATAGAAAAGTTGAGATGACATATCAACTATGTTCCAACCCTCTGAACAATTCTGAGACATGTTCTTCATACCTAAAGTATTTTTTTCCATAAAGGAAGAATTCTTTTTACCTATCCATGGACATACATTATTAATTAAATTCTTTCTTTGAATCATAATTCACACTAAAGTCCCCAGAAGTTAAAAACGTGTATGAGAATTTGAAAACTCCACTCAAGAGGACACTGCAAGGACATTAAAGGGCATTTTCTTTTTTTAGATGTGATGTACTTATTATTAGGGCTGATTCACACTTACTGCAATACTCTAGAGGAATTAAACACATTAATCTAATTACGAGAGTTTCACAGCACTCTTAGAAGAAAGGCATTCACCAAAATTCAATTATTTTTAGAAGATTTATCCTTAAATTTAATTTAAAATGTGATTAAGTTCCCTTTTCTGTTATCTAAACTGAGGTAAAGGCATTGTTTAAGTTTATTCAAAGAAAAAGAATAGCATTATTGGCGTTTGGTTTCTTCACGTAGCTTACATTTAACAACAAATTGTCACATAGTTTTCTTTACATCTAATGATATTATTTTCTCACCTAAGTACAGATTTAATATTGAACAGTCTTGAACCCAATAAGTTGCAAACATTACACATTTAATTTTTTCCCAATCACTTCTTTCAAATATACTTGGTCAAATCTCCTTTACCTGACCCTTAACAGAATCTCAGGCAGACCCTATAGCTTCCAAATCGCTCTGAATCTTTAAAAAATCTAGTCCAGTCTAGGCTACTTTAAATTTTCAAATTTTATATTCAATTTAGTGTTTATAACCTTGCCTTCCAGAGCACTGGCCAGTACAGCCTAAAGGACATGCAGTATGTCAAGGTCAAAATCTGCTCTTACACTCCTTCAGAGAGGTGAGAACAGAAACATGATACTGAGGAGATGGGGATGGGGCCAAGACCATTAGTGGTCATTGAATATCTGTGTGTTCCTCAACATTTCCTGCCCTTCATGCATCAAGTTGGGGTAATACGACCCATCTCAAAGTGGAACATAAAGGGAATGAGGTGTCTCTTCTGGTCTGGGCAGTTAAAATCAAGGGTATCTTCTTTTTTTTTTTTAATTTTATTTTATTATATTGTGTTAATCACCATACAGTACATCCCCAGATTCCGATGTAAAGTTTGATGCTTCATTAGTTGCGTATAACACCCAGTGCACCATGCAATACGTGCCCTCCTTACTACCCATCACCAGTCTATCCCATTCCCCCACCCCCTCCCCTCTGAAGTCTTCAGTTTGTTTCTCATAGTCCATAGTCTCTCATGTTTCATTCCCCCTTCTGATTACCCCCCTTTTCTTTATCCCTTTCTTCCCCTACCGATCCTCCTAGTTCTTATGTTCCATAGATGAGAGAAATCATATGATAATTGTCTTTCTCTGCTTGACTTATTTCACTTAGCATTATCTCCTCCAGTGCCGTCCATGTTGCAGCAAATGTTGAGAATTCGTTCTTTCTGATAGCTGAGTAATATTCCATTGTATATATGGACCACAGCTTCTTAATCCAGTCATCTGTTGAAGGGCATCTCGGCTCCTTCCATGATTTGGCTATTGTGGACAATGCAGCTATGAACATTGGGGTGCATATGGCCCTTCTCTTTACTACGTCTGTATCTTTGGGGTAAACACCCAGTAGTGCAATGGCTGGGTCATAGGGTAGTTCAATTTTTAACTTTTTAAGGGACCTCCACACTGTTTTCCAGAGTGGCTGTACCAACTTGCATTCCCACCAACAATGTAGGAGGGATCCCCTTTCTCCACATCCTCTCCAACAATTGTTGTTTCTTGCCTTGTCTATCTTTGCCATTCTAACTGGCGTAAGGTGGTATCTCAGTGTGGTTTTGATTTGAATTTCCCTGATGGCTAATGATTTTGAACATTTTTTCATGTGTCTGTTAGCCATTTGTATGTCTTCATTGGAAAAGTGTCTGTTCATATCTTCTGCCCATTTTATGATTTGTTTATTTGTTTCTCGTGTATTGAGTTTGAGAAGTTCTTTGTAGATCTTGGATACCAGTCCTTTATCTGTGGTGTCCTTTGCAAATATATTCTCCCATTCCGTGGGCTGTCTCTTAGTTTTTTTGACTGTTTCCTTGGCTGTGCAGAAGCTCTTTATCCTGATAAAGTCCCATAAGTTCATTTTATCTTTTATTTCTCTTGCCTTTGGAGATGTGTCGTGAAAAAGGTTGCTCTGGCCGATGTCATAGAAGTTGTTGCCTATGTTCTCCTCTAGAATTTTGATGGATTCCTGTCTCACATTGAGGTCTTTCATCCATTTGGAGTTTATTTTTGTGTATGGTGTGAGAGAGTGGTCAAGTTTCATTCTTTTGCATGTAGCTGTCCAATTTTCCCAGCACCATTTATTGAAGAGACTGTCTTTTTTCCACCGGATGTTTTTTCCTGCTTTATCAAAGATTAGTTGCCCAAAGAGCCGAGGGTCCATTTCTGGGTTCTCTATTCTGTTCCATTGGTCGATGTGTCTGTTTTTGTGCCAGTACCATGCTGTCTTTGTGATCACAGCTTTGTAGTACAGCTCGAAATCCGGCATTGTGATGCCCCCAGCTTTGTTTTTCCTTTTCAACAGTTCCTTGGAGATTCGGGGCCTTTTCTGGTTCCATACAAATTTAAGGACTATTTGTTCCAGTTCTTTGAAAAATGTCCTCGGTATTTTGATCGGGATAGCATTGAAAGTGTAGATTGCTCTGGGTAGTATGGACATTTTAACTATGTTAATTCTTCCAATCCATGAGCATGGAATATTTTTCCATCTTTTTATGTCTTCCTCAATATCTTTCAAAAGTGATCTATAGTTTCTAGCATATAGGTCCTTTACGTCTCTGGTTAAGTTAATTCCAAGGTAACGCATGGTTTTTGGTGTTATTGTAAATGGGATGGATTCCCTAATTTCTCTTTCTTCAGTCTCGTTATTCGTGTATAGAAATGCAACTGATTTCTGGGCATTGATTTTGTATCCTGCCACCTTACTGAATTGTTCTATAACTTCTAATAGTTTGGGAGTGGATTCCTTTGGGTTTTCCATATAGAGTATCATGTCATCTGCAAAGAGAGACAGTTTGACTTCTTCTTTGCCGATTTGGATACCTTTGATCCCTTTTTGTCTTCTGATTGCTGTTGCAAGGACTTCTAGTACTATGTTGAATAATAGTGGCGAGAGTGGGCATCCTTGTCGTGTTCCTGATCTTAAGGGAAAGGCTTCCAGCTTTTCCCCATTGAGAATAATGCTTGCAGTAGGCTTTTCATAGATGGCTTTTATGAGATTGAGAAATGTACCCTCTATTCCTACACTCTGAAGGGTTTTAATCAGGAAAGGATGCTGTATTTTGTCAAATGCTTTTTCTGCATCAATTGAGAGGATCATATGGTTCTTGAGTCTTTTCTTGTTGATATGATGTATCACATTGATTGATTTGCGAGTGTTGAACCATGCTTGCATCCCAGGTATGAATCCCACTTGGTCATGATGGATAATCCTTTTAATGTACTGTTGGATTCTATTAGCAAGGATCTTGTTGAGGATTTTGGCATCCATATTCATTAGAGAAATCGGTCTGTAATTCTCCTTTTTGAGGGGGTCTTTGCCTGGTTTGGGGATCAAGGTAATATTAGCCTCATAGAATGAGTTTGGTAGCTTTCCTTCTGTTTCTATTTTTTGAAATAGCTTTAGGAGAATAGGTATTATTTCTTCTTTGAATGTTTGGTAGAATTCCCCAGGAAAACCGTCTGGGCCTGGAGTTTTATTATTTGGAAGGTTGTTTATCACTGACTCAATTTCTTCATAGTTAATTGGCCTATTTAAGAAATCTATTTCTTCCTGTTTCAGTCTTGGTAGTTTATAGGTTTCCAGGAAGGCCTCCATCTCTTCCAGATTGTTTAGTTTTTTGGCATATAGCTGTTGATAAAAGTTTCTAATAATCCTTGCAATTTCAATGGTGCTGGTCGTGACCTCTCCCTTTTCAGTCATAATTTTAATAATCTCAGTCCTTTCTCTTTGTTTTTGGACAAGTTTTGCCAGTGGTCTATCAATTTTATGGATTCTCTCAAAGAACCAGCTTCTAGTCCTGTTGATCTGCTCTACTGTGGTTCTGGTCTCTAATTCATTGATTTCTGCTCTAATCTTGGTCAACTCCTTCCTTGTCAGTGGGTTAGGCCTGTCCCTCTGTTGCTGTTCCAGTTTCTTGAGGTGAGAATATAGAAACTGCATTTTAGATTTTTCTATTCTTTTGAGTGAGGCTTGGATGGCTATGTATTTCCCCCTTAGGACTGCCTTTGCAGTATCCCATAGGTTTTGGACCGTTGTGTATTCATTCTCGTTGGTCTCCATAAATTGTTTAATTTGTTTTTTGATTTCCTGGTTTATCGAGTCATTCTTGAGCAGGATGGTTCTTAGCCTCCAAGTGTTTGAGTTTCTTCCAGGTTTTTCCTTGTGGTTGAGTTCCAATTTCAGAGCGTTGTGGTCTGAGAATATGCAGGGGATAATTTCAATCTTTTGGTATTGGCTGAGACCTGTTTTGTGTCCCAGAGCATGATCTATTCTTGAGAATGTTCCATGGGCATTTGAATAGAATGAGTATTCTTTGGTTCTGGGGTGTAGTGTTCTATATATATCTATGAGGTCCAACTCGTCGAGTATGGCATTCAAAGCCTTTGATTCTTTGCTTAGTTTTTGCCAGGGTGTTCTGTCTATTTCTGATAGTGGGGTGTTGAGGTCCCCTACTATTACTGTGTTCTTATCTATATGTCTCTTTATTTTGGTTAAGAGTTGGCTTGTGTATCTTGCTGCTCCCCTGTTGGGGGCATATATATTAATAATTGTCATATCCACTTGTTGAATACTTCCTTTAAGAATAATATAGTGCCCTTCTGTATCTCTCTCTATGGCCTCTAGTTTAAAATCCAGTCTATCTGATATGAGAATTGCTACTCCAGCTTTCTTTTGAGGTCCATTTGCGTGGAAGATGGTACTCCATCCCCTTACTCTAAGTCTGAATGCATCTTTGGGTTCAAAATGAGTCTCTTGTAGACAGCAAATGGATGGGTCATGTCTTTTTATCCAATCTGCAACCCTGTGGCGTTTTATGGGAGAGTTTAAGCCATTTAGATTGATAGAGATTATTGACAGATATGATTTTAATGATGCCATTTCTCTTTAAAGTCTTTGTATCGGTTGTGACTTGCTGCTCTGTATCACTCTTGGGGCCTTTTTACCTTTATAGAGCCCCCCTTAATATCTCCTGTAGGGCTGGTTTCGTGGTTACGAAATTGGTTAATGATTGGCGATTTTGGAACGTCTTTATTTCTCCATCAATTCTGAATGACAGCTTTGCTGGATAAAGGATCCTTGGCTGCATGTTTTTCTCTGAAAGAGCTTTAAAAATGCCCCCCCAAGCCTTTCTCTCATTCCAGGTCTCTGTAGACAGGTCTGACGTAATCCTGATACCTTTGCCTTGGTACGTGAGAAATTTCTTTGCCCTGGCCGCTTTCAATACTGTATCCTTGGATCTAATATTTGCGAATTGCACTATGACATGCCGTGGCGTAGGTTTGTCCTGGTTGAGCTTGGATGGGGTCCTCTCTGCCTCTTGGACACGAATGCTTGTTTCCCTTGCTAGATTAGGGAAGTTTTCAGCTACAATTTGTTCAAATATCTCTTCTAGACCTCTGTTTTTCTCCACCCCTTCAGGGATGCCGATGATTCTGACATTGGATCGTTTCATAGAGTCAGTAATCTCCCGTAATCTACATTCGTGGGCGTGGATTTTTTTAAGACCAGCTTCTATTTTCGTTTTTTCTTCTACTAACCCATCCTCCAATTCGCTAACGCGTTCCTCTGCCTCGGTGACCCTGGCCGTCAGAGCCTCTAGTTTTGACTGTATTTGGCCCATAGAATTTTTAATTTCTGTCAGATTCGCTCTCATTTCTGCCCTTAGGGATTCTATATTCTCAGCAACGCTTTCTCTGATGCTTTTTTCAAGTTTACTCATCATCTTGACCATTGTTGCTCTGAATTCCATTTCTGATAATTGGGATACATCCATATGTATTAATTCTGTGGCCGAGGCCAATTCTGTGGCAGAGGCCACAGACTCATTATCTTTTCTTTGCTGGGGGGGACTTCTCCTTCTCGTCATTCTGATGAAGAGAGATTGCAGGGTTGTCCAGAGCCCAAGTGTTGACTGGGACCCAGGCCGTGCGCCCTTGTTTTATAGAGATCTTAGGGATGTGGGCTTCTTCCTTAAAGAGTTTATTTATTTATTTGAGAGAGAGAGAGACAGTCAGCAAGAAAGGGAACCCAAGCAGAGGAGTGGGAGAGGAAGAAGCAGGTTCCCGGTGGAGAAGCCCGATGAGGGACTCCTTTCCGGAACGTTGTAAACACACCCTAATCCGAAGACAGGTGCTTGGTGACTGCGCCACTCAGGCGCTCCGGGTTGTGGGCTTCTTGATTTTTCAGCCTGCCTTCTGGGGGAGGGGCCTGCCTGCCGGTACTCAGAAAACCCTGTTTGGGTAGAGTCTCTGTGTCCCTTGCGAGGGGGGATGGGGATGGGCACCCTGTGAGCCGGTATTTCCGGGCTTTTGTTCTCTGGCGGCTTTCCCTGGCGGTTTGCTATGCCTCTTCTGAGAGAGCAGCAGCGGCTGAAATTCAGCCTCTGTCTCAGAACAGAGGGATCGCGGATCGTTCTCCACTGATGTTCTGGCCACTTTAACTCTGTTTCTGTTGGTGCTGCTCAACCCTGCAGCATCCCGGGCTGTGCGCCCCACACCCGGCGTCCCAGCCCTCACTTCCAGGGCCGGCACGTCTCTGTCCTTTGTGTTTCCAACCCCGCCAGCCGCCAGCCGCCCCGCGCGGGCTCCCGGAGCTCCCCGTCTCAGTCTGGTGTCTCACGGGTGCTGACCGCGAGTCCGCCTGCTCCCCCGTGCAGGTGGCCCTCCAGCCGCCAGCCGCCCCGCGGACGCTCCCGGAGCTCCCGGTCTCAGCCTCGATCCAGTGAGCACACCGGAGCTCCGGAGCTCCGTGAGATGCTTGGTGGTGCACGCTCCCGGCTCACGGACTCAGTCTGCCGTTTCCAGAGTGCGGGTCCGCGGTCCGCCCGCTCCCCGGTGCAGGTGGCCCGCCAGCCGCCCTGCGCGCGCGCTCCTGGAGCTCGCGTTCTAAGTCTGTTGTCTCGCGGGTGCTGTCCGCGAGTCCGCCTGCTCCCCCGTGCAGGTGGCCCGCCAACCGCCAGCCGTCCCGCGTGCGCTCCCGGAGCTCCCTTCTCAGCCTGCTGTCTCAAGGGTGCGGGTCCGCGGTCTGTCCGCTCCCCCTTGCAGGTGGCTACCGCTTCCCGGCGCCCTGACACTGCGGCTCCCTCCCCCTTCTGTTTAGCTTCGGATATCTGTGCGCGGTTTCACGGCTCCCCGCTTCGTACCTAGATACTCAGCGCTGGGGTCTGGTACCTATCCAGCTCAACTCAGGGGACCGGCTGAAAAAGGTGTCCCCTACTCCTCCGCCATCTTAACCTCCCAAGGGTATCTTCTATATGTATATTCTCTTCTTGGCTGGGTGGCTGAAAACAAAGGATTCAAGTCTAACATGGATGGCACTGTTGAGCTAGATGTTGCCTGGATCTCTGAGTTGCAGTGAAGGGAAAAGTGGCCTGCCCAGCCTGCATCAGATTGTGATGTAAAGGGATATATATCTCTGTTTTACTAAGCCACTGAGAGTCCAGGATTTTTTTTTTTTTTTTACCACGTCATAATCTATCATGCAGCCTATTTAATGCAAAGATACACTGGAAGGTAAGGCAAAAAGAGTAGGCTGCACTGGCTCTGACCAAAGAATGAAGGAGAAAGAGAGAATAAGTGCATGAAATGACAGCAAACCTACTTGAGCTTGTTTGTACACTGGTGAGAAGGAGCCAATAAAGTAAGAAATTGGCAATGTAAAGAAGAGAGAATATCATAGATGGGCCAGTTTTCATGAAGAGAAATGAAAGACCACGATTAAAAACACAAGTGAAGAAATAAATCTGGAAAGGAGTGTTTGCTCAAAGAAAAGAGAAAAGGAGAAAACAAAGAAATTAGACGAAAAAATTATTAAAAGTTGCAGAAAATCTAATAAGAGCAAAACGGACCACTTTTGCCTATCTTCTGAAAGAGGTATAATCAAGGGAATTTCCAAATGACGTGAGCTTGTATTAACTTCTCTCACATACTTAAATTTATTCAGCTTTATCCCCACAGACCACACTTAATACCTATTCTTAAGGTATACTAAGCCTGATATCTTCTAAATCTTATGTGCTTTTAATGCATTTCTGGGCAGAGTTACTCATGCTCCTTGCACACTAGCAATATCCTAAATTAGAACTGGGAATTTCTGAGGTATGAGTTTACCAACCTGAACTGACTGGAAACCCAACAGAATTAAGAACAGGTTTTATAGGAAGGTATTTTGTTTGAATTGAGTACCAAACAGAAGGAAAAGGTATATTTCACTTGAAAAAAAGTTGGAAAAACATAATTTACAGAAAAGTGTGATATGCTTCATATGAAAGAGACTGGAAGGGGCGCCTGGGTGCCTCAGTCATTACATGTCTGCCTTAGGCTCAGGGCGTGATCCTGGAGTCCTGGGATCGAGCCCCGCATTGGGTTCCTCCCCTAGGAGCCTGCTTCTTCCTCTCCCACTCCCCCTGCTTGTGTTCCCTCTCTCACTGGCTGTCTTTCTCTCTGTCAAATAAATAAATAAAATCTTTAAAAAAAAAAAGACAGAGAGAGACTGGAAGGGCGGAGTAGAGGAAGGGAGGGAAAGGTGCCAGTTCTAAACTTTTGGTAAGTTGTAAAATACTCCTCCCTCCTCTTTGTGCTCTCTCCCACTAAATTCCTAAACCAATAATGACCAGATCAGTAGATAATTGGACATGCAAATTTACTGTTCCCAAGAAATGAGTCAATAGATTTGGAAATATTAATTTATTTCACATGTGCCAGTATCATTCTCTAAACTAAAGTGATGATTATCATGTCTTGCCTTCAAGAGATCAGTCTTTAACTTCTTCAAGGATCCTATTTTAAAAGCACAGAATAATTATCTGTTGGTTCCTTCATACAACTGGTAATCAAAGCCTCTATCTTCCTTTCCAATATCTCTTGTATCAGCCCACAGTGTATCATAATCTCTTTCAGCCCTTCATCGCCTTATATCCAGATCCTCTAGGTCTTCAGATTTCCCAGCCTTCCAGTCTATCCTAGATGCCTTCTAAAAGCACTATTTTTATCATGTCATTCTCAGAATTGAAACTTGCAGTATGGTGTATAGTAGAGAGATTATTTACCTGGCATTCAGGGATGGACTTCAAGGGGATTTTTGAGAGCATTGAAATTCTGTGCAAACATTTTTTATGCTATATATTATTTTGCTGGTAAAAAATATCCAGTTTTCTCATATCCTATGGGAAACCCTAAAAATAGGTTGAGAATCACCAATCTATAGAGCAAAATCCAAACCAAATGACCAGCATACAAGAAGTGAGATCAAGCCTGCATTTCACTAGTGGCCCTAACTCAGATCTTCTGTTGGGTTAGTTCCCCTCATCCTATTCATTCATTTATTCATTCACTCAATGAGCATTCCTTGAGCACTTTTATGATCCAAACATGATATGGACACAGAGGACTCATAAGTGAAAGAACAGTTTCATCCTTAAAGTATTTCTTTTTTTTTTTAAGATTTTATTTCTTTATTTGACAGAGACAGCCAGCAACAGAGGGAACACAAGCAGGGGCAGTGGGAGAGGAAGAAGCAGGCTCCCAGCAGAGAAGCCTGATGTGGGGCTCGATCCCAGAACGCTGGGATCACTCCCTGAGCCGAAGGCAGACGCTTAACGACTGCGCCACTCAGGCGCCCCATCATCCTTAAAGTATTTCTAAGCTCTCATCAGAACACACCTCTTATGCAGGTGGGGAATTGGGTCTTGAGCAGGCCTAGTATTTCAGGAACTGAAACAAGGTATGAGAGTGGGGTAAGAGAAATGGCCCTTAGGCATCAAGAACAAGAGGAGAATGAAAGTAATGTTCAAAGAGATCCTCTAACACATCAAGTTCAGAGGGGAATGGTGGGCAAAGATGTAAAAATCAAGCAGTAGCAGATTGCAAAGCTCAGCCAAGCTGTATGGAACAAATGAATTCAAGAAGATAAACAGAAGATGGAACCAGTAAAAAGAGACTCTGGAGGGGCGCCTGAGTGGCTCAGTCGTTAAGCGTCTGCCTTCGGCTCAGGGCATGATCCCGGTGTTCTGGGATTGAGCCCCACATCAGGCTCTTCCGCTGGGAGCCTGCTTCTTCCTCTCCCACTCCCCCTGCTTGTGTTCCCTCTCTCGCTGGCTGTCTCTCTCTCTGTGTCAAATAAATAAATAAAATCTTTAAAAAAAAAAAAAAGAGACTCTGGAGTGCCCATATTTATAGCCAGATTCCTTACCATGTAGCCTCCAGATGTGCCAGTGGGAGAGAAGGACACTAAAGGGTGCTGAAAGAGTCCTAGAGGCTTTATAGTGGTGGTCACACATAAGCTGACCCTTCAAAGAGGGGCAGGATTTTGTCAGGTGGACAGAGGGGAAGGCAAGATAATACATAAAAGGGAGCATTAAGTGCAAAGGCCCAGAGACTTGACACAGCTTGTTTTAAGGAACAAGAAGTGGTTTAGTACAAATAGAGGTGTGGGGTAATTTATTTAGAGATGATGCCTAATTACCTTTGTATATAGATACATGACATTCCAAAAGAAAATTAGATTTGTAATCCAGAATGTTAGAGCAATCAGAGTTTGCTAGACCAAGCCCCTTTATTTTACAAACCAAGAAACTCAGGTTTGGGGAGGGTATTTGTCTCACCCAAGTTAACTGACGGTAAAGTCAACACTGCATTTCTCATCTGCTAGTGTACGTTTGTTTGGTGTATGCCACACAGCCAGCTCTATAACCTGATCCAAACCATTTGGACTCATACCAGCACTAGAAATTCAGAAGAAAAACCACTCATGACTATAAAGTCAGAGGGTAGGTGGAAAAACGGTAATCTTTTACTTCAGTAGTCTATAATACTGAATATCTTTGGAGATTCTAACAATAAAGAAAGTAGTGAAGACAGGTAATCCTACCATCTCTGTGCATACCAAAATTAGGTCCTAGCATTGTGTCTGGCTAGTCAGGGGTGTGCTGGTAAATGTTTAACAGCCAGCATTCAGAGCAGGAAGGGTGGAGACTCATTTATAGGATTTTCCAGTTTCAGTGATGTAAATATTTCCTTCATGGCAATTTTAAGCTACAAATGTGATGTAATGGAGATGCTAACAATTGACTCTTAGGAGTCAGTACAAGCTGTCTCAAACATACCACTACAGTAGACAATAATAAACACCTAATCCATCAACAAGCAACCACCATGTATAGGACCTCCAGCGGCCTTCTGGTTACAGTCAACAGGACCTCCAGCCAGACCTGCCCATTTGTGGCAAACAAAATGAAATAGTTAATCTATCTAGTTAACAAGTGGTACACTTAATAAAAAATAAATAAATAAAGAGATGAAACGCTGTCTTTCTAGGACAATAGTACTAACCTGCTCTTCCCTACCTCAGCTCACTACCTTGAACTTGACCTTGCTCCCAGTGGTCGTCTTGCCCACCACACTTCCCAGGAACAAGTGTGACAAAGGCATTGGCCAGAATCAATGGAGAGATTCTTTTTAAAGTACTTCAATTGACTTGATTCTGAAATTATGTTGAGGTTAGGGAGATGGAAGTCATGCATAAATCAATGTCAAGTGTGACACCCAGAGCTAATATCAAGTGATGAGAGGAGGCTATATGGAAACTTGGTGACATTCACAAAGCAACTGATAGAGAAGCAGAGGCTCATTCATTACTATTAACATCACTACTAGTATTGCACCTTTAATGTGGCTAAATGTGAGTAGTAAGCTCTGAATAAAGTACTATAGTTTGGTGTCTCTCCTAGGAGCTGAGCCATTCATTGCCCAGCCACGCTAAAGTGCGTATTTGAAGGGTCCTTTAAGGAAAAGCATTCCAGGGCTAGAGAATCATGCTGGGATTTCCTCTGCAGGTTTTCACCACTTAATCAGCCTACCTGGCACTTCTGTAACACTCACTGAGGGGCTTTCTTATCCTCCTAGCTTTTCCCTTGTACTCTCATCTCCCAAATTGATGTTGGGCGAACCAGGCCACACTGGCAGCTCTCTGCTGCCCTCTTCTGTCACCAAGTGACAATGACTCTAATGGCCCCATCCTTTGGATAAGAATCCAAGGTCACTAGGAATCTTCTCCCTCACATCTGGTTATTCTGTTCTTTACTTTCCAGCTTCAGAATGTTTCTATGAACTTCCTGCTTTTTACTCTGGCTTCGGAGACAACTACCTCTCCTGGATTCTTTCATAATTTCTCTGTTGATACTTGTGGGTCCTTTCCTAAATTTCCACTTCTTTCTTATTTTTCTTTTAAGATTTTATTTCTTTATTTGACACAGAGATAGAGAGAGGGAAGGAGTGAGAGAGTACAAGCAGGGGGAGCAGCAGGCAGAGGGAGAGGGACAAACAGGCTCCCTGCTGAGCAGGGAGCCCAATGTGGGGCTTGATTCCAGGACCTCGAGATCATGACCTGAGCCGAAGGTAGACGCTTAACCAACGGGGACACCCAGGCACCCCTCCACTTCTTTCTTATTAATAATGGATATCGTCAAAGAGATAATTCAAGGTATCTTCCTCTTTTACCCATTATTGACTCCTAAAAGAAAATCATCCTCTTAAGCATTTTCAAACAGCCTGATCTGAAGTCATAGTTTTTTATTACAAGACCTAACATTTCTACATTTCTATTACAAGACCTAACACTCCTATATTGTTCACTCTTTTTCTTTTCACAATCCTTATTTATACAGATTTCTAGGATAGAGTTAATAGTTTTGGGGCGCCTGGGTGGCACAGTGGTTAAACATCTGCCTTTGGCTCAGGGTGTGATCCTGGTGTTATGGGATCAAGCCCCACATCAGGCTCCTCCGCTATGAGCCTGCTTCTTCCTCTCCCACTCCCCCTGCTTGTGTTCCCTCTCTCGCTGGCTGTCTCTAGCTCTGTCTAATAAATAAATAAAAAATCTTTTAAAAAATTGTTTAGCTAGTTGGTCTGGCCCTGGCATTCAAATGACTAGAGTATAAGATCCAGGCCTCTCAAGGGCAAATTGTATAGATCTTTCCGAAAAAATTAAAACATTACTTACCATGTGGATTTCCAGCAAACTTCTGAAAATTCATCAAAACTAGAAAAATAATGGGTAATCACAACCAAAAATCAGGCAAATATGCACACAAACCAAGATGATAGGGAAAGTCGGATTATTTACTGGTGTGGGTTTTGGCAAAGGGTTTGCTATGGCAATTCCTCCCCTAGTTCATGTAGCTATGAATTGAGGTTTGCCAATAAGAAAAGATGGTTCTTACCTCCTGGAATGCTGCCGAGCCCAGAAAATGAGGACAGACTTGATGACTTCTTTAAGTTCCATCTCAGTCCTAAAAAGCTAGTGGTCTACAATTACAAGATTGCAAAAAATATTAGTAATAGTAGAACATGGCAGCACTTAATCAATGGCATTTGGGCAGAAAGAAGATGCACAAACCATGTTATCTTCACTGGCCTCTGCACCCCTTCCCCTGTGTAAACCTCATGGACAACTTTACAGTTTACAAACACAGACACATGCTAATTATTCTATTTTCAAAAGCAATGGAAAGATTCAGTCTGCCTGTATCAGTTCCAAAATGGATGATTTATTCAGGATTAAGTTCTAAGCTTATCTTCTCCAAACTCATCCATAATAATAAGATTTTGGTTCATTTGAACATAAACACTGCAGCTGAGTATCTGAAAGCAGGATTTATTAAAATCCCTACCCAAGTTATTACCGAATATGTTGCCCACATGTCTGACATGACTTTTCTAAAAGTAAATTAACATTTACTCAGAAGTGAGCTAAAATGAGTCCACAATGTAAATGAATCACATCATTTTTATTTTAAATAATTGTACTTTATATTACCTTTTAAACTAACCTCAGGCATTTTCCATTTTTAATAAAGAAGTATCTTTCAAATCAGCTGATCCAAATCAAATTTTATACTGCCAATTTTATGAAAGTAGATCTCTCTGAGGTAAGCATAACTTATTATGAGCAATGTAATATACTTACTATAAAACTGCTTTAAAATTGCTCTATCATAATGTTGCCAGTAGATAAAGACATTACCAACACTGTATTTTACACATTCCAAAGAATGAGACTTCCCTATTCTTGATTTTTAACGTGACAAACATAATTTCACCCATCATATAAATAACCCATGAGATAGAAATTCATCACTCTGCACATGTGGGAAAGTATATTCAATCAATTAAATCTTAATTTAAAAGAATGAACATAACCAGTATTTAACATGTAGTATGTATCAGAACTTAAGACTGAATGTAGGTAATATTACTGACAGAAATTAACAGATTCTTCATTTATCTTCTGTTTATACTGCAAACAGGTAAGTATTTGTAAAATCTAGTTTGCCTCAATTATAAGTGGCTAGTAACTAGTAATAAATTTGTATGTCTTGAATTTCCAGGTTTTATATTTCAGGCAGTCAACACCAAGACTATAAAAGAATGATATAGTCATAAAAATTTCATGTAAATACACAGTTCAGTGCTTTGAGTTCAGTACTTTTGAGTTCAAAAGTAAACATAAAGATTAGTTATTAATTTGCTGATGGTTCTTAACATTTCTTGGCTATCTACCATCATCTGTACATTTAAAGCTGTGTAGAAAACCAGTATTTCTTCAATATGGTCACTAGATGGCAGAGCCTTGGAGACTCGGTCTTGGCCTAAAAGTAGTTTAGACAAAACAAAACATGAAACAAAATCTTTATGGGAATGGTGGGCATAGAGAAATATAGTTTATAATACTTTGGATGAAAGAAGAAAAAAAAGAATTAATCATGAGTCTTTCCTTATACCAGATTTAGGTTTCCCATATAAAGATTTAGGGTACTAGAATTTTGCAATTTGGCATACATGGCAGTAGGGAAGAAAATTGATGGTGAGAGACAAAAATGTTTTCCCTGAAATTCGTCTGTTTTTCACTAAAATAAATATTACAATAGAAGAGCAATAGGGGAAATCTATAGAGGTTAAACAATGGTTCTCTCCACTCATTTCAGAATGAACACAGATAAATATATGTATGTAACTATTAGGAATGTACTCTTACAGGTTAATAAATTAGTCGAATTTAAATTGAAGCCATCTGGTGGCATATTGAACTATTTAGATACCTTTAAATGCAACTTCTTATTTATAAATCCCAACAGTAATTTTTACTCCAAACAGCATTTTTAACAGCTTTATTGAAATAAAACTCACATGCCATACAGTTGGACCACTTAAAGTGTACAGTTCAGTATTTTCCCGTATCATCACAAAGTTCTACGGCCATCTCCACAGTATAATTTTGTAGCATTCTGTCCCCTTTAAAAGAAACCCTGTAGCAATTGGCTGTCAGTACTCATCTTCTTTACTACCCACCTCAGTAACTATTAATTTACTTTGGGTGTCTATGGACTTGCTTATTCTGGGTTTTTCATGTAGATGGAATCACATTTGTAGTCCATTGTGGCTAGCTTCATGCCCTTAGCATCATGTTTTCAAGGTATATTCATGTTGTCTCATAGATCAGAACTTCATTCCTTCTTATGTCTGAAAATACTCCATCGTATGGATATACCACATTTTCTTTATCCATTCATCAGTTGATCAACATTGAGGTTGTTTCCATCTTTTGGCTATTATAAATAATGTTACTATGAACATTGGCATACAAGTATCTATTTGAATCTTGGTTTTCAAATTTTGGGTTACATATGTAGGAGTGGACTTAATGGGTCATGTAATTCTACATTTAGCTTTTTGAGCAACTACCAAACTGTTTTCCAGAGTGACTGCACCATTTTACATTCCCACTAGTGATGCACAAGTGTTCCAAGTGCTATTTTCTGGAGATTGTTTGTTTTATGAAGTGGTATTTCATTGTAGCTTTCATTCATTTTATTTTTTGTTTTCAAAAACCAACTTATCTATGTCTGACTTTGTTTTGACTTTGAACATGTTACGAATTCTAAAATTCTCAAATTTTATAAGATGTGACACGGTTAAATTCACTAACTTCTTATTTATATCTATTCATTCTGGCTCTTGATGAAAATTACTATAAAGAAGACTACCCATATTAAAGCACCATGTGACTAACTGGTCAAATTTTCTCACGAGTGCTGTTTTTCAAACTTGACTCCAGTCCGCTAGTGGCAGTGGCAGATGACACACAAAATGCTTCATTAATTGATTTAATAAAAGTGATATACAGGGGAGTCCGGATGGCTCAGTCAGTTAAGCATCTGCCTTCAGCTTAGGCCATGATTCCAGGGTCCTGGGATCGAGTCCTGCATCAGGCTCCCTGCTCAGTGGGGAGCCTGCTTGTCTCTCTCCCTCTGTCCCTCCCCCTGCTCATGCATTCTCTTTCTCTTTCTCTCAAATAAATAAATAAAATCTTTTTAAAAAGTGATATACAGTGTGGTGAGGACACCTACTACCACCCGTTATTGACAATTGTACAGTCACTTACATATGATAAGCCACTGGTCTAAGGCAACAAATTTAGTAAAATACTGAGCTTGGATTCAAACCAAGATGTCTGACTTCCAAGGGCAGTTTTGCTGGCCTCTTTACTGTGTCCTGTGGAGATGGTAGGATTGTATTAAATTTCCCAGATTTAATATATGTGTTTGTAGACCTATAGACAGGATTTAGATTTGTAATGATAACACCGGAGAGGCCCAGGGACAATAAGACCTCCTATTTCAAAATGCGTACCCACCCAATATCTTAATACAAATATACATATAACTGTAAGAAACATAACAGAATGTGAAGCATGACAGTATTCATTCATTTGTCCTTTATTCAGTCGTTCAGCAAGTATTTAAAAGTGATGATCCTATGCTCAGAAATCAGTTGCATTTCTACACGAATAATGAGACTGAAGAAAGAGAAATTAGGGAATCCATCCCATTTACAATAGTACCAAAAACCATACGTTTCTTTGGAATTAACTTAACCAGAGACGTAAAGGACCTATATTCTAGAAACTATAAATCACTCTTGAAAGGCATTGAGGAAGACATAAAAAGATGGAAAAATATTCCATGCTCATGGATCGGAAGAATTAACATAGTTAAAATGTCCATGNATGTCCATGCTACCCAGAGCAATCTACACTTTCAATGCTATCCCGATCAAAATACCGAGGACATTTTTCAAAGAACTGGAACAAACAGCCCTTACATTTCTATGGAACCAGAAAAGGCCCCGAATCTCCAAGGAACTGTTGAAAAGGAAAAACAAAGCTGGGGGCATCACAATGCCGGATTTCGAGCTGTACTACAAAGCTGTGATCACAAAGACAGCATGGTACTGGCACAAAAACAGACACATCGACCAATGGAACAGAATAGAGAACCCAGAAATGGACCCTCGGCTCTTTGGGCAACTAATCTTTGATAAAGCAGGAAAAAACATCCGGTGGAAAAAAGACAGTCTCTTCAATAAATGGTGCTGGGAAAATTGGACAGCTACATGCAAAAGAATGAAACTTGACCACTCTCTCACACCATACACAAAAATAAACTCCAAATGGATGAAAGACCTCAATGTGAGACAGGAATCCATCAAAATTCTAGAGGAGAACATAGGCAACAACTTCTATGACATCGGCCAGAGCAACCTTTTTCACGACACATCTCCAAAGGCAAGAGAAATAAAAGATAAAATGAACTTATGGGACTTTATCAGGATAAAGAGCTTCTGCACAGCCAAGGAAACAGTCAAAAAAACTAAGAGACAGCCCACGGAATGGGAGAATATATTTGCAAAGGACACCACAGATAAAGGACTGGTATCCAAGATCTACAAAGAACTTCTCAAACTCAATACACGAGAAACAAATAAACAAATCATAAAATGGGCAGAAGATATGAACAGACACTTTTCCAATGAAGACATACAAATGGCTAACAGACACATGAAAAAATGTTCAAAATCATTAGCCATCAGGGAAATTCAAATCAAAACCACACTGAGATACCACCTTACGCCAGTTAGAATGGCAAAGATAGACAAGGCAAGAAACAACAATTGTTGGAGAGGATGTGGAGAAAGGGGATCCCTCCTACATTGTTGGTGGGAATGCAAGTTGGTACAGCCACTCTGGAAAACAGTGTGGAGGTCCCTTAAAAAGTTAAAAATTGAACTACCCTATGACCCAGCCATTGCACTACTGGGTGTTTACCCCAAAGATACAGACGTAGTAAAGAGAAGGGCCATATGCACCCCAATGTTCATAGCTGCATTGTCCACAATAGCCAAATCATGGAAGGAGCCGAGATGCCCTTCAACAGATGACTGGATTAAGAAGCTGTGGTCCATATATACAATGGAATATTACTCAGCTATCAGAAAGAACAAATTCTCAACATTTGCTGCAACATGGACGGCACTGGAGGAGATAATGCTAAGTGAAATAAGTCAAGCAGAGAAAGACAAATATCATATGATTTCTCTCATCTATGGAACATAAGAACTAGGATGATTGGTAGGGGAAGAAAGGGATAAAGAAAGATGGGTAATCAGAAGGGGAATGAAACATGAGAGACAAACTGAGGACCTCAGAGGGGAGGGGGGTGGGGGAATGGGATAGACCGGTGATGGGTAGTAAGGAGGGCACGTATTGCATGGTGCACTGGGTGTTATATGCAACTAATAAATCATTGAACTTTACATCAAAAACCGGGGATGTACCATATGGTGGCTAACATAATATAATAAAAAATCATAAAAAAAAAAAAAAAGAAAGCGATGATCCTGTGTTACACAACACCCTGGGCACTGAAGATACATCAATGAACAACAAAAACTCCTGTGCTTGGGGATGAAATAAGGAGTTGCGGCAGGGAGGGGCCACATTGGCTCAGAGAATCAGACAAGGTCTCTCTGCGAAGGTGACATTTGCACTTAGGCCAAAAAAGATGAGAAGGAGCCAAGTATGTCACGATCTGAGAAAAGAGAGTGCCAGGCGGAGGGACCAAACAAAGCAAGTGAAAACACGTGGAGATGAGAACTAGCAGCTGTTGCAGAAGAAGGCAGATGGCTACAGAGGTTGGGACATGGTGGATGGCTGTGAGCGTGGTGGTGATGATTCTGGGGAGCAGATGAGGCCAAGGTCATGCAGGCTTGTTGGCCACGATAAGGAGTTTGGGCATTAGTCTAACTGCAGGGAGTAGACTTTAGAGGATTTTAAGCAAAAAAATAGATAATGTGGGGGTGCCTGTGTGGCGCAGTCGTTAATCGTCTGCCTTCGGCTCAGGGCGTGATCCCGGTGCTCTGGGATCGAGCCCCACATCAGGCTCCTCTACTGGGAGCCTGCTTCTTCCTCTGTCACTCCCCCTACTTGTGTTCTCTCTCTCTCTGGCTGTCTCTCTTTTTAAAATAAATAAATAAAATCTTTAAAAAAAATAGATAACGTGGTCAGTGGATATGGTAGAAGTGATTAGATTCAGGATATATTTTGGAATTAGAACCGGAATATCTTGCTAAAAAGTGTCAAATAGTACAGGTAACAGAAAGAAAGGAGTTACATTTATGAAATGGTCTTAAATTGTAAAATACTTGTTTTTTTGTAAAGCAGAAAAGAAAATGTAAATTTCCTAACAGGATTGAAATTTAAATAAGAGGAAAAACTCTGTTTCTCACTTTTCTCCTCTGGAGGAAAATTTAAATTTTCCATCACTACCTCAGACTATGCATTCCAACAATTTTAATCACACTGTGCCTCTGCCAGGAATGACACATAGTTTATTATATTTATTGTGCTATGTACAGAACATTGTTCTAAGAAAAAAAAGAATAAACTACTTTACCATAATCACCAAAGGGCTCTTCATTTAAATATTTGAATGTGCACTTGGCGGCAGATATATCTGGGGGTAGTTGCCCCACAATCACAGCCTCTGTCTCTGCAAACTATCTTGACCTATAATCCCCCCGCCCCCAGAGGAACCAGCCAGACATCCATGTTTGTATCATGTAATTTCATTCCCTAACCCCAAGACACATGCGATTGGACCGAGATTACCCATGGCTGGCTAATTTATTGGCACAGGATTGATAGGACAAAGACAGAAAGAGCCCACTTGAGGTATAGATTCTAGAACTGAAAGGCCATAGAGAAAGAGCTTGAAGCCAAACCACAGCAAAACAAAGCCAAGTACATGCTGTAGTTAGTTATAGGGGAGCAAAAGTTGTGAATTAGTGGGCTGAGGTAAGAGAGAGGGAAGGTGAGGCCGGTGTGAAGGCAGTAGAAAGCGGCAGACCAAAAGCAGAAACAAGCGCGCATGCAGACTCAGAATTCAAGAATCCTTGGGTTTGGGCGGGTATCTTACAACTAGAATTCCTGGCTGAGACACTCCCTTACTCCATTTAAAATATGATGCTATCTACAAATACTTGGCTTTCACTTAACTTTTTTTTTTTAAGATTTATTTATTTATTTGAGAGAGACAGAGAGCAAGACAGTGGGGTGGGGGGCAGAGAGAGAGGAGGGTCAGAGGGAGAGGAAGAGAAAATCTCAAGCAGAGTGCAGAGCCCAACACAGGGCTTAATCTTACAACCTGAGGTCATGACCTGAGCCAAACCAAGAGTTGGACGCTTAGCCAACTGCACCGCCCAGGTGCCCCTCACTTAACTTTTCTTTGAGAACAAATCCGCTGCAAGGCCTGGCTGTAGGATGGCCACTGGTGGCTATTGTTCACCAACTGATCTATCTTTTCCATTTCAAAGAAACAATGGTTCTGTCTCACAGTATGAGTCTTTCAAGAGAGCATCAGACTACTAAGGTCAGGAAACCCTCTGTGATTCTAGGAAAGGGAAGAAAGTTAAAAATTACAGCTCCTTTTTCCAAAAGCCCTTAACTGAAGTTATTCCATGCTACTTAACACTTTCATGATGGCCACAAACTAAGAGTGAAAACGATAGGAAAAGGCATTTTTTTTCTGGCCAATTTTATTTGATCCAGCCCTAGTTTGCTCACTGAGATTAGAATGTGTTTGGTGATAAGGTGCAGTATGTGAGAGTTACAGGTGTTCTGTCACATTGTGCTATATATCATGGGGCCAAAATAAAAAGAAAATGTGAAGGGCTATCACTAGAAATATGTGGGAACCTGATAAGGAAAAGGAAGTCTGGAATGGGACAAAGTCCACAGATAAATTTAATCAAGTATAGCAAAACTCAAATAAAAAATATTCTAGGCACCAAAAGATCTGAAATAGAAACAAGGACAATGTGCTGTATTTTAAGTGTATATTCCCACCCATACTGTATTCCTATGTATATCCTATAAACTACTTTACCATAATTACCAACTGGTAATAGCTGTGATTGCCTCCAGAGAAGCTATCAGGGACCAGGAGTGGTCAGAGGGAACTTGGGCTTTGTCCAAAATGTCTGATTTTGCTTCTTTGTTGGTTTTTTTTTTTTTACAAGAGAGTATGTTCATGAATTGCTTTTATAATTAAATATGTTTTCTAATTATATAAGAAAAATATGAAGAAAGGCTTTAAATGAAAAAAGTTCTTAAAATCATAAGAACTATGCTAATGTGAAAACAGTTGCAAAAGTCAAGGATGCGATGTTGCCCAATTTGCCAACATGCACACCTATGGAAATCATGGCCAAAGGCTTACAAATTCATACTACTAAATCCTGACACAAAACATTTTTACAAGTCCCTCTAGCCAATTGTTTCATTGAAATGGGGAGGGATAAGATCTACTACTAAATGAGTAAGCTGCATTAATTAGGAAATGCTAGATTCCATTGGAGTTTCATGCTCAACAAAAGATGAACTGTTCTGAGCTCTTTCTCACCCAACTTTGATAAAATCTGAAAAGATGTCCCTGTGAAAAAGCTGGTAAGAGATAAACTAAAGAGGCAGTGCTGATAAAGGACCCTCACCTCAAAGCCTTAATGCCTTATGCTTCTATTGCATTAAGTTAGCAGTGGACAATCAAGAAACAATGAATGACAGGTAAGCTGTTTTAAGAATTACTGTTAAGAGCACAACCTAAAGTTGAAATACCAACCTTGTCATTTTTTAAGCACCCTGTTCAAGCCACCTTGTTATTCAACACATAACTGAATTTCTAACATCAAACTAAAAATTTACCCAACCCTTTATCAGAATACTAGTCACACTTTCAAAACGTGATTTTAAAAAAAGAAAAAAAAGAAGATAAGAAAAAAGAATAGTGAGAAATTTACTTGCTTGGGTGCCAGATATCTCAATGCTTTCCAAAAGCATGACCTAATCTGAAATGTTCTAGAAGCAAAAGATAAAGTATTTATTTCCATTAACCTTACAGACATCTTACCTACCTCATTGAAGGTGTTTGGAAGGAAAATCTGGGAGATGAGAATCATGGTTTTCAGGCTAAAATAAAACACCATCTGAAAAACAGCATGAAATCTTAGAAAATTTTTCAGAATGTCTAGGAGAAGGGATATAAAAGGAAATTTCCTTTGGAATTCTTTCCTTCTGTTTTTGAGGGGGGAAACACAAAGACAATTTTTAAAAGGACTCTTTTTTTTTCAGTGTGCTTTTGTGTACACCACCAAATCACAATTAATAGGATGATGGACTTCCAATTGACTTCCCATTGATCACTGCAGTTTTGTGCATATCCGGGCATTCTTTTAGTGCATATCCGGGCATTCTTTTAGTGCCCCTGGGCACAAATCTTGCATTTGCACGGTTGCTGGAGACAGCCTAGGAACGGTGCTATAGGCGCCAAAGCTGGTAGATCTCACTGGACTCTGACAGAATTAAACGCATGATCCTGGCATCTGCTAGGCTGCAATCAAAGCAGTTTATAACCAGTAACTGCTCAGGTAAAAGCAGTTTTTAAGAATAATGATGGTATGAACAGTATTTCAGAAAATAAAAGTACATTATTGAAGACTTGGATAGTAAATAATATAGAATACATTTCTGTTTTCAAATCACATCCAAAATAATTCCTTGTTGTTTTTAAACCTCGGGTAGCTTTTGGTGAAATAATTTTGCATGTATTTTTTAAACCTAAAGATTTGTTTTTGTGTATTTTAAAAACAAAATCTATCTTTTCAAAAAGGAATCTGTATCAAAAATCAGTTTATAAGACTCTGTGAGTTAAGAATTCATTGCTGTGGGAACCATAATAAGCTGAATGCAGTGGCCAGAAAAACCAGGAGTGAGGAACTGTGGTGGTTAATTTTATGTGCTAATTTGTGTATGCTGTGGCACCCAGTTATTTGGTCAAGTGCCAGACTGAATGTTGCTGTAAAGGTATTTTTTAGATGATATTAACATTTACAGCAGTAGACTTAGAGTAAAGCAGAGTATCCTTTATAAAGTGGGTGGGCCCCATCCAATCACTTGAAGGCTTTAGGAGAAAACAGACTGAGGTTCCTCAGAGCAAGAGGTAAATATGTCTGCAGTCTGCCTTTGAACTCTAGTTGCAAAATCAACTCCTATGTGGGTTTCCAGCCCGCTGGTCTACCCTGCAGATTTGGACTTGCCAACCTCTATAATCATGTGAGCCAATTCCTTCAGATCCCTCTGTCTCTCTCTCCATTTCTGTCTCTTTGTTTCTGCCTATCTTTCTCTACACACACACACACACACACACACACACACCCTATTGGTTCTGTTCTTCTGGAGAACTCTAATACAGGAACCAAAAACAAACATTTCCTCTCTTGTCTTAGTGGGTTTTTCCTCCTAGAAAGAAAAAAAGGTGGGGGGACAAAAAGACAAATATCTGTCCTATGATTACTTTTAAATATCTGCATCTCCATGAAAAAAGTGAAGGCAAAGATTTTGGATTCATTTACTTCCACAAAAGCTTGTGGGACACCCACTCCACAGCAGGCCCTGCACTGCCCCATTCTCCTAGGGAATGCAGTAGAGAATGAAAGGGACAAAACCTCAGCTCTTGTGGAGTCTACCATCTAGTAGCAAGATGCAAATGATAGACAAATAAAAACACAATGTATTAAATGGTGTAAGTGCTAGGAATAAAAGTAAAGCAGAAAAGGGAAATAGAGAAGAGGGTTCCCATTTTAAATGTAGTGTGCAGGGATGGCCAAAAGGATATCAGCAGAAGAGAGCACCAGGCTCAGGAAAGAGCAAGTAAAAAGGTGCAAGGAGGGCATGTGGCTAGTGTATTCACAGAACAGCAGGAAGGCCAGTGTGGCTGGAACAGAGTTATCCAGGGAGAGAATAGTAGAAGACAAAATCTTTCTCTGAGTGAGGTGAGAAGCTATTAGAAGGTTTTAGGCAAAAGAGTGACATGATCTGACATGATTTTGAACAATACTCTGGCTGCTATATGGAGGATAGATTATAGGAGGGCAAGAGTGGACTAAGGGAGACCTTTAAGATGTTATTCTACAGGCAAGAAAAGATGGTGACTATAGTTATTAGGTGGTAGATATGCAATCGCATCAATACATGGACAGCAGAATTCCAAATTGAAGACAGCCCTTTTGGAAATACATGGGTTTGAAAGCTACAGTGATTATGGCATGGAGGGATGATCAAGGCTTATGCATAAACCCAAGTAAGCATTCTTGGAAGTTCCTTGGCAGGGGACAACCAGGAGAATCCATCAGAGACATTGCAATCACAAGGACTACATTTATAATCACAGTTAAAAATGCTTGAGATGTGCAAGATTCACAGCTATAAAGAAAGGGTGTGGGACCAAAAGGGACATAGTGTGCTCTGCAGTCTAAAAAAAGGGAGCAATGGCTTTCCTACTCTGTCTCTAGAATTATCCCAGATAGGCAAAATGTTGGCCATGTTTTCACATTCAGTCTGGCTTCTTGGCACATATATATCCTTATAACACAGACAGGTGCACCAGACTGTCTTGGCAACAGCCATTATGATCACCCACCTTAGTCTTCTTGCACTGATTCAATGCTCAATAACAACCTGATTATAATGTAGCTTCCCATGGAGATTTTCCTATGAGAAGTGTTCCTACACTAGTGATTACAAACTTTAAATTGAGTAATAGCTTGATATTTATGCTTTTAAGTGTAAGTTAATAAACAGGGTCAGTGTTATATTTATGTGAACATCATGAGTCTAACTGACATAAATCAATATTCTTAGATCTGAATGCTCAGAAAATTCCAGGTTTTTGTCTTGCTAAACTGAGGAGCAGACTCTAAATTCATGGCAATGCTGCCCTGAGAAGTCCAGCATTAACAGGCCAGTCTCTCAGGTGATTTGAGTTGTCTTTTGACAAGAGAATAAGAGTTAATTAGGTGAAGAATTCGGGAGGAATGCTAAAGGAATGCAATGTGCAAAACCAGAGACAGGAAATGTAGGATTGTGTTCCCATCATCATTTAACATAAATGAAGCAGAATCTGAGTGTTTGAGCAATGTTGGGAGAGAAGTTTGGAAAAGTTGTTTGGGGTCAGAATATTCCCTGAATGACATAATGAGAAGTTAAGATTCTTTCCTAAGTCTGGGGAGAATAGGGGCTATTTGTAAGCAGAAGAGAAATACAGAGGAGGGGTGCCTGGGTGGCTCAGTGGGTTAAGTGTCTGCCCTTGGCTCAGGTCATGATCCCCGGGTCCTGGGATCAAACCCTGCATTGGGCTCCCTGCTCAGTGGGGAGCCTGCTTCCCCTCACCCTCTCCCCCTCCCCCACAGTTTGTGCTCTCTCTCTCTGGCACTCTATAGCACATAGAAAAATAAAATCTTTTTAAAAAAGAAGTATGGAGGCATAGAGATATGTTTCAGGAAAATATGTCTGGTGATGGTGTGGAGGATTAGACGAGAGTAGAAAGAGACTGAATGAACTGCGATGAATTAGGAAGAGTTTCAGTGGAAAACTACATGGACCTTAATAAAGGCAGGGGCAATGGGTATAGAGAGGATGGAGAAAGAACAAGACAACACAAATAAGCCATATGTGAATATTAATGGAGAAGAATGGATAGATTTAGCTTAGCCAAATAGTTGGAAAGCAAGCTCATTCACTGAGCTAGGCAATGGAAATGGAGATGTAGGTTTTGGAAGGGGTATATTGAGTTCAGTTTTAAACATGTTGATTTTGAAATGTCTATGAGTCATTCAAGTGGAGATGTCCAGAAAGCAATGGAACACAAGTCTGTTGTTCAGGAAAGCCATATAGACATAAGCTGAAATTTGGGATTTGTTATTATTGCAAACTTATAGATGCCAATGAGTTAGATTTCAACAGTGGTGTGGTTGGTTCAGGGAGTGAGATGTATGAAGATTAAGAGTGAAATTCCAGACACTGACAATATCTAAGGTGTTGACAGAGTAAAAGGAGTCATGAAAAGATTCTGAAAAGCAATCAAAGTATGAGGAGAGAGTAAAATGAACAATATTATAAAATCCAACAGAAAGAAATATTTTAGGATGAAGAGAGAAGTTAGCATTCCTACGTGCTCCAGAGTGGACAGA
Organism: Ailuropoda melanoleuca; assembly: GCF_002007445.2. NCBI lineage: Eukaryota > Metazoa > Chordata > Mammalia > Carnivora > Ursidae > Ailuropoda > Ailuropoda melanoleuca. The sequence goes on from NC_048236.1 coordinate 22,867,514, forward strand.
AGAAAATGAAGACGGAGAAGAGGCTATTCCATGTAGCAGTCAAGTCATCGGTGATCTTTGCCAGAACCATTTCAATGGGATGATGAGGGCAGAAATAAAATTACAGAGACGGTAGGTGAGCACAACTCTTCTGAGAAGTTTGGAAGACAAGAAATCAAATGGCAACTTGTGAGAGAGACAGGATCAAAGAAAGCATCCCGGACTGAATACTCTGAGTCTATTTCTCCTTCCTAATTCCCTCAATCCAGTCAGCAAATATATCCTGTTGGCATTTCATGAAAATTCTTTTCAAGACTGACCCTTCCTCTCTTTTGGTTGTTTGTCAAGCCTTCTTGGTTTGTTTCTGATCTGCTTCCAATGCTCTGAACTATTCTCCCTGCTTCTTCTTGTTCTTCTCTCCGGCCGTATACCATACACCTGCTGCCAGAAGAATATTCTAGAATGGCAGTAACTGAATGTGATTCTTCACCTAAAAAACTTCAGTGGCTCCTCATTCTCTCTTATTTGCACTTCAGCCTGACGTTTGACATTTGTCAAGGATTGGTTCTCCCTATACATCTTATATCCACCTCCTACCCTGCTTCAGCCAAGATGGACTTCTCAATTATTCTCATGTTCCAAGCACTGAGCATAGTCTTCCTTCTAACTGGCATACCATCTGGGTTTCTCAGATAATCAATCTCACCTGTCCTTCAGATATCAAGTTAATTTCCAAGTCTCTATGAAAAAGAAGGAGGAAAAGGAGGTGAGAATAATTACTAAGCAGTTTTATCTATTTTACCTTACTAGTGGGCTAGAAAGAAGGGAGGGGTGAAAAGAAAATGGGAAACAGCTTAGGAAAATAAATAACAATGTCTATATTAATGTAGAGATCAATAACCATACAATTTTGAAAATAGTATCATTCTTGACCATGCATTTATATACTTTTGGTATTTAAGTTACCTATTTACTCCAAATTATAATGTCTTGCTTGCTCTTACAGTACCGTAACAATTGCTGTATTTAAAGATTTCTAGCCTCCTTCTGAATACATATATGAATAATTGCTATTTGACAGGTTTTGGACCCAGCTTTGCAACTCAACCACTAGAGAAAAATACCCTGGGAACTTTTCAAAAATATGCACATTCCCAAAGATTCTGTTCTCACCTCACTTGGGGGCTATGCACCCCCAACTACAAAGCTCTGCTTTGCAAGTCTTCTCACTGATGAGTGAGCTGCTTGCCTCAGGTAGGGGTTTGAGAACCGCTGCAGAGTATGTTGAGTGGGAAAAGTCAGAACTGTTATGAAATATCAGGTTGGTTATTCCTAGTGAAAAAGGAAACACTAAAAAATGGAAGCAATTAGTTGGGTGACTTCAATTCCTCAGAATATAAAGAATATCCCCCAGGAAAGTATTAAATGGTATAAGGAGATTTTTTCCTCCTGAATAGTCATGTAAGAATTTGAAAAATATGTAAGGAATGCAATATCAAAGTAAAAATAAATCAGCCAACAGACTGTCTCCAATCTGTTGGATGACATATTTAGCATATTTTATAATTAAATAAGCTGACTTTTAAAGTTGTTTTGAGAGTCTAAACAACTACTTTGTTTTCCAAATACAACTGCATGGCACTCTATATTCCTTGTCAATCATATTGACGCTTCTGTGTCCTGTAGACAGATGATGCTGCTTTTTCCTGCAACACTGTATTAATAGCTCTTAATGATATGGCTACAATTCCATAGGCTGTCATCTTTTTCTTCAGTTTATGAACATCAAATAGTCCTAAGCTGTTTTGATGACTAGTACCTTAGAACTGTGTAATTGTTGTTTTACTCCTAGCAATGATAGTTGGCATCTTAAATTTTAATGACTTTGTGTTTATTTTTATTAACAAAAGAAAAGAGAACTCTTTGAAATAAGTAGGCACTCAGCTCTGATGAAAGATACTAAGGTAGCAAAAATTCAAATTCTATCCCAGGTTTTTTTAAAATCAGAGACATGTCCCATCACTTTCTTCATTAGCCTTCAGTCATGGTGAGCATCAAAATCACTTGGGGAGCTTATTAAGCATATGGATTTCCACATTGGGAAATTTTCATGAGGTCCAAAAATGTGCATTAAAAATAAGAACTCAGGATGGTCCTTGAACTCCAGTTTGAAAATTACTAACCAACCCCCTCATTTACACATAATGAAACTGAACCCAAGAGGACCCGGGGTCACATAGCTAGATAATGACAATCAAGTGTGGAACTGAGGTAACCTAACTCCCAGCTCTGTGCTCTTCCCACCCTGACACCCATCCTGACTCCCCTGCCCCTGAATTCCTTCAACAGGAGCATTCACCTCTCTGGCCCTCCAACGAAGAGAAGTTCACACGCAGTGTTTTGTAGGTGCCATAGACCAGAAGGAAGTTACCAACGTGTGAATAGTAGAAAAAAGGCTGCTCTCATAAGGGGAGTACAAACTATGCAAACTCCAATGGATCATTACAGCAAAATGTCAAGAGCTTGGTGAGACAGGCAAAGACTACCATGATATAGCAAGTTTATTTACTCACTTAATGTGACTAAAATCATAAAAATAATAAAAACAAGATTTGATAACTGATAACTAAGTATAGCTAAATCTGATAACTAAATCTCAGAAAGACTGCACACTGAATTTATCATATCTTTCTGAATTTCAGCTTATTCTATGTGAAAATGCATACTATGTTAAACCTACATAGTATGCAGGATTATCCTGAGTACAGCAACGTTATACGAACGGTGTTTCATGCAGTCCTAGCACATGGTAGACACTCAGTAAATGTTATAATTTTTAAAAATATTATGTGGTGGGAGGACCAGGGAGATGACAATTACATACATACCAAAGTAAATTGTTTATGCTTCCCATTACTAGAGTGCCGTAGGAATAAAAAACGTAACAGGGTGAAGATAGAAGATTTAGGAGATTTAAGGGAACACATGTATAATAACAGGGATGGAGCTAATGGAATACAATGTTGAATGAAAGAAACGACACAGTAACATAAACACTATGATTGTAAATATTAAAAATAGGCATGACTAAACTATATTTTGGGGAATGCATAGTTAGGAGGAAAAACTACAAAGCAAAGCAGGGAATTAATGAAAACACCAGAATAGTGGTTCCCTCTAAAGAGTACAGAAGGAGTTGCCACGAGGAAAAACACATGAGGGACTTCTGCGGTGATAGCCATGTTGTAATTTTTGACATGGGTGGTGGTTACATTAGTATTCCCTTTAGCATAATTGTCTATTTTTGTGTTTCATGCATTTATATGTATGTATGTTATATTTTACAGTAAAAACTCTTAAAGGTTCTTAAAAGACAACTTTGATAGATAGAGCTGAAAGGAGGCACTAGACTTTCTTATTATAGACATTTGAGTTGTCCCTCCACATGAACTACTAAGATAATAGAGTACAGCTGTGCAGCAGGTTTATGTAAATATTTATCTGTGTACTGGCCCGGATGACTCACCCTGGAGGTGTTGTGAAGTTTAATTGGAAGGCATTTGATCAGAGGTTGCCAGGATCCACTCAACACAAATACATAGCCAATCTAATTCCATATGACTTACTAGTTGAATGCTGATTATATTAATAATCATCATAGTCTTAAAAATAGTCATGTTTGCTTGTTCCAACAATGCTTTCAGTCATAGTTTCTATGGTTCCCAACTCCATATGGAGAAATAATCTATGTCCTAAAGGGGAAGATGACTAATTTTCTGAACTTTACGAGGGCAAAAGTTGTTGTTTTGCTGCTTTGGCTAAACACATCAACAGCAAAATAAATGCAGAATATTTTCAGAGACTAAACTAAAACTTTAACTGAGACATAAGAAGATGAAAATATAGTCAATGGCAGTGCTTTATTTGAATTGACTAATACTATCTTGACACCTAGATGAGACTGTTTTGGATGAGGTGCCCATGGGTGTTGTATCATTTGTTTTAAGTTACAGAATAGCTAGAAACTTAAAATGACAATTTGCTCACAGTGTTAGTGACAACTGCTTCCACATAACTGAATTTAAATGTTTCTAATTTCCTGTGGTTTATTATCTGAAGCCAGAAAATGGACCTAACTTAATAATATGCTACTTCAAAATTAATTAATCATATTTACTTAATGAGATCTGTTACACGAACAAAACAGTACAATTTATGTGCAGAATTTAAAGAATAATAATTAAGCAAACACCCATGTACCCACCACAAAATTTAAGGACTAGAATATAACAAAACCTTTGTTTCCTTTTCTCACCCATAAGAAATAAAAACTATCCCTAATTTTATGAACATCGCTCCATGTTCTCTGCAGTTTTGCCACATGTATGCAGTATATTACAACTATGCATATTGTTCAGTTTTACATGTTTTTTAAGATGTATTTATTTATTTTAGAGTGAAAGGGAGAGCTTGAGAGGGGGTGGAGTGGGAGAGGAACAGAGAGAGAGGGAGAGAGAGAATCTCAAGCAGACTCTTTGCTGAACGCAGAGCCTGACGTGGGGCTCAACCTCAAGACCCTGAGATGATGACCTGAGCCAAAACCAAGTCATATGCTCAATTGACTGAGCCACCCAGGTGCCCCTAGTTTATATAAATGAAATCATATTGTAGCATTCTTCAATAAATTTTCTTTATTCAGCATTATGTCTTTTAGATTTTTTAGATTTACCATGCCGATAAATGTATCTGTACTTCATTTATTTTCAATGTTGTATATTCAATTGTATGAACATGTACCATAAAGTACTCCTTCTTATATTCACGCAAAAGGCATTTGGGTTTCTTCCAGTTTGAGTTTTTCTTTTGTTTTTCCTATTACAAAAAAACAATGCTATAAATATTTTTAGACATGTCTCTTGGTACCCATGTGCAAAAGTGTCATATGAGTCAATACCTAGGAGTGGAATTCCTAGATCATAAGTATACATATCTTTAACTTCAGCAGATAACGCCAAATTATTTTTCCAAAGTGGTTGTACAATTTTACATTCTTGAGTGTTTGAGTTAACTTTTCAATCCCATTATTCTGTTACAAATAAAGCAACAGTATGAACTTTCCTTTGTAGATTCTCTTGGTTACAAGCATTAGAAGCAAACGCTAAAAGGAGAAATTGATTGGCTCACATAACCACACTGTAAAAAGGGTAAAGGGAGATTTGGCCTTGGGTGTGATTGAAAGCAGAAATTTGAATTTCATCAGGACTTCTCTAGCTCTCATTTCTGCTTCTCGATGAATGTGCTGGTCTCTTTCTCTCAGAACGTCTCTCCACCAAGGACATTGTTTCTGTAGATCCAGATTCACTTCCTTCCAATTTCTTCTCAGCTCCAGGTTGAAAAATCCTGACAAGATCTCTGATGGGGTCAGCCTGGGTTACAAGACCAAACCTTAAATTAATTATCACTGTGGCAAATGGATGATGCACTCTGATTAGGTCACAAAACCATTTATGTGGCCAGAGGATTACAGGCTTTGTTGACAGATAAGAGGGAAGAGAAAATGAGCAGGTAACAAATATGCCCTAGTGTGGGCAAAACCAGTAAAGAATTATTATAACTGTGATTGTGGCTAAATGCAATAAATCTCTTATCTAAACCTCACATGGATAAAAATTATCCTTTTTACCCCCTAGAAACCAAAGGACACAGAGGTTATCACATTGGAAGACCTTGACTCCTCTACCGTCAGGCGGTCAAGTAAGGCACACCTCTCTCTCCACCGACCTAGGCACCACCTGTGGAGGAGTCACAGGTAAGAGATGTGAGAAAGAAAGGTACCTGAGAACTTGAGCCTATCCTCCTTGACACTGAAATTTACCCAGAAGGACTGTTTAGGCTATAGGGCTAGAGTAGGTTTTAAATGTCATAGGCTTAACAATTTTTTCTACTTATCAGAAGCTGAAGGCTTCAAAAAAGATCAGAATTGTTATAGACAGAAACAGATAACATATGTTCAGCATAACTGAGCTCTAGAAGAACACTACATGGCTTTTAAACTCCTGCTTCATTCTGCTGGCTTAGGCAGTGCTGACCCAAACTCTTCCCAGCCCACCCTGGCTCCAGTCCCCCTTGTCTCCACTTGATCCCCTCTCTGCCTCAGCTTTGGCATCACAGAGTCTTGCCACCAGGATGCCTTGTGGAGTCAGCATCCGTGCTACCTGGGAACGTGAAGAACAGTGTATCTGATGCTGTGAGGACCCAGCCATTATTCCCCTACACTTATTTTTCCACAGACACTGGGCTGACTTTCTTCTCCCAATGCCTCTCTGAAGGCTTTCTGTAGCCAGCAGTGGCCGCGCAATTTGAACACACTGCAGGCTAGAAATTCCAAGGAGTTAATGCCCTTTGGAAGCTGTCCTCAACTAATGACCATCTGTGAGATAGTAGATCCTTCAGCTCCTTCACCTTTGGTGTGGGATCACCTGAGCTATGCACTCTACATTATTCCCCAGAGTCCCTCAGCAGGATTAGACTCCCATTGTCCACAGTGGTAACTTGTTTGACAGCACAACAGTGAGATAACAGAAAAATACATATATTGGTTTCTGCCCCCAGTTCCTGACACAGAGTTCCCAAAACCCATGTAATTTCCCAAGTGATAGGAGCACTCGGAGCATCTTTTGTTCTAACATTTGGTCTTTGATTCCAGTTGCTGACAGAGAGCTCCTAAAACCCTTGTAACTTCCTGGGTGATAGGAGTGCCTCCTAAATGAGGGCTGATCACTGGAAAGAACAAGCCATGACTAGAAGCTTGGAATTTTCAGTCCCACCCCCTCTTCTCTTCAGGAGGCAGAGGGGCTAGAAATGGAGGTAATGATTGGTGATGCCTATGTGAGGAGGCCTACACAAAATCCCGATAGTAAGAGGTTCAGGGAGCTTCCAGGTGAGTGAACATCCTCACTGGGAGTGTATAGCATGACATCTCCGCAAAGCAGAAGCTCCAGTCTCCAGGATCCTCCCAGACCTCATCCTATGTATCTCTTTCTCTGGCTATTCCTCTGTATCTGTTATTGTATCCTTTAATAAACTGGCAAATGTAAGTAAATGTTTCCCTGAATTCTGTGAGCCACTCAAGCAAATTCAGTGAACCTGAGAAGGGGGTTGTGGGAATCCCCAACTTGTATCCGAACTGGACAGAAGGTCTGGGTCACCTGGGTGTCATGGAGAATTGCTTGGTGCCTGGGAAAACCTCCACACAGTTGGTTACCAGAAGCGTCAGAAGTGAAGTGTTTTGTGTGAGTAGTAATGGGGATACATAGGAGAGGGGAGAACTGGGGTTTTCCTTACAAAGGAGGAATACTTCTGGGTTCTTCTAGCACAACACTTTTACTGACTTTCTTCTCTTTCATTTAATTTCTCCAATAGCCTATTGGTGTTTCCTGGAAACACATCCCAAATAAATCTTCCTATATCCAAATCCTTTCCTTGTGTCGGCCTCTAGAGGGCCGCAAATTAAGTCAACAGGGAAACTAAACTAAGAGCTTCTGAATATACCATCCTGTTGTACCTAAATTGGTGGCCCAGATTTCTGCAGGGGATTCTGGGAGGTAAGTTTCTCCCAGAATCCTAAATAGAAAATAGAAGCAAGAGCCCTCTACCCCTCCCCCTTGCTGTTACCCTCATTTAATTAATGCATGCAAAATTAGGACACATGTTTCACTAATCTCTTCCCTCCCTCTCTCCTCTCCATTCCATGCTGGAAAACAGGCCATATATTTCTTCTGTACCATAGATTGATTCCTTCTACTGCCAGGAAGCAAGCCTCCTGCTTATAGATCATAAACATTTTCACTATCATTGGCTGAGGGGTATCTTTTCTATATTTCTATATCGCCAGATCATTCAGATTCAGCCCTTGGCATGTTAAAGGGGAAGAATAACGAATTTATAAAATTTTCCCTCAGGGGCGACTGGGTGGCTCAGTCGTTAAGCCTCTGCCTTCGGCTCAGGGCATGATCCCAGGGTCCTGGGATTGAGCCCTGCATCGGGCTCCTCTGCTGGTAGCCTGCTTCTTCCTCTCCCACTCCCCCTGCTTGTGTTCCCTCTCTCGCTGGCTATCTCTGTCTCTATCAAATAAATAAATAAAATCTTCAAAAAAAATTTTTTTCCCTTGAAACTTGTTATATACATTTATTTTTTAATTTTAGAAACTATCACTGATCTCCATCTTTTATTCTTTCTGAGATATCCATTTCCCTGGTAGAAACATAGATACTGAAGAAAAAAATACAGAGAAAAAGAAACCAAAGTCAAACAAAGAACACAGAATTTCAGGACCTTGCCTAAAAAAATAGGTTGATGTCAAACAAATAATTCTCCCAAGATTCAAGAAACCTAAATTATTTAGTTTCTATTGTTCTAAGTTCTTAGATTTTTCCACATCACAATTCTTCAGTTTCCAGTGTGCTATTTCCTGTTATGAGATTATTCAAAGTAGTTTATTTTTTATTGTTGGTTTTCAAAGAGAGGCAGCCTGACCAGTGGTGCCTTTCTAACACTTGCCCTTCCTTAAAAAAAGAAAAAAAAAAAGCCTAAAAGACTAACAAAATATCGAAAAAGAGATGAAGAGAGAACAGAACAGAGATGAAAAGTGAGTTTATGAAGCTGGGTCAGGAATGAATAGAAGAATAAAATGAAACTATTACAGAGGTGAACTCATTAGAATCAACAAAAAAATAGATATGGATAAAAATATGGTCAGGGACAAAGAGGACAGGCTTGAGGAAATGTCAAAATGAAATAGAAAAGAACAAAGACATAAAGTTATAAGAAAGAAGATGGCAAATAATCACTTTTCTGAAAGAAAAGAATATGTGAAGTGCGAAAAATTCAAATCTATATGGTCATACCTTCTTTTATTGAGCTTTGCCTTATTGTGCTTTGCAGATAGTGTCTTTTTTACAAAGTAAACTTTTCTAGCAACCCTGCCAACATTGAACAAGTCTATTGGCACCATTTTTCCAACAGTATTGTTCTCCTCCTGTCTCGGTTTCACATTTTGGTGGTTCTCTCAATAATTCGAATAATATTTCATTATTATATTTGTTATAATGATCAGTGATTGCTACTTGCTGAAAGCTTCCAATGGTTGGCATTTTTTAGCAATAAAAAGGCAGCTTGGGCTTTGTCAAGAGGAGGATGGTCTTTCTACTGCAAGAGAAAGAAAGCCATGAGGATGTTGGGTGTGGAAGCAGGTCAGTTTGTAGATGGCACTTAGTAAACCTGAAGGGCTCCCCACTGCTGCTTTGGTTTTGTCTATGAAGTAAGAACAAGACCCTCTATGGCCAAATATGGGAAGTTGGTACAGAGTGAGGGTTAGCATTAGATGATGATAGGACAGTGGCCAGAGATGTCCCTGCCGCCCCCAAAAAGACCACATTGAGGACACAGAAGACATTGAATGAGAAGCATAAACTAGAGTATTGCAAATATAAAAATATTTCACAGAATTTTTTTTTTCCCCAACAGCTCTTTCAGTGTTCTGAACATAGAAACAAGATGGTTAGATAGATCCAGGATGGAGAATATGAGGTAAGATGTGGCATGCAAAATTTTAACATGGCTACTTTTGCCATAAAACAAAGTAGAAAATAATTAAATTTGTTCCATTTCAAGATTTACCTGGCAGAGTAGTGTTGGCTTATGGTACAGAACACTGGTACCCTGCCTTGTGTCCCTATTGTCTACAGAAAGGATTTTAATCCTATAATAAAATCTCTCCTAGCATACAATGAACAGTATTTCCTAGAATTTTTAAAAACTAATAAGAAGGAAGTTTGAATATGCCGATTAACGTGCAAGCCAGTTATTGGAAAAGGAAAACCTAGTTGAAAGATTATAGTTTTAATATTCTTTTAGCTATCTAAAAGATTACATAACCGATTATATAATAAGCTATAAAAAGTACAAGCCTTAGTCAGAGAAACATGTCTCATACCTGACTTTTCACACTTAGTGTAAAAGTCTGGAGAATTTTTTATCCTCTATCCGATTATGGTTTGAAAGTTGTACCTCCAGCAAAACAGACATGTTAGAATCAATTATTTCAACTAGTTCATGTAGATACATGCATTTTAGTTCAATTTTAGCTCTCAGTAGTTTATAGCAAATTGTCTTGTGTGTAAATAGGCAATCCCCTCATTGATCTTTTCAAGATATAATTTATTAACTACCCCAGACATCATTCACGATGTCTGCCGGGATTGACAGTAAAGCTGGCCAACAGGTAGAATCAGTACTTGCCTTCTTTCCAAGGTGTCAGTTGTCAATATAAAAAGTACATTGTAGAAGTGGTCCAGAAAGAGGGACAATTTATTAAATGGTAATGAACGAAACTGAAGAAAATTAAAAAAGAGAGTGAAGAATAGTGATAAGGAAAGAATTAATATAATAGTCAGGTGCATGTTATAAACAAAATTCAGATGGCAAATTCTTCACAATAATCAAACTCTAAACAAGGAGGCTATGAGGAGCTTCCACTGGGCTTTAGTTTCTCATACACTTCCACTATCCCTGGAAGGGTAGCACAGATGATAATTAGTACCCCCTTCTTTGACTTTCTCTCAAAAAACAAAGCAAGTCAATGAAAAAATGTTAGAGGCCACATGAGAAAGAGTTCATGATAAGACAACAGAGGTGTTCTGTGTCTAAAGGATGAAGAGGGAAATACAGGTCTTGAAGTCACATAGACGGTAAAGATAATAAAATAATTAGAATTGATAGGGAAAGAACCTTATTCCTTAACACTTTTCATTATGGTATTGTTTGTGTGGTATATATATTATCACTTCCAGTGTCCTCTTCCCATAATCATCTAGGTCAAATGTGGGTAGGAATGATTTTCAGAATTGTATTCTTAGTAGATATCGTATCACAAAAAAACCAATGGCTCTCTGATAATGAGTGCATACATGACATTTCTACTCATGATAGTACAATAAACTTTCTAATTTGACTAATGTAAACTATGACACAGATGCCTTACATATTCTACAATAACCCATTCATGTTTATTAGTTACATTTTTCTAATCACCAGCACTTTTGTTTTTCTGAAAGCTAGGCAAACAATTCTTTTTCAGTTCTTTACTACTATTATTTGAATTTTAAAAAGTTGCAGCACAAAAAAGAATATGGTTTACAATTATATTTGAGGATAAGAGTACTAAAAGTCTATTGATACTTATGGAAACTTGGCAAATGGTTGACTGCTATTTGCTTGCATGACCTTACTTGATGCCTAGCAAACTACACTGGATTCCTAAAACTCCCTCTCTACTTATTCTCAACTTCAGTTATACATGCCATTTTAATAAACTATTTAGTTTCTATTGTTCTAAGTTCTTAGAGTTTTCCACATCACAATTCTCTGGCTTCCCCTGTGTTATTTCCTGTTATGAGATTATTTAAAGTAGTTTGTTTTTATTGTTATTTTTCAAAGAGAGGCAGTCTGACCAGGGGTGCTTAGGGATATTTCACAATGCTAGTTCTTTCCTGTATACACACACCCACACCCACCCACCCATATACACACACATACGCACAAATACACAGGCCCTAGGTATGAAGAAGTTGCCAAATCTTTAAAGTCTTCAAATCACCTATTCTGGCTCTTTTTTCTTCCTTTTGGCAGCACCTCATGCCCTTCAATTATCCTGCATCCTGCCTGCTCCCCTCTTTCTTATGAAGAGCTGGATATCAGTCACAATTCCTCATATTGTTGAGTTACTGTGGCCTACTTCTGCTTATACTGGGTAGAAAAGCAAAGAGAAGAGGTAGGCTTGCCCTTCAGCTGGGTAGCCTCAATCCTCCTGGCACACCAGTCCTCCTTACAAGTTACATCCTGTCTGTAGACAGACTGGCCCAACAACAAAGCTGTATCCATAGAAGTGAAACTTGCCCAAAAGGGTGTTATGTTGGAGCAGAAGGGTGTGGGGGAAGGGAAGGAGTTGAAATAAGAAAGCGGATTCTTGAAAGAGATAAAATCCAACCTATCAAAATTCTATGTATACTCAGTCAAGCAAAGCCTTGTGATTATTTTTACTGATAGCAATATTAGCATATTCTAGAAAAGATAAACTTAGATAAAACATCATTAAGTGATTAACAGTAATTAAATGTTATTGAGAAAAAAAATTATCTTGAGGCTATTTCATACATTTAAGTTTAATGAAGTCCTAAATATATAGAACCACTACCTGCACACATTAAGTGAACATGAACTAGGTGACTGGGTGGAGTTGAAAAAGAGGTACTCAAATATTTTAAATTGTTCATTCCTTGTATACATTTGGTTTTATGTGTGAGAGTATTTGTCACCCTGATTCAGAACGCAATGACTTTTAATGGTACTTGAGGAATCATTTTTTCTAAGCTTGCAGAATAATTTATTGTGGAAGAACTGAAATTTGCTAATATTTCAAAGCATTATTTATTTTCTCGGGGAAAGAACTAGAAAGATTGGTTCCAAATTTAAAATGTCAAATCTGGTAGTTTAGCATTCAAAAATGAGTAACTATACAGTTACCAGTGAAATTTTAAAATTCATGTTCTGGCTGATGTACCAGGATTTTTTTAGGCAAAATCATAGTAAGTATACCAAAGTGAGCTAACAGTCTTCATTCCAAAATGTTCCCCCATATGGGTTCGGAACCATATGGCGGAAATTTGATACAGATGACTAAATTTGCTGTCATCTTTAATTATTGTTAATAGTAAAACCAACAGAGAGCTAGACTTTAAACACTAATACCTTAGAAATATGAACTAACTTGAAACTATATAGAAGTACCCTCTCAAAGTACTCTCTCTTAAAAAAAATTAAAATAAAAAGCAAAGGTCAGAGATGATGGAAAGAAACAAATATTGAGTGACACTAAATGCCAGCCAGATTACTGGGCTAGATTCTTTACATACCTTAGATCACATAACAATATAGTTAGATAGGAAATGTTCTACAGCAGAGGTGTTTAGCTTTTCTTTTTCTAAAACTAGCATAAATCTTGACTCACATGTTCATAATGTTCATAATGCAAGGATTATTTGCTCTGCCCTATGTTTCTCTTGCATAAGATTTTCTCTCTTTTATAAATTCTATTTCTCGATGCATCATCTGCCTCACGGTTGTTGTGATACAGTCTCCAAAAGACTGGCTTAGTACTAATGAGTCATGTTCCTCTTCCCAGTCAACTGAGCAGGATATCAAAGCCTCTTTATCTTTCTGGGTGGATACAGAGTCATTAAGCATAAATATGTCCTTTGCCAATAGACTCGTGGGTTGGGTTTAGTTATTAACTTGGTGAGCCTCCACCCAGTTAACTATTCTAGGAAATCATTTGATGAGTCAGGTGTTTTATATTCATATTTCAGCAAACCAGTAATCTCTGTAAGTACTGCTGCTGAAGGCTGAATGCCCCAAAGAGTTTACCGTCCCGACTTCCTTAGTGCACAGCCACCAAGGCTAACAGACCAAAAGATGCATTGTCAACAGAATCATTTTTTGTTTTCTTGTAAACAACATTGCCTGTTTGTTATAAAAGGTAAATAAGTCCTAGTTCATTTCAACTTTGATGAGGCTGTGAGCTGTTGCAAAGCATAGAGCAGTGTCCTAACTTAGGGAGTGGGAAATTGGAAGTGTGGGTCTATGATGATTAAAGGTGACCCCAACTGAGAAGTTCCTCCTCCACCTGGAAGAAAAACAGCACTGGGAGTGTATACGCTTCTTTCCACAAAGAAAAGACTAGACCCACAGATATGTTTTCTGTATAGCAGCCTGTGGTGTGACAGTGACAAGTGATACAACTTCTGTGCCATTCCTCCCTCCAGCCAGGAATACACTTGATTCAAAGGAGAGCCTAGAGGGTTGGAGGGTGGGTGAGGCTTTGAGGAGACACAGCAAGTTGGGCACCTCCTTTCTCATAGGCAGAAATATAATCAGTTCTTGTCTACTTGGGAGCTGATGACACTCTTAATTCATAAAATACCATAAGAAGTGTTTCATTTCCTAAATTCAAGAACAAAAAGGAGTGTAATCTTCTTTAGGAAAAAACTCTCCTGAAATCAAATGAGTTAATTTTATATTGAATACTTACCATGCATTTGGTGCTGAGCCAACCAAGCACCTTACATGCTTTTGCTCATAACAAAGCTCACCATAAGTCCATTAAACAGCCATTATTTCACCATTTCAAAGAGAAAGAAACTTAGGACAGTAACTTGCCCAGAGGTCCACAGCTGAGCCAAAAGTTAAGCCAAAGTTTAGTTAGTTTGTTTTTAAGAGTCAGAATTATTTTAAGTATATTATATTGTCTATACAGTAACTAATTAAATAAAACTAATGTAACTAGCATGCAGCCTGCATAATTGTATAATCAGTTTGTATTATATATATATAATAACTTGTTTTGATAAAAAAAGTAAACATTCCATGGCAATGAGAAATGACTCTATTGAAACATGGCTAAAATTCCTAACATAAGCAGCATCAAGAATCAGTTTCAACAGCAATGAACCCACTGAAAGTCACAAAGGGAAAAACAAAAGAAAAGGTGAATAGATCTGACAAAGATGGGTTGTAAGGGCTTAGGTGTTCTTTATACTTCTCTCTATATTTTGATGTATGTTTGATATGTTTTACATAGAAATATGTTTATTAAAAATGGAGACCATTATTTAAGCAGAATTTCTGACCATTTCCTTTTTGTTGTCTGATTACTGAGGCTAGGACTTCTTAGTACTATGTTGAACAATAATGGTGAAAGTGGGCATCCCTGTCACGTTCCTGACCTTAAGGGAAAAGCTCTGCTTTTCCCCATTGAGAATGATATTTGCTGTGGACTTTCGTAGATGGCTTATGATATTGAGGTATGTTCCCTCTATCCCTACACTGTGGAGAGTTTTAATCAAGAAAGGATGCTGTATTTTGTCAGTTTGCTTCAATTGAGAGGATCATATGGTTCTTTTCCTTTCTTTTATTAATGTTATGTATCACATATGGTCTAAGAAAATGGTCCAGTTTCATTCTTCTACATGTGACTGTTCTTTCAAAGCCCTTGTTTCCTTGTTGATCTTCTGCTTAGAGGATCTGTTCATTGCAGTGAGGGGGCTGTTAAAGTCCCCTACTATTATTGTATAATTATCAATGTGTTTCTTTAATTTTGTTATTAACTGGTTTATATACTTGGCTGCTCCCAAGTTAGGAGAATAAAGATTTACAACTGTTAGACCTTCTTGTTGGATAGACCCTTTAAGTATGATATAGTGTCCCTCTTCATCCCTTACTACAGTCTTTGGTTTAAAATCTAATTTTTGGGGGCACCTGGGTGGCTCAGTCAGTTAAGCAGCTGCCTTCAGCTCAGGTCATGATCCCCAAGTCCTGGGATTGAGCCCCACATCAAGCTCTCTGCTCAGCAGGGAGCCTGCTTCTCCTTCTCCCTCTGCCTGCTTTTGCTCTTTGTGTGTGTGTGTGTGTGTGTGTGTGTGAGAGAAATAAATAAATCTTTAAATTTAAAAAAAAATAAAATAAAATCCAATTTATCTGATATGAAGATTGCTACCCCAGCTTTCTTTCGATGACCATTAGCATAATAAATTGTTCTCCACCCCTTGCTGTCAATCTGGAGGTGTCTTTAGATCTAATATGAATCTCTTGTAGATAGCATATCAATGGGTCTTGCTTTTTTATCCAGTGTGATACCCTGTATCTTTTGATTGGAGCATTTAGCCCATTTACATTCAGAATAACTTTTGAAAGATATGAATTTAGTGCTATTGTATTACCTGTAAAGTCCTTGTTTCTGTAGATTGTCTCTGTTTCTTTCTGGTCTGTTTTACTTTTGGACTCTGTCTTCACTTACAGGATCCGCTTTAATATTTCTTGCAAGACTGGTTTAGTGATCACAAATTCTTTTAGTTTCTGTTTGTCCTGGAAGCTCTGTATCTTTCCTTCCATTCTGAATGACAGACTTACTGGATAAAGTATTCTTGACTGCATGTTTTCCTCATTTAGTTCCCTGAATATATCATGCCAGGCCTTTCTGGCCTGCCAGGTCTCTGTGGTTAGGTCTGCTGCCAGCCTAATGTTTTTACCCCTATAGGTTAAGAACCTCATGTCTTGAGCTGCTTTCAGAATTTTCTCTTTATCTCTGAAATTTGTAAGCTTCACTATTGATCTATTTTTATTGATTTTGAGGGGGGTTCTCTCAACCTCTTGGAGTTGAATGCCTGTTTCCTTCCCCAGAGTGGGAAGTTCTCAGCTCTGATTTGCTCAGATACACCTTCTGGCCCTCTCTCTCTTTTTTCTTCCTCTGGAACCCCAATAATTCCAATATTATATTGCTTTATGGTATTACTGATTTCTTAAAGCCCCCCTTTGGTCCATTAGTTGTTTTTCTCTCTTTTCCTCAGCTTTCTTCCTTCCCATCAACTTGTCTTCTATGTCACTGACTCTCTTCTGCCTCATTTACCCTAACTGTTAGGGTATCCAACTTAGACTGTATCTCAGTTAAAGCATTTTTTTATTTTTACCTGATTAGATTTTATTTCTGCACTAAGAGATTCTCTAGGGTCTTTTATGCTTTTTTCAAGCCCAGCTAGTAACTTTATAATCATTATCCTGAATTCCAGCTCTGACATTTTACTTATATCCATATCAATTAGATGTGTGGCAAAGAATATTACCTCTTGTTCTTTCTTTTGTTGTGAATTCCTCCTTCTAGTCATTTTGCCCAGAGAAAAATGGATGATCAAGAGAACAAAATAAAAAATATCAACCACAACCCAAGCAAAATACACTCTAGATAAATCCAAAGAGATTAGAAACCAAAAAAGAAAAGAAAAAGAAGAAAAAAAAATGGGGAGGGATATAATCTCCCAGGTGGACAAAACAGGGTGATCCACTTGGTCCTGGGTGTATTTTGGTCTGTTAGAAGACACTAAATCCCAAAAGTGTGAAGAAAGCAAAACTTATATATATGCACAAAAATAAAATTGAACACAGTGAAAGGAAGCCAAAAATGAAAAATATATCTATAAAATGTAAATGTTAAAGTGAAAGTTAAAAAAGTCTTAAAAGCAAAGAGTTGATAAAATAAGAAGCTAGTTGAAAAAAAAGTCTTAAAAGCAAAGAGTTGATAAAATAAGAAGCTAGTTGAAAAGGAAAAAAAGAAAAGGAAAATTTTAAACTGAAGGATAAATGAATCATTTGAAAAAAACCTCAAATTCTATATACTATTTTCCTCTAGTGCTGGAGTTTTGCAGTCCTGTGTGCTTCATAAACTTGGTGTTTGCCTGTTGTTCCAGCTGGTCTTCTGGGGGAGGGGCCTGCTGTGCTGATTCTCAGGTGTCTTTGCCTGGGTGGAGTTGCACCACCCCTTGCCAGGGGGCCAGGTTCAGTGTAAGCTGCTTCTGGTTGCTTTATGTGGCCTTTGTTCCCTGAAGGCTTTCTGCACTTCTTTAGAGGATGAAAATAAAAATGGCCTTGCCCTGATCTCCAGCCCGGGAGCTGGAGCTGAACGATCACAATCACCGCCCCCTCTCTTCAGTAAACCCTCAGGGATAAGCAGTCTTCACTTTTTGTGTGTCAAACTCTGCAGACTCCTGTGGTGTGCACCCTCACCAGTCCTGGGGGAAGCAGAGGATCACNAGGGATAAGCAGTCTTCACTTTTTGTGTGTCAAACTCTGCAGACTCCTGTGGTGTGCACCCTCACCAGTCCTCCTGGGGGAAGCAGAGGATCACTGCATTTCTGCCCTTCATAGGCCACCTGCACAGAGAGTGGTCACCTGATTGGGCCGCAGTTTGCATTTTATGGAGAACCAAGCTGAGAGACCCCTCCTGGGATTGCTAAACATAACCAGTATCTCTGCTCCAGTGCTTGGGAACTCTGCCATCTCAGGCACCCTGTTTTTTTCTGTGACCCTGGGGTTCCTAAGAATACACTGTCCCACCTAAGATTCTGCCCTGCTTTGCCACCTGAGCACCTTTCAGGCAGGGACATTTCTCACTGGAGCAGACTTCTAAAGGTTCCAATTTTGCGCGCTGGGCCTATACCACTTTCTGGTAGCTGGCTTACAGAGACTCCCTCTCTGCACCATTTATCTTCTGATATATCTCTTCTGATTCACTTCTCTGCACCTCTTACCTTGCAAAAAGTGGTTGCTTTTCTATTTGTAGAATACCAGCAATTTTTTTTCTTACATCTCAGGTTGAAATCATAGGTGTTCAAAAGGATTTGATAGTTATCTAGCTAAATTCAAGGGACCAGATGAAATGAGGCCCCCTACTCTTCTGCCATCTTGCTTCCCCTCTAGTGAAATACAGTTTTGTAGAAATTACTGTGCTCAAGAGACTTGAATGTATCAGCTTGGGAACATTAAAGCTCTGTTATTTGTCTTGTAGAAAAAGAGAAAATGAGCTAAAAAATATCTTCGTTTAAAATTAAAAATCAGGGGTGCCTGGGTTGTTCAGTTAGTTAAGCACCTGCCTTAAGCAGACCCGCCAGAGTCCCAGGATCAAGCCCTTATTCTGACTCCCCTGTCAGTGGGAAGTCTGCTTCTCCCTCTTCCTCTCCCCCTGCTCTGCTGTCTTTCTCACTCTGTCTCTCAAATAAATAAAATCTTTAGAAAAATATAAGTTAAATTAAATTAAATTAAATAAAAAATTGTCAAACATTGAATTTTATACCTTCTCTGCATGTAAGAAAGCTAGTCTATTAATTTGTTTACAAAGGACTCATTAGCTGATTTCAAGCAAGACCAATTTTGTTACCCTATTATTGTACTGAGTCTAGCAAATCTAAGAATAATAGATTAACTCTTTAAAGATTAAAAAAATATAAGTGAGTTCTATTTGAATTTTTTTTTTTTTGCAGAGGCCCAGAATTCTAAATTAAATTCTATCTTACCATTCATTCTTAATGAATTGTTTCATTAAATTAAAGTATGTGAAAGCATAAATATAAAGTATATTTATTGAAGTCTGCTTTGTACAAGGCAATATGCACAGATAGAAAGAAGAACAAAATATGTAGTCTAAATTAAAGGAACTCTTATACTAACATATATGCCCAAAAAACTCAATGTAATATGAATATCTTCCTATGCCAGAACAGTACATAGGAAGCATTTGTGATTGCTCCATAAATTTAGTCACTATAGCCAGAAAAAATAAATCACATTTCAAACTGAAGATTTATAAATAACTGAGCAGAACAGGGTGCCTGGGTGGCTCAGTCAGTTAAACATCTAACTTGATTTCAGCTCAGGTCATAATCTCAGGGTTGTGTGATCAAGCCCCAAGTTGGGCTCCATGCTAGGCATGGAGCCTGCTTAAGTCTCTCTCTCCCTTTTCCTCTGCCCATCCCCATCCCTAAAAACAAAAACAAAAATTAAAAAAAAAAACCAAAAAACCTGAGCAGACCAAAATAGTCCCCAAATCTACTCTACTCATCCCCTTCCTGCTTAATGAAATATCCAGAGAAAACATCAAAGTATAATGAAAGGAATGAAAACAATAAGTTCACTAGAACTGACAAGATTATTTACACAGGTGAATCACAGACTAATGGAGTCTATGACATTAGCATCCTGCTAACAATACAGACGTAGAAACTGAGGGCTAAGATGGTTACATGGGTAGCGCAGATTCACACTGTTTTTCAAATCTGAAAACGAAACAGTAGCCTTTCATTTTACCAAATTAATAAGTAGAAGAATAGTCCTCCCTGGATAAAATTAAATATTTATGCAGTAATTATTTTCTGCATTTAGATGTAATTCAGCTCAAACCTTTTCTACTTTATGAAAGTATCTTTGAGAGAAAGGAGAGTTTCAGAAAGGATATCTTCAATTTTTAATCCCTTCTAATTTCTTATCCTGATGCTGTGGTAAGGACAATCTAAAGCAAAAATTTTCTAGGAAACTGGAACACCCCCTTATTTTTTGCTAAGACACTAGAAAGCCCTATGGCATCTACATTCCTGTCTTAGTTTATTTGAGCTGTTATAAAAAAAATACTATAGACTAGAAGACTTATAAACAACATAAACTTATTTCTCATAGTTCTAGAGGCTGGAAGTCCAAGAATAAGTTGCCAGCACAGTCAGTGCCTGGTGAAGACCTACTTCTTTATTCACAGATGGCATTTTTTCACTGTATCTGTACAAAGCAGAAGGAGAAAATAAGTTTTATTGGGTTGCTTTTATAAGGGCACTAATACTATTCATGAGGGCAGAGCCATCTATGATGAAACTGCAGAGAGTACTCATAATGGTTATGCTTCATATTAGGGAAAAATTAGTCCTAGACTAAGTTCTGCTATTATTCTGCCTAACAAACCGTAAAAGCAAAACTTGAAAGGATCAAAGTGTTTCCAAGTAACTTAGTTGCACTCCAGGAGAAGCTCAAGAACATTTACAGGAATACAAAAATATTTGAAACCCAACAAAATAAAATTTACAATGTTGGCAATCAAATAAAAAATTATCAGGCATTCAGTCAGAAAAATACAACCTATCATACAGAAAAAAATCAATCCATTGAAATTGACCCAGAAATGGTACAGATAACAAGACACAGATTAGTAGACAGGACATTAGAAGACATAACCGTATTCACATACCAAGAAACTAGAGGAAATATTGAACATGTTAAAGAGAGATATGAGCAATACAAAAATTTTTATCAAATGATTTTCCCTGTTCTACATGGCAAAACCACAATGTGTGAAATAAAAAATATGCTGGAAATTATTAACAGTGGAGTAGACATATAGAAGGAAATATTACTGAACTTGAAGACACAGCAATAGGAACCATCCAAAATGAAACATAGAGGTGAAAAAAACCTGAGGAAAAATGAAATAGGGCACAAAAAAGCTGTAGGACTACTGTAAACCATCTAAAATATGTGTAATGGTAGTTCCCCCTAAAAAGGAAAGAAAGGTAGAGAGGAATATTTCAATAAATAATGGCCAAAAGTATTCAAAGACTTTATGAAAAATGTAAACTCATAGATGCATGAACACAACAAAACTCAAGCACAAATATCATGAAGACAATTACACCAGGACACGTCATTATCAAATTACTTAAAACAAGTATTGAAGAAAAGATGGGGGCAGGGGGAGCATATTACACAACCAGGAACAAAGATAAGGATAACTGCAGATTTCTTGTTGGAAACAATGCAAGTGAGAAGACAGTAGAGCAGCACCTTAAAACAGTAAAAGGAAAAAATGTCAATCTAGAATTCCATACCCTGTAAAAAAAACAAAGTGAAGACATTTTCACACATACAAAAGCAGAAAGTATTCATGACCAGCATACCTGCACTAAAAGAAATGTTGGAAGGAGAACCTGGAAAGACACGAAATGAAAATCTAGATCAACAAAAACATGAAGAGCACTAGAAATGACAACTATGTGGGTAAATACAAAAGAATTTCTCTAATTATTTAAATTAAAAATATAATTGGCTGTCTAAAACAAAAATAATATATTGTGAAGTTTATAACACATGTAGAAATACATGTAAAATGTATGACAATGACTCAAAGCCTCGGAGGGGGAATGGAGTTATGCTGTTGCAAAGGTTTTATACTACGTGCAATGGAGCTGTGTGATTGGGGAAAGGGGAACAGGATGAGTCTAGTTTGAGATATGTTGAGTAAGAGGAGTCAGTAGTATGTGATAATGTCTGATATGTGAGGAGGTCTGATATAAGCAGAAGCTATCTGAGTGGAGCTGGCTTAAAGATCAGTATTCAGGATAAGAATGCCTGAGTCATCAGAAGAATGAGATTTTTACCCTAATACGTTTGCTATCACAGATCAAATGGTAACTAGTATAAATATTATTTTTTTAAAAAGTTAAGCTTCAAGCATATAAGGAAGAGAATAATACAGAAATCATTTCATTACTATTACATGATACTAGATAATTATACTTTACAGGAATGATTCAGTGGGATGGTGGTGGGAGGAATGTCTGCTGTCTGACAGATTCTCTCTGAATGATCCAAGCAGACATTCTGTCTGGGAAATCCAGATGATCTGAGTTGCATCTCAAAAGCCACCACTTGACTGCTCCTTTCACATTGTATAAAGAAACTTTCTGTGGTTTAATAAGTTATGTAGCTATCAGGTTTTTTTTCCCATAATATCATTGTTAAAGACTATTGTATAAGCATTTTAAGAACTATTTATTTCACATAGACTGAACATTTTTTTCCTTGAATACATTCACCAGGTTCAAACCCATAAGAATAGACAATAAAAAGTCTTCTTCCCTCCCTTCACCAAGTGCTCCAAGCTCCAAGTTTCCTTCTCAGAAGCAACCAACGTTATAAGTTTTTTTAAAAAAAGAAGAAAAAAATTTTTTTGATGGTTTGCTGTTACATTACAGGAAGAAAAAATTGGTAACTGAGTTTTATATGGTGGTTCCTCCAGAAAGACCATAGTTATTAACTCATGAAATAATGTTACAACATTAAGTTATGAAGTAATACATTTGCCTTTCTGGTTTGTATCTGTTAACAACCCATGAAGGAAGCTCTGTAATGAAACTTTGTTTTGCCCCATCTCATATTTGTTGTTAAATTATATAACTTTTAAAAAACTTATCCTTGAGTTCTATGGGCACTCACTCAAGCTACAAATGATTAAGTCTATACACAGAAACAAGAGTGACTGTCCCAGAAGGGGAGTTATTATTTTATTAATATTGTAATACTCTAATTAGAGAATACTCCAATTCTTATCAAACATAAAAATAATTTTTAAGGGAATTCAGAATTCCTTGTATAAAATGCCCAAAAGAATCATATTTCTGGAAAAAAGTGAAATAATTTTGACTATACTTTTTTTAATTTAAAATTTGAAGTTGATAGTAACCTATTGAAAGTAGTAAGATATTTTAAAGATTGTAAATCCCAGGAAGGAAAATTTTTAAGCCAATTCATTATTTGCTTAATGAATTAGTATCTAGGAACAGACAAATATAGACATATTTCCATGAGGCTATTTCCAAACTTACAATATTCATTTCTTCTCATGTCTCAATCTTTAGCTGAGCCAATATTGTGCAACTTTGTAGGGGAGAGATAACCTGATCTTCAGTTTAAGAGAATACTCCAGTTAGAAGAGTTTAGTAAAGATACAAAAGCATTCTGTGCCAAAGTTAAATTATGTAAACTCACTACAGGATAGAAAGTATCCCAAACCTTGTATCCTTTGAGTATTCATGACTTGTAAAGAAAATAACATATATAACTTAAGACTTAGCTTAATGGACATTAAATGTGACACAGAAATGTAACTAAGCATGAAGTCTGATTCAAAACCTGAGGAGATAAATGGGAAGTAAACTTAGAATCATAAAGTTTCTAAAAGACCTTAGACACTATAATCTGATTCTCTTTTTATCGAGAGAAAACCAGGACCTAGAGAAGTTAAGAGACTCTCAAGATTTCACAATATACTGCAGAATCTAGAACTTGAACCCAGATAATCTGACAATTAGATCGATGCATTTTCCAATAGCCTGAATGTCAGGAGGTATCATAATTTTTCTAGTTTTCTTTAAGAGATTATTTTATATTCTTCTATTAATGAATAATTTCCAGGAAGTGTTGTCTAAATTTCCAGGTAGTTAAATGCTCCTCTTCTGGGCCCCCAAACAACAGGTGCCTACCCCAATTTTAGTTCTTTAGTACAATTTATTGGCATTTGAGTTGCCTGTCTCCCCCTACCAATTTGTAAATTCCCTGAGCATTGGGAATGATCTTAATCCTCATTGTACCCTAGTTAACTAGTACATTGCTTGACACACTCTGAATAGGTAATCGAAAATACTAGTTGAATTGATCCTTCCTTGAAATCCTTCAAAGGCTCACCATGGTCTTACCTTTGCCTACTTCTCTAACCTCACATACTCTAATTGTGGCATCAAATTGCTCTTTGTTTAAGTTCTGTGCAAAGATAGTTTCTTATTGCACAGTTTTGTTCAAGCAATTCCTTTCCCTTTTTATCTCCCCCCTACCTACGCACACACACATCTCCCATATTAACTCTCTGGAATCATTTTCTCCTGGAAGTCTTTCCTGACTCATGACCTCTCCCAGCCTAAGTTGGGTTAATGATCCTCCTCTGAGCTCCAGCAGTTCCCTGTGCACCTAGCTTTGCACTACACACATTACATCATAAAGGAATTATGCAAACACTCCATCCAAGTTCTGTTTTATTCATGTTGGTATCCTCCAAAATTAGTACACTGTCTGGCGCATAGATGATTTAAAAATGTGATTTGAATAAAAAAAACACGTAACAGAGAAGAAATCTTGGCACAGGGTGTATTTTAGGAAAGGCATAGATGTGGAAATGCAAATAATGGGATATTTCATATATTTTTCTAAGAGACAGAACTAAAAGAATAAAAAAAAGTCTTTCAGTTTTGAGGCTATGAATTCAAATCACAAAACAAACAATAAAGGTCCTTATGAGAAAGATATTAAAATGGTATTTGGCTATTTAAGAAAAGACAGAGATTAGGAACCAGGAAAGATCATTCATGCAAATGCTAATACACTGGTTATCATAGGATAATAGGGCACTCACAATCATGTTAAAGATGTATACTAAGATGAAGAAAAGCCAGAGGTTATATTATATTCAAAACTTGACCCTCAGATGACCTAGGCTGCCTGCAAGGCATCATCATTACAGATGGTCCCTTACTTAAGATGGTTTGACTTAAGGCTTCTGTCTTTACCATGGAGGGAAAGTGATAAGCATTCAGTAGAAACCAAACTTCAAATTTTGAATTTTGATCTTTTTTCAGGTTAGCAAAATGCAGTATGATATTTTGTCATGATACTGGGCAAAAGGAGCAAACTACAGCTCCCAAGCAACCATGCAATCCTGAGAGTAAACAACCGATAGACTTACAACCATTATCTTTTTCAATATCAGCACAGTATTCAAGAAATTACATGACATACTTAACACTTTATTATAAAATAGGCTTTGTGTTAGATGATTTTGCCCAACTGCAGGCTAATGTAGTATTCTGAGCACATTTAAGGGAGCCTAGGCTAGGCTATGATGCTCTGTATTTTAGATGTATTTCATGCATTTTCGACTACAGAATTTTCAATTTATGATCGGTTTATAAGGTCATAACCGTCATAAGTCACGGAAGAGCTGTGTTCCCAAATAAGTACAGAAACTCTTTTCTTTTGAATTCATTCTTATTGTGGTAAAATATACGTACAAAATAAACCATTTTAAACATTTTTGAAAGTACAGTTCAGTATCATTAAGTACACTAATAGTTATACAACCATCGACACTATACATTTTCCTACATCACTTTTAACACACACTACAGCCACAATTTCCTTTTTTCCATTAACTTTGCTTTAGTAATATACTGAACTTCATGCACTACAAAAGGTTCTGCTGGACTAGATTCAGAAGCTGGTTAAGAAGTAAGTCACTGAAGGATTATCCTTCACGGGCTATCCAAATCATAGGCTTCTTTTAATGGAATTTCAAAGCTAAAGACCACTTCATCGCCTTCCTCCCGCCTTTGTGGGCATCAGTAACCTAGCAGTAACCACAGCAGCATCCAAATCTCTTCAAAAATGCAACTAGTCCCTAAAGGCAGCAGTCTCGAGCCGGCGCGGAACTCCCGCAGCTTCCG
The DNA here is from genome assembly GCF_002007445.2 of Ailuropoda melanoleuca. Classification (NCBI taxonomy): domain Eukaryota; kingdom Metazoa; phylum Chordata; class Mammalia; order Carnivora; family Ursidae; genus Ailuropoda; species Ailuropoda melanoleuca. The sequence goes on from NC_048236.1 coordinate 22,893,244, forward strand.
TTCCTACTGCGCAAGGTGAGTAGCGCAAGGACTGGGTTCTTTATCCGGGACCGCAGCCAAGAGGTCAAGAAGACAGAAGAATAAAGAACAAGAGCTGAAGTCTTAGCACTCTCTCCTGCCCTCCTCCAGTACCCTCCTCTTCAGCATAAAACACAGGCAGCCTCTCAGGTTGTTTCTTTAAACTCCTAGCCCGACCCTTCTACGGGGGCTCGCGCATTTTATTGACGCAAAACTCCCGTTCTCGCGAGAACTTGGGAAAGAGGCGAATAGAGTGGACAAGTCTCTTGAAATCTCAGTTGGCGCTGGAGCTAGAGCGGCGGTTGCGAGGCTTGGAACGAGGGGGAGGGGCGGGGCGCAGTGCTTGGAAGGGGCGGGGCCTAGCCCTAGAGAGAGGAGGGACCAGTTTGGAGTGGGGAGGCAAGAGAAGGCCGGGGGCGGGGCCGCAGGGCAGGAGACCTGTTGATCGCAGGTAGCGCAGGCTGGCCGGGGTTCCCTCGGGACTGGGGCGACTGCGCATGCTCGCTGGCGGTTTCGGGCCAGTAGCCGAGCGGCGGTGACGAACCGGCTCCTCTGCTGCGGTGGTTGCGGTTGCTGCGATGGCGATGTGAGGGGGCCCGGGGCGGGATGGTGCTGACCCGGGTAGGGCCGTCTTTTTCCAGCAGGACAACGAGCTCCTCCGTCCGACAGGCGGTGGAGGAGGACAAGCCGGGCGAAAGGTGAGCCCCTAACTGTCCTCTCCGTCTCCCCCGGCCCCCTACACCCAAGACCCCTCCCTCTTTCCCACGGGCCCGGCAGGAAGCGGCCTCCTTCTCCTTGTCCCCGCTCGCCTGCTTCAGCCTTTCACCCGGCTGCTCCCGGTCGGAGCCCGGCCCCGGGCCCGCTGAAGGTCGGTGGGGACGGCTGTGCAGAGTGCCCTCCGGGTGGCGAAGAGCCACGGCGTCCGGCCCGCCGGGTGCTCCCTGCTGCCTCTGCCCCTGCAGCGTGTCCCTCGGCCGGCTCTTCCTGAACCTCACTCCTCCAGTACCCAGACGTCGCCTGCCCTTCGCGGTCGGCTCGGTCCTCACGGCTCTGTCCTCCCTTTACCCCCATTTCGTGGTTATGCTCTTTCATCCCCTCCTCCCACGTGCCCTTTCGCTCCGCGGGTCTCCCGGTTGAGGCAGTGTATCCTTTCGCTCGCCTTAATTTCTTCCATCTCACTGTGCATCCCTAGTTTGGCTCTTCCCGACTCTCCTTACCCTTACCGACCAAGTTTGCCTCTATAATTTCTTCCTTGGCTCTCTTCTTTCCTCGTTTCAGCACTTCGTCTTCGTTCTCTTGTGAGTTTCTGATCGTGTGTTTGCTTTAACATCGGTTTGCGCTGGAGTTCATTCTATGCCCCACCTTACGTTCGCAGGCCCTCACACCCTTAATCTTTAGCTGTCTTTTGGTACCCTGTTTCGTCGCTTTGCGTTTATTGCCCCCATGTCCCCCACCCTCCCATCCTTTTCCATTATGATCCTATTTACAATATCTAATCTTGGGCGCTTTTTTTCCCTTAAAACTATTTATTGTTTTATGAGGTTTTGTGGGGGTTTTTTTGCTTTTGCATAGATCGAGACTCTTTAATCTGTTTAACTTTTCATTAAATCTCTGAAGAGTTCAGTCTCTTCCGCTTTCTATGTAAGCTAGGTATCCGCTCAGTATTCTTAGTTCATCTTCCAATTTAATAAAATCTCTTCATCTTTTTTCTTCCCTGACTGGGAATATTATCAAAAGAGTGACAGTAGCAGTAAACCTCTTACATTTACTGATTGAACCTTTAATTTTTAAGAATTATGTTTACCTTAAGTGTCAGAAGAAGCAGGTTGAGTATAGGCTTGTTGGCAATATAAAGTGTTAAGATTGTTAAAGGCTGATTTACAAACATAAGGTTAAAATTTGGAAATTTGATTGCCCTTCAGTAAAAAACAGTAGTCCAAGAGCTAACCTTAAATGAAATTTAATAAGTTTTATTTTATGAAATTCGTTAATAATTTGATGTTTTATATAGTTATTATTGCAAATTATTGCATCATTTTTCCTGAGGGTCTCTGTTCTCTCTAATAAATGCATATAATTTCTACTAATATAAGAATAGATTTAATGTGCCTACTGAATGAAAAATATGTGAGAAGTATTAAATTTTTGAGTTGGGGAAAAGAACTTTCTAACCATTGTTGGGCCCCCCCTTTTCATTTACATAAAACCTCTCTATATAAATAATGGTATAGTATTTTATTTTGAAGGCATCTGCTGAAGCAGATACTTTAAGTGAAGTTTGCCTTTATTCTAGGGTTGAAGATCAACTGGATTATGTATTTCGTTCTGGAATCTCAAAGCAGTCCACAAACAGTAAATTCTTCCTTATGTTGTCTATGTCAGGTAGGAATTAAAATTTTCTGTTTCTGTTATACAGAAGGGAAATACCAAGGCAAAAAAGTGTAGTTTCTTATTCAAATTGATATTAGAGATAAAAGTGGAGGGAAATACAATTTAGGATCCGGTGTTTTTAAGCCACACCTCTTTTGGAAGAACCAGCAATTGTGTGTGGTAGAAGGTGATGAACTCCTCAACTTTTAAGATTTTTTAAAAATGATTTTTCCAATGCAAATAGAGATAACTGCTGCTTCTGAAGGAAGCTTTCCCACCTTTCAAAGGCAGGTCTTTTTATTTTTAGGTAACAATTCATTAAAAAAAGTAAATGCCTACAAATTCTACTTAGCATTTTTTTTTAAGTGTGTTGATTCTGTCTCCGAGCAATTAAGAATTTGTGGTGGACAGCAGGCATAGAACTTGATGTCAGAAGATCCATACTCTTATGATGACTCATAACATTAATTTGTAGAAGCCACTTAACCTCTATAAGCTAGTTGTCTTTACCTGTAATAAGTGGGTGAAAGAGGCGGCCACCCAGTGATCTTTCAGTAGCAAAGTAAGCCTTATTTAAATATGTGTAGGGCCACCACAGACAAAAATTGCTGTATAAATACTTTGTTTCTATCTGTTTTAGGCTCTGTAAGGGTATCATTGGTTAAATTCCGGATCAAACTGGAATTTAGATTTTTTAAATTTTAGACTTCTGTGAAAAATCTAGTAAAATGCTGGTGAACTGTGTACTAGTTTATATTAACGTTCATATACAATGAAGCAGATGCTGTAGCATTCAGTATATAGAATGAAAATGCCCTTTGCCAGGATTTGACACTGAAAAGAGATGTAAGAGTTACTCGTACATCTTTGGTTACCTCCATAATTTTCTGTTGTCCTGTATTTTAGCTTTGTTTATTGTAGATATAGACCCATGACAGTGGGCACTGTTAAGAGATTAGAAAGGGCAAGGATTTCCTTTGCTTTGATTCTATGTATTGAGGAAAAACTGCTTAAAAGTGAGTTTTGTGATACATACATGTATGTATTTAATTGAATGGATGGAGATGGGAGGATATAGGTTTGAAATGAGTAATGTGTTCTTTGTTTTTCTTTTCCTCAAGTTGTTTGTCAGGAAGAAAGTTTAGAAATGAATAAGAGTAAGAAGCAGAATGGTGATACCAAAAAAAAAAAAAAAATGCTTAATGAAGCCAGTGAGTTTTTAGAAAAGTTACAAAGCACAAGTTGTTAGGCCGGTCTAGATTTTTCAGAACGAATGGAGTGAAACAACTCCACAGTGGGTTTCACCATTTGAACAAGTACATACTTAGTTATCAATAATGTGCTAAATTTAATAAAAATTAGCCTCTTTTTTCTTAACAGGAATATAGAGGGTGTTAGGCAGATTATTATACCAGATCTCTCCTTCTTATTTTGATGCAACAATCTTTATGAACTATCTCTCAACCAAAACAACATTCTGAGAAAATTATAGTATATTTCTTTCATGGGATTAGGTCTCTTTAGACCATCCATAACGTAGCAAGTATTTCTAAATTACATTGTCAATCTATAATCTGTAATTGATAGTATTATGGAACATTTCTAATAAGTTTTATGAAATGTCCTTTTGCTACAGTTCTTAATATAATCACACCTAGAAGTATTCCTTCATTGAAATTCCCTTGAAGTTGTCTTATAGGATGCAGCCGTTTCATTCATGATTTTTTTTAGATCAGTGTTATCTCTGACATCTGCTTTTTTTTTTTGCTTTGATTGTATTTATTTATTTTTATTTTATTTTATTTTATTATATTATGTTAATCACCATACAGTACATCCCCAGATTCCGATGTAAAGTTTGATGCTTCATTAGTTGCGTATAACACCCAGTGCACCATGCAATACGTGCCCTCCCTACTACCCATCACCAGGCTATCCCCTTCCCCCACCCCCTCCCCTCTGAAGTCCTCAGTTTGCCTCTCACAGTCCATAGTCTCTCATGTTTCATTCCCCCCTCTGATTACCCCCCTTTTCTTTATCCCTTTCTTCCCCTACCGATCCTCCTAGTTCTTATGTTCCATAGATGAGAGAAATCATATGATAATTGTCTTTCTCTGCTTGACTTATTTCACTTAGCATTATCTCCTCCAGTGCCGTCCATGTTGCAGCAAATGTTGAGAATTCGTTCTTTCTGATAGCTGAGTAATATTCCATTGTATATATGGACCACAGCTTCTTAATCCAGTCATCTGTTGAAGGGCATCTCGGCTCCTTCCATGATTTGGCTATTGTGGACAATGCAGCTATGAACATTGGGGTGCATATGGCCCTTCTCTTTACTACGTCTGTATCTTTGGGGTAAACACCCAGTAGTGCAATGGCTGGGTCATAGGGTAGTTCAATTTTTAACTTTTTAAGGGACCTCCACACTGTTTTCCAGAGTGGCTGTACCAACTTGCATTCCCACCAACAATGTAGGAGGGATCCCCTTTCTCCACATCCTCTCCAACAATTGTTGTTTCTTGCCTTGTCTATCTTTGCCATTCTAACTGGCGTAAGGTGGTATCTCAGTGTGGTTTTGATTTGAATTTCCCTGATGGCTAATGATTTTGAACATTTTTTCATGTGTCTGTTAGCCATTTGTATGTCTTCATTGGAAAAGTGTCTGTTCATATCTTCTGCCCATTTTATGATTTGTTTATTTGTTTCTCGTGTATTGAGTTTGAGAAGTTCTTTGTAGATCTTGGATACCAGTCCTTTATCTGTGGTGTCCTTTGCAAATATATTCTCCCATTCCGTGGGCTGTCTCTTAGTTTTTTTGACTGTTTCCTTGGCTGTGCAGAAGCTCTTTATCCTGATAAAGTCCCATAAGTTCATTTTATCTTTTATTTCTCTTGCCTTTGGAGATGTGTCGTGAAAAAGGTTGCTCTGGCCGATGTCATAGAAGTTGTTGCCTATGTTCTCCTCTAGAATTTTGATGGATTCCTGTCTCACATTGAGGTCTTTCATCCATTTGGAGTTTATTTTTGTGTATGGTGTGAGAGAGTGGTCAAGTTTCATTCTTTTGCATGTAGCTGTCCAATTTTCCCAGCACCATTTATTGAAGAGACTGTCTTTTTTCCACCGGATGTTTTTTCCTGCTTTATCAAAGATTAGTTGCCCAAAGAGCCGAGGGTCCATTTCTGGGTTCTCTATTCTGTTCCATTGGTCGATGTGTCTGTTTTTGTGCCAGTACCATGCTGTCTTTGTGATCACAGCTTTGTAGTACAGCTCGAAATCCGGCATTGTGATGCCCCCAGCTTTGTTTTTCCTTTTCAACAGTTCCTTGGAGATTCGGGGCCTTTTCTGGTTCCATACAAATTTAAGGACTATTTGTTCCAGTTCTTTGAAAAATGTCCTCGGTATTTTGATCGGGATAGCATTGAAAGTGTAGATTGCTCTGGGTAGTATGGACATTTTAACTATGTTAATTCTTCCAATCCATGAGCATGGAATATTTTTCCATCTTTTTATGTCTTCCTCAATATCTTTCAAAAGTGATCTATAGTTTCTAGGATATAGGTCCTTTACGTCTCTGGTTAAGTTAATTCCAAGGCATCTGCTTTTTGATGTCTCAAGTTGCCAGTAAATCACGGTCTTCAGTTGGAAATACTGCTAACTGTAAACGTCTAAACAGCAAGCTCAGGGCTTACTGACAGTCACAGTTTCAGGCCTTGGAAGCCTGTATTACCTTTGCTATCACTTTTGCCTTTTGGAATTAAGGACCTAGATTTTAAAACCACCCTCATTATACCTCAGGCTTACTAAAAATTATTTTCCTCAGGTAAGATAAGATTAGAATGTAGGCTGTCACCAGTCCTGTTCTGTAAAATTAATAAGTTTCATATCAAAGTATAATAATTACATAATAAAATGCTTGCCAAGGGCCTCATTTTTATAGAAGAGTTCTGAAATAGACCTTCAGGCAGGGGGAACCAAAGAAATGTCTTTAAGGAGTGAAATCAGTAGAAAAAATTTTTAAATAGAAAGTTGAAATACTCACAGTCTCCTTTTTTCCCTAGTTTTTCTCAACACCAAGAGCTAAGATGATCTTAATTGGAAGCAAACACTTTTCCCTTTAAGGTCTGATGGCCTATAAATAACAATATTTTTAAGCCACACAATTGAAACTGATAATAAAAACTTATTTAGTTGAGTTACATCATTTTGAATAGACATTTCTCTAAATGAAAGCATATTTAAAAATTGAGATAAAATATTGAGATGTAAGGAATTGTTGAATCACTATATTGTACACCTGAAGCTAATATAACACTATGTTAACTATACTGGAATTAAAATAAAAACCTAATACATTAAAAAAAAGAAAAAATGAGATAAAATAAAATCATAATATCAACTATTTATAGAGTACCATGCACGAAGTGCCATGCTTAGTGCTTTGTGTATATTTGTATATATTATCTTCATAAGCCTTACCTTTTGACCTAGGAGTTACAAATATTATTTCCATTTGAGGAAAGTAAGATTTGTGAGTCTGGATTAGAATCCGAATCTCCTGACATCAAAATTACTGGTATACCTAAGAAAGCAAGAAAGCATAGACTTTTAAGAAAGCATTGTTTGTTTCTTAGGATATTTTTCAGAGAGAGGATTGTAATTCTTTTTGTTCTGGTTCTGAGCTTTGTCTGTTGAGATAACAGATAAGATGAAATATTTTAAGGGATGCTGGGCAGATCCCTGCACTAGGTAGTAGATAATGACTGTGGTTCTTTCCAAATTTATCTTCATATTAAAAGAAGTAACTGATTTTTGTTCATTTGGGCTATTTTTGTTTTGTTTTTTATTTTTTTTATTTTTTATTTTTTTATTTTTATTTTTTTAAAGATTTTATTCATTTATTCGACAGAGATAGAGACAGCCAGTGAGAGAGGGAACACAAGCAGGGGGAGTGGGAGAGGAAGAAGCAGGCTCATAGCAGAGGAGCCTGATGTGGGGCTCGATCCCGCAACGCCGGGATCACGCCCTGAGCCGAAGGCAGACGCTTAACCACTGTGCCACCCAGGTGCCCCTTGTTTTGTTTTTTAAATATTTATTTATTTATTTATTTTAGAGAGAGCACACAGCAGGGAGGAGCAGAGGGGGAGAGAGTCTTAAGCAAACTCCTCACTCAGCACAAAGCCCAATGTGGGGCTCAGTCTCACAACCCTGAGACCATGACCTACTGAAACCAAGGGTTGGACACTTAACTGACTGTGCCACCCAGGCACCCCCATTCTTGGTGTTTTAAAGTATATAATAACAGGATATATTCAGTGGCATTCTGTATTATATTACTGTCAGGTTTGATTTATGGCATGGATGTGTCCCTGAAAAGTTTATATGAGTTGGTTTCAATAAATTAAATATTATTTTCCCATTGTAAATACAACGTGAGAGGTAGCTTTCATTAAGTGTTTCATAATGAACAATAAAAGTTCTTTCTCTGTCTCTTTACTTCATTCTCATGTAATAAGTCAACCATGGGAGTACTCTCAGAAGGTACCAACATTCTGTCTATGTTTGAAAAAATTTTTTTTCTATGGATTTTCTGTCATATTAACACAGTTACCCAAAGTGAACAATGTTTTGTTTTGAGAATGCTTACTTCTTAAGTGCCAGTTCTAAGATTAGTAATAATATATTTCTCTTTTATTAGACAACAACTGTTCAAAATCAAACTTTAAAGAAATTAGAAGAGAACAGTGCCTTTAAAACTTCAGATTTCATGTTTGCAGGTGTGGAATGTGAGAAATTTGAAGATTTCGTAATTAGAGAGTAACACTAATTACATGGAAAATTAAATGTGGTTAATTTATTAAGGGTAATTTTTTTCATTAATGCTGTATTCTGATTTCAGTTGTAGGGGCATATTTATCTCATAACTTGAAGATCTTTTAGTCTGTTTCCTATAACAATTCAGGTGTAGACTGTATAATCACTCAAGTTTAAATTTAGGCCATGTAGTTTGGCACATTTGAGGGTTTTGTCCTTTTCCCATTATTTCCTAGCTGTGATCTTGCATAAGTTATGTAAACTTTTTGCTCTTTAGTTTCCTCACCTGTAAAGTGGAGTAATAGCTCTTTGAGATTTTTGTGAGAATTAAATGCAACAGTATAGTTAAAACTACTGGGGTAGTAGTAGGTATTCCAAAAAGTTCTGAATGCTTCTGTTTGGTTTCAATTTGATATTGCTATTTGGTCTATATTTTGATATCAGTAGAGAAATATACAGCCTTTTAAAATATAGTTTGCCTATCAAGTTGTTCTCATTATCTTCCCTTTTGAAGGTCTCCTCTTCTCCTCTCCCTAAAAGAAGAATTTAGTACTTTATTCTCTTCTTAAATATTTCTGTAATTTGGGCAGTATAGCATATGGCTGGCCATCAAGAATTGATTTTGATGAGTAAGCAGTGGCAGCAAAAGTTTCTAGACCAGTGTTCTTCCTTAATTTACATGTCCTTTCTACTGTAATTATTCTGATAAGCTTGTCTTCGCTGTGAATCACTTTTTAAAATGAGAGATGTCACTGATGAAAGTGTGTTGTGCATGTGAATAATTGTGAAGGCAAAAAGAAAGTTAAAAGCTAAAAATGGTGTGATCTTCAGAGTTAGGCAAGTGACAGGTGGCTTGGCCATTTTAGAGCAGGTTATAATACAGTGACTTAGCATGTTTAGCCCCTGCAAGAGGGAGCTTATGAAGCTGGACAGGGTGTCAGGGCCTTAGCCAAATAAGAAAGGAAATGAATGTAAATAAAAAAATAAAAATATAGGGGCGCCTGGGTGGTTCAGTTGGTTAAGCGTCTGTCTTCGGTTCAGGTCATGATACCAGTGTCCTGTGATCTAACCTCTCGTCAGGCTTCCTGCTCAGCCGGGAGCCTGCTTCTCCCTTTCCTCCTCGTGTTGTGCTGTCTGTTGCTATCTCTGTCTCTCTCTTTCAAATAAATAAATAAAATCTTTAAAGAAAAGAAATAAAAACATAGCTCAAATATTTAGACTGAACCACCCAAAGCAGACTTAACCATGGCCAGAATTATACCAGATGGCAGGTTTAGAGATGCAAGGCTAATCCAGATTATCACTGGTTGATTGTTCTCAGTTTACTGCTGTATGGTCTGATTTGGTCAGGATTAGCTCTAAAACTTGAAGGTCCTGAGCCTGTATAGATTAGAGTCCAGCTATGCCCTAAGTGAGTGGGACTTAGAAAAGGAGGCACCTGAGCTCACCCTCCCCCAAGAGACCCATCTACTCTTCTCAGTTTGCTATAGAACTTGACTGTTATAAGAATATTTTATTCACAAGGTTGTAAGAGTGGCATTTTGAAGGCTTCTGGGGTGCCCCTATTTTGAGTTTCCTACTTACTCATTAGGAGAAGCCTCAAGAAAATGGATACAAAACCGACTAGCTAGTATTAAATGGATTGAGGTAACAACCTTCTTTGTTCCCATCATATTCCTATTTAACATACTTGAATTTAACTGTACATACAAGATGCTCTTTCCTCCATTGGTCCCAGATTCTAAATGTCAGTCTCTGTCCCCACATGTCTGTTGTAGTGTGAAGTTGGGCTTGAATGTAATGTTCCTTCATTTGGTATCAGTTCCTGTAAGTCTGCCATAATTTGAGTTTCTCAGCATCGAATATGAACATTTTAAAGATGTGTACAATATCGCCCCTAAATGCAAGTTTACTCTGTTATCTAGGGTTCCACTGAAGAAACTGAATTTTTTCCTAAAGTTGAAAGACAAAGTGAATGTGTTTTACTCGTTGAGAAATGGTATATTGATTGCCAACGTGGAACCTTTCTGAGGGATTTTTGAGGCTAAGTTGGCCCATAGGTGATTTTTGCGTTATGTGGTATCTTTAGTAGCTTCTGCATAAGATTAGGCATCATTATTCAGACTGTCAGTATTATAACCTCTGAACCCATTTGTGTCATGGTTGCTAAATTGGGCATAGAATTTAGAAGCTGGAGCTGTTGGCTCCGTAATTGATAGAAGTGATCCTTTTATTCCTTAGGTTAGCAAAGGGAGTGTCTTAGAGTTCCAATTCGTTCAGCTCCTTTACTATCTTCCTTAGGAGAAAGAACATCCTTAGGGCATATATTTATGTCCACAGTTTGAGTCAAGGCTGTTTTTTAATATCTGAGAGGATCTGATCATCCCCTGTGCTCTCCAGTTCATCTTAAGGAACCTCTAATCTGTGTCTCTTAGTTTTAGATGTTTCCACATCCTTTTAGATTTCTGGTAACACTCATGAATTCAGACTGAGTTCAGAATGGTTTGTGGTTAGGAGTGCCTGGGTGGCTCAGTTTTAAGCGTCTGCCTTCGGCTCAGGGCATGATCCCAGGGTCTTTGGATTGAGCTCTGCATTGGGCTCAATGCCTGCTTCTTCCTCTCCCACTCCCCCTGCTTGTGTTCCCTCTCTTGCTGGCTGTCTCTCTCTCTCTGTGTCAAATAAATGAATAAAATCTTTTAAAAAAATAAAATAAAATAAAATATTTATTTATCCACTTTTAGAGAAAGCATTTGCACGTGCGCGCACACGCGCGCGCACACACACACACACACCCCCCAGCAGGGGGAGGGGCAGAGGGAGAGAATCACTGAGCAGACTGCCCACTGAGTGTGGAGCCCAGGCTGGGCTTGATTCTACCACCCAGGAGATCATGACCTGAGCCAAGAGTCCATCGCTCAGCCAGCTGAGCTACCCAGGCACCCCCTTGATTCATACTTTCTAAACTGGGTGTGTTGAGTTTTTAACAGTGACCTCCCAAACACTTCTACCTAGCATTTAAAAAAAAAATGGTTTGTGGTTAGCTGTTGTTTTAGGATTAGTGTAGATGATGTAGGAGCATCTCCCACATTTTCCCAGATGTCCATACCTTGAATCCCCTGTGTAGATATTGGAAGTCTCTCAACTGATCTGATTGGAGTGAACATCTCTATAGTCTTAGAAACTGTGCATGGTTTTTTATGGACCTCGTGCTATTTCTGGCGCAGTAACTATACCTTCCAGCAGTTAAAGAGATGGCTTGGTATTCCTAGACTAACGTACATGTTCAATAGATATATATGTATGTGTAATTTAAAACTTTCCAGTAGCTGCATTTTAAAAAGTAAAAATAAATGGTAAAATTAATTTTATAATGTTTTATTTAACATAACATATCTAAAGTATTATTTCAAGATGTGATCAATATAAAAAACATATTAATGAGATATTTATGTTCTTTTTCTGTACTGCCTTTGAAATCTACTGTGTATTTTATGCTTAGAGCATATCTCAGGGTGCTACATTTTTAACAGTTAAAGTAAAACATAGTCCTATCAAACAATAAAGTTATGTTAAGTGAAAAATATTTTATACTGCATTAATGTTTGGATTTAAATTTAAGTTACTTTAAAATTAAAAATTCAGTTCCTCAGTCACACAAGTCACATTTTAACTGTTCAGTAGCCACATGTGCCTAGTGGCCACTGTGTTAGAGAAGCTCTAGAGGGCCACGAACGTCTGTCAGAATAATAGGTAACTTTGTTTCTTTGGAAGTAAGCTAACTTTTCCTGAGGTATAACAAGGTAATTGTCAGATTGTTCTCCCTGTCAGTATAAGAGCCTTCCAGTATAAATTTCCCATTTAGTATAGAATCAGTTTCTGTTTGAGGTTCCCGTTTGTCTTCTTTGAACTCGAGTTTGTAGTTTACTCAGCTAAATTCTCTCTTAGGGACCTAGAAAATGGCCCAAGAAGGAGCCCTACTCAAATTATTCCATTTAGGCTACTTCACCAGGTCCAGAAGAACAGAGAGAACAATTTAGTCTCAGGTAAATCAGCTTATTCCTATAGCTTCAAATGCTCAGATTAAAGTGACAGATTTTAAGCCAGCAAGCAGACTCTGCAGGAGGGCCATGAAATTCATGGCTTCTGGTAGAGCAGAGAGTTCCTTACAGTGGAGTGTCTCCCAGGCATCCTCTGGGTAAAAGGAAAGAAGCCCTTTCTTCACCTTCTTTCATTCTTGAGAGAAGGCAGACAAGGATTTTTCTGTTCCATGAAAGGTCCTATGCCTGAGGATCTGAATAGCGTAAGAATGTGTGTGAATGATTGCAAACACTGAATGCATTTGTCCTGTAGATGAATTTGATTTTAACTACACAGGTTTTGTTTGCTTGTTTTGTTTTTGTTTATTTTTGAACTAGTTGGCAACATCTAAAGTTTAGGAGATTTCACCTTTAGGAAAAAAGTTTCCAATTTCTTGTTGAAAATTTAGAAGCCTCCGACAGTGCTGGGCCAGCAAGAATTGGCTGTACCTGAGTGGCAGTTGCTCCCTGTGATGGGAAGAGGGCAGTTTATGAAAAGAGAATCAGACAGATCCCCTTTGACCCTGAGAGTCCTCTGGTTTTTCATGCCTTTCTCTTTTTGCCTGTTTCCTTTAGTCCTTCTTTGAAATTTTTCTACCTGTACGTAAACATAAAAATCATTGTTTTCTGTTTTTTGAGGGGGAATGAAAACCAGATTTATCAACATCTGTATGTGTATATATCTGTATATATCTGTACGAGTATTGTGTATTTCTACTTAGAGAATAATCAGTAAAAAGAGACGGATTTGAGGAAAATTAGTAGCAGAACAAAAAAGCAGAATAGGAGAAGAGTGAAGAAAGTTGCTAACAGACCTAGAACATATGCTGGTAAAGGTATTTTATTATAAATAAAAGTTTATTTTATTATAAAAGTTTATTCATACATGTCTTTATTTTCCATATATCAGTGTTATTATTCCTTTCTTCAGGTTGGTTGGGTTAAATAGAAAAATAATAACAGTTAGTATTTATGGAAGATTCGATGTTAATTTATTAAATCTTTGTTAAATATTAAATTGAGTGCATACTGTGTGTCAGGCACTGGGGATACAGCTACGAACAGTAGTCAGGATTCCTACCTTTATAAAGCTTACATGTTAGTGGGGAAACGTAATAAAAACTAAAAAAAAAAAAGAAAATCTTTAGTTTGTTAGATGGAGATAAGTGCTGAGGGAAAAGATAAGGGAGGAAAGAGGGCGTGCCAGGAAAGGAGAGTTACTATTTCATTTTATTTATTTAATTTTTTTTGGAGAGCTGTTATTTTAGATAGTGTGGCTAGGAAAGAGCTATTTGAGAAGTTAATATCTGAGTTAAGACTAGAAGGAGGTGAAAAGTGATTCATTTGGGTATTTGGGAGGGAAGAGTGTTCCAGGGAACAAATGTAAAGACCCTGGGACAGGAATATATTTGGTATGTTTGAGAAATAGCAAGGAACCAAGTGAACAGACTGGTAGGAGATGAGGTCAGAGAAATTATGGAAGATTAGATTATGTAAGGTCATCATAGAGGCCATTGTGAGGCAATTTTACTGAATATCATGGGAAGCCACTGAGGGTTTGGAATGGAGGAAAGAAATGCAATTTGAATTATTTTCAAATGATATTATATAACATAAAGGATCATCTGGCTGCTTTTTTGAAAATAGGCTGCAGAGGGGTATATATTAGAGTATAGGTAAGATACAGTTGCTGTAACAAAGAGTTATAAGGCATAAAAGTCCAAGCAGTCTAGATAGGTGGGACATCTGTGCTCTGTGAAACCATTCAGGAATCGAGAATCTTTCTATCTTTTGTTTTACCATTCTTTGGGGTCTTGTCCTAATTTATGTCATCAAAACTAGATCACTATCAAGACAATACTACATCTGCGAAAAAGGGGAACAGATGGAATCTAAAGCAGGCAAGCTTAGCTATACTTTGTGCCTGTTGCATTTCCCAGTGTATTGTAAGTGTTCAATAAATGTTTGAATGAATGAATACCTATTTTATATCTGAGTAAACTAAGAGATAGAGAACTAACCATACTTGACTAAGAGTCTATACTGGACCATGATCTTTAAACCCTGAACAGTAAGAATATCTGTATAGAGGAAACTATCATAAAGGGGTTATATCCATGAAATGGGGAATGTCTTATATAAAGGTAACATTGATTTGTTCTCCTTAAAAATCATTACTGTACAGTCTTTAGCTGTGATTATTAAGGTTTAAAATAGTGGTTATTAGAAGGGGGATTCAAGATGGTGGCATAAGAAGACTCTGGATTCACCTCCTCCCATGGACACAACAAACATATCTTTATATGGAATGATACCCTCTGAAAAGGAACGGAGAACTAGATGAACAGTGCTTCTATAGCAAAAGATAAAAGAGAAACGTGGAGATGGTAGGAGAGGCAAAGGCACAGCCTCACTCTGGACCCTACCCCAGATATGGTAACTCCACAATTGGGAGGGATGCCCAAAATACGGAACTCTCTCTCAACATACTTTCATGATAAAAACTTCAATAAATTAGTTATAGAAGAAGTGTACCTCCACATAATAAAGGCCATATATGACAAACCCACAGCTAACATTGTACTCAGTGGTGAGAAGTTAAAAGCTTTTCCTCTAAAACGGTCATCACTTTTATTCAGCATAGTACTGGTAGTATTAGCCACAGCAATTAGGCAAGAAAAAGAAGTGAAAGGCATCCCAATTGGAAAGGAAGACATAAAACTGTCACTATTTGCAAATGACATGATACTATATATAGAAAACTCTTAAGATTCTGGTTAAAAACTAATAAATGAATTCTGTAAAGTGGCCAGATACAAAATTAATATACAGAAATCTGTTGTGTTTATTATATACAGTACCAATGAACTATCAGAAAGATAAATGAAGAAAACGATCCCATTTATAGTTGCATCAAAAAAGAAAAAAATACCGGGCACCTGGGTGGTGCAGCTGGTGAATGTCCAACTCTTGGTTTCGGCTCAGGTCATGGTCTTAGGGTCACAGGATTGAGCCGCAAGTTGGGCTCTGTGCTCAGCACTTGTGCTCCCACTTGTGCTCACTCTCTCTCTCAATAAATAAATCTTAAAAAATAAAGGGGGGGGCACCTCGGTGGCTTAGTCGGTTAAGCATCTGCCTTTGGCTCAAGTCATGATCCTGGGGTCCTGAGATCAAGCCCTGTGTTGGGCTTCCTACTCAGCAGGGAGTCTGCTTCTCCCTTTCCCTCTGACCCTCCCCACCAACTCGTGCTCAGTCCCTCTCTCTCTCTCTCTCTCTCAAATAAAATCTTAAAAATAAATAAACATTTAAAGAATAAAATACCTAGGAATAAATTTAACTGAGGAGGTGAAAGACCTATACTCTGAAAATTATAAGACATTGAAGAAAGAAATTGAAGAGGACACAAACAAGTGGAAAGATAGATCGTGCTCATGGATTAGAAGACTTAATATTGTTAAAATGTCCATAGCACCCAAAGCAACCTATAGAATCAGTGCAATCCCTGTCAAAATACCAGTGACATTTTTCATAGAACTAGAACAAATAACCCTAAAATTTGTATGGAACAACCAAAGACCTCAAATATCAAAGCAGTCATGAGAAAGAACAACAAAGCTGGAGGTATCATGCTTCCTGATTTTTTTGTGTGTGTGATTTTGTTTTTTGTTTTTTGGGTTTTTTTTTTAATGATTTTTTATTATATTATGTTAGTCACCATACAGTACATCCCCGGATTCCGATGTAAAGTTCGATGCTTCATTAGTTGCGTATAACACCCAGTGCACCATGCAATACGTGCCGTCCTTACTACCCATCACCGGTCTATTCCAATCCCCCACCCCCCTCCCCTCTGGGCCCTCGGTTTGTTTTTCATAGTCCATATTCTCTCATGTTTCATTCCCCCTTCTGATTACCCCCCCTTTCTTTATCCCTTTCTTCCCCTACCGATCATCCTAGTTCTTATGTTCCATAGATGAGAGAAATCATATGATAATTGTCTTTCTCTGCTTGACTTATTTCACTTAGCATTATCTCCTCCAGTGCCGTCCATGTTGCAGCAAATGTTGAGAATTCGTTCTTTCTGATAGCTGAGTAATATTCCATTGTATATATGGACCACAACTTCTTAATCAAGTCATCTGTTGAAGGGCATCTCGGCTCCTTCCACGATTTAGCTATTGTGGACGATGCTGCTATGAACATTGGTGCATATGGCCCTTCTCTTCACTACGTCTGTATCTTTGGGGTAAACACCCAGTAGTGCAATGACTGGATCATAGGGTAGCTCAATCATGCTTCCTGATTTCAAACTATACTACAAAATGATAGTAATCAAAATAGTATAGTCCTAGCACAAAAACAGACATGTAGATCAATGTAACAGGATAGAGAGCCCAGAAATAAACCCATTTTATAGGGTCAGTTAATCTGTGTCAAAGGAGGAAAAAACATACAGTGGGGAAAAGACAGTCTATTCAGTAAATGGTGCTGAGAAAACTGGACAGATACATGCAAAGTAATGAAGCGTTTTCTTATACCACATACAAAAATAAACCCAAATGGATTAAAGACTTAAATGTAAGACCTACATCCAAAAAAACTTCTAGAAGAAAACATAGGCAGTAAGCTTTTTGGCATAGGGCTTAGCAGTACTTTTTGGACATGTCTCCTCAGGCAGTGGCAACAATAGCAAAAATAAACAAATGGGACTACATCAAACTAAAATGCTTTTACACAGTGAAGGAAACCATCAACCAAACAAAAAGATAGCCTACTGAATGGAAGAAGATACTTGCAAATGAAATATCTGATAAGGGGTTGATATCCAAAACATATACGAACTCATACAACTGGATAGCAAAACAAAGAAAACACAAAAATAGAAAAACAAAGAACCCTATTTAAAAAATGGACAGAGCAGCTTAATAGACACTTTTCCAAAGAAGACATACAGATGGCCAACAGACACATAAAAAGATGCTCAGCATCACTCATCATCAGGGAAGTACAAATAAAGACCACAATGAGATGCCACCTCACAACAGTCAGAATGACTAATATCAAAAGGACAAGAAATAACAGGTATTGGAGAAGAAGTGGAGAAAAGGAAACCCTTGTGCACTGTTGGTCAGAATGTAAATTGGTGCAACCACTATGGAGAACAGGATGGATATTCCTCAAAACATTAAAAATAGAAATACCATATGATCCAGTAATCCCACTTCTGGGTATTTATCCAAAGAAAATGAAGACACTAATTCCAAAAGATAAATGCATCGTTATGTTCATTGCAGCATTATTTATAATGGCCAAGACATGGAAGGAATCTATGTATCTATCAGTAGATGAATGAATAAATAAGATGTGCTGTATAAGTACAATGGAATATTACTCAACCATTAAAAAAAATGAAATCTTGCCATTTGCAGCAACATGAATAGACCTAGAGGGTATTTTGCTAAGTGAAATAAGTCAGACAGAAAAAGACAAATACTACATTATTTCATTATATGTGATATCTAAAAGACAAAACAAATGAACAAAACAGAAACAGACTCATATATGCAGAGAGAAAACTGGTGGTTGTCAGAAGGGATGGGGGTGGGGGAATAGGCAAAATAGAAGGGAATTAAGAGGTCTAAACTCCCAGTGATAAATAAGTCACAGGAATGTAATGTTCAGCATAGGGAATATAGTCAATAACATTGCAATAACTTTACATAGTAGCAAATGGTAACCAGAACTACTGAAGTGATCATTTTGTAATGTATAAAAATAGTGAATCACTATGTTGTACACCTGAAACTAATATATTAATGTTATAAATCAGTAAAAAATGAAATAGCAATTATTGAAGGTGGTTAAGTCTACGTATTTATGATGGAGAGAAGAAAAAGAACCTATGAAGAAGAGTGAATGTGGTCTTTATTCTAACATTTTTAGTATCAAAGGTAATTTTACCAAGGGGAAGAGATTTTTTTTTTTTTTGTTCAGGCAATACATATTTGGAGTGCGAACAAAACTATCCGTAGCATATCCAGGCATTCTTTTTTGTCAGTGTATTTAAAATAGTTCAAGTGTGTGTGTGTATGTGTGTGTGTGCACGCATAATGCACACATGCACATTTCATATATATGTAACTTCAGAAATCACTTACTCTACCCAAGGAGTTATTTTAAAATGGTAAGTTTTGCATCTTAAAAAGTAATAAGCTTCGGGGCGCCTGGGTGGCACAGTGGTTAAGCGTCTGCCTTCGGCTCAGGGCGTGATCCCGGCGTTATGGGATCGAGCCCCACATCAGGCTCCTNAAAAAAAAAGTAATAAGCTTACAATATTTTGAAAAGTCATGAAAATTGTTTCTGAAGCACTGAACTAAGAAAATACTCTTACTTGTTATTGTCCTATGAAGTATACATTAATGATTCCTTAACAAAGTTATAATAATTAATATTGATATCAGTGAAACTGAATGAAAAATCTCAACAACTGTTTCTAGGAAGCCTTATCTAGATCTTTTAGATAATTGAGAATGTTAAGTAACTAATGAAGCCTAGGTTTCCTTAAAATGGACTTCTTTATATCTATTTTGTTTGATATGTTATTTTTTTCTTTCTCATAGGGGGAACAATATATTTTCAATAAGAATCAGTAACTGGAAGTACAAGTTTGGTTATTTCATAATGTTAAAATGAAGTTTTAACCAGCAGAGGTAAGAATCTCTTCTTTTGTATTTAAGTCAATGGATCAGAATATTTGTTGAATTTCTATGAAGAACTATTCGAAAAACTATGAAGGGTCTGAGATTTTATCCACCTTGCAGGCTAACAAGTTAGCCTGCTGCAGTGCCATGGATGTGGGCAGAAGACATGAGACTCCTAGATTTAAGAAAAGGCCGCTTTGCACTCATAGTAGTAGCAGTAGCTACAGTACTGGGCAGCACCTGTGTATCAGTAGGTTGTATTATAGGAGAGGAACCTTCAGCTAAGGGGACCTGGATTTTTAAAATGGATAAGTCTGCCTGATTTATGCCTATTAAAGGGAAAATAAACAAGTTTGCCCATTGTTCCAGTATGAGACACTATCTCTGACTTCTAAGACTGCTGATCATACATCCTTGAAAAATAGTCTGGAACAGGGGCCGTCGGGGTCTGCTTGCAAAATATGCAGAAACACAAGACTCTGGAGAATTGTCTTTTAACACTTTCTTACTCTGAATTGTGTTTTAAAGCACGTATTATTGATAAAGATGATTGTTACAGTACTTTTTTGAAGTAGTGAAAAGATGGAAACTACTGAAATACCCAACAATAGGAGATGGTTTAAATTATAATATTCACAGTGTAATAGTGAACAATTGAAAATAATGTTGTAAAACTGCATTTATTGACATAGGTGCTCATCAAAAAATTAGATGAAATAAACACTATAAAATGTACATGTGGTTTGGATCCTATTTTTATAGAAATTTTACAAAAGCACACACAGGTAAAGAATATATACCAAAGCATATATTTCGATGGACAGAATCATGACTGTTTTTATTTTTGCTTGTCTCTATTTTTTTTTAAATCCTTAAATACTTTAGGCTTTTGTAATGAGGGGAAATTTTTTTTTTTGAAATTTAAAAACAAATAGTAATTTAAGAACTTCACCTAACAGAAAAAAACCTTCATGAATTTAAATGGAGATCAACGAATGCTAATTCTCTTCATGACTTTGGAGTTGCCTGGATGTGCAATGTAGAACCAGAAGAAAATAATTAGGTCACTTAATTTTTTTCTTTACTATTTTATCTGTGATAAAGTCAAGGGTTTCTTTTAGCAATTTGCTGTGTTATTATCACATAAATGTCACAAAGGGAAACTAGTCTTAGAAAATGCATTCTATTAGAACATATATTAAATTATATATTATTGCTCTTTAGTAAGTATATCATTAGTAAGTATATTTAGTTGATTCTGGTGCTATTTAGTTGGGATAGGCTAAGTTAGGTACACTGAATTAATTTGCTTCATTTTTATTTTCTGCCTATCATACTCTGAGATATGTTTAAATATTAGTGTTTTTGTAAGTTGGCATTTTTGTCATTCTGCTTCTCATGATTTTTTTTACCAAGGTGCTGTTACCAGATTTGTCTTCTCAGTATAAATTGAAAATGACTGAAGTTCAAGCAATGGTAGAATTCTCTGTGGAGCTAAACAAGTTCTACAATGTGGATTTATTTCAGAGAGGGTATGTATTTTAATGTGAAGATTATATATTTTGCATAAGAAAAGATGTACAGATTTTCATTGAAAGTTAATTGCATACTTATATTCCAGCATATATAAGGCAAACAATGAGGTGTATTCAAGTAATTATTTTCTTAGAAAATTTTAGTTTTAAGTAAATGTTTGAGAATTATTCACGTGGATTTAATGATAATGCTGGATATATGTAACGTGCATTTATGAATTTGTACTGAGCATTGAGAGGACTTCTATGAAAATGTATAAGATCTCTTTTTTGCTTGTAAAAGCTTATAGTGAATGGGGAAAATAAAGAATATGCACAAAACAGCTAAGTGGGAATGCAAAATGATGAATCTTCAAGAAGTGTATATAGAAAGTGCTCTAGGAATCAGAACAGAAAGACATCTTTCTGGGTTAGTATGTTAGGAAAGGCATTATGGAGAAATAGGATCAAAGTTTGGTTAAGACTTGTATAGGCATAAAGATGTACTGTATGGTGACTAACATAACATAATAAAAAATTATTATTAAAAAAAAGACTTGTATAGGCAAAGGATTTTTTTTTTTAAGATTTTATTTATTTATTACAGCCAGCGAGAGAGGGAACTCAAGCAGGGGAGTGGGAGAGGAAGAAGCAGGCTCATAGCAGAGGAGCCTGATGTGGGGCTCGATCCCATAACGCCGGGATCACGCCCTGTGCCACCCAGGTGCCCCTGAAAAACCCTTTTGGTAGGAGAGAGCAGCATGAATCAAATCTTGGAAATAGGAATGAACATGTATTTTTTTTTATGATTTTATTTATTTATTTGACAGAGAATGAGCGCAAGCAGGGGGAGCAGCAGACAGAGGGAGAGGGAGAAGCAGGCTCCCCACTGAGCAGGGAGCCTGAATCGGGGCTTGATCCTAAGACCCTGGGATCATGACCTGAGCCGAAGGCAGATGTTTAATGACTGAGGTGCCTCTGAACATATCTTTTAAAGAATATTTAGGAGATTGGAATTTTCCAGGAGAATTGCCAAAGAAAAGATAGTAAAGAAAGGAGAGGTTAAGTTTGTGAAGGGCTCCTAATGTCTGAAGAAGAGTTGACAGTAGGGATTTGGGCAGCCATTAATGGTTTCCAAGTAAGAAAGAAATTATCACTATTATTACAAGAAGCATTTACTAACATGACGAAGATTGTGTTATATTAGATTGATGGTTGTGTAGAAGAAATAGAAGCATAGGGGACAGTTTAATGGTACTTGCAGTAAACTCAGGTACAAACCTGAAGGTCTGTACTAGGTGATAGTAATGGAGCTCTGACTATCAGACGTAGGGTGAGAGAGATTTTCTATTGAGTTTTTTGTTGTTGTTGTTTTGTTTTATTTTTAGCTTGTTTTGGCTTTACCATCTTGTTGAAAAAATAAAAATGGCTGTGCTCTGCTTTACTCCTCATGGTCTGTCTTCAGCAGGACAGACTGGGCTTGTTTTCGTGGCAGGGACAGAAGTCAAAGACAGACAGCAGAGGATGCAGTGCCTCTTGAATTGGCACTCTTGTTGTTTCCACTCCATTCTGTTGGCTAAGCAACTTAAAAGGCCAGCCCAGGAGTCTCGGCTTGCAGTTCTTAGGCCAGTAAAGCTTACTTAAAAATTTTATGAGGTTTCTGTATGTCTGATATAGTTCATTCCAAGCTCTGAAACCTACACCCACAATTGTCTTTTGAGACATGATTATTCTCTAGATGTAATCACTAATATTTGGGGATCAGTTTCTGTGGGATCGTGCCCCTCAACTTCCTCAAAGGCCTTTTGTCAAACTGAGAATGTCTACTTAGACACTGCTTTAAGTTCTTTAGAGATCTTAAGAAAGGGGTTTGTAGCCACTCCCTTGATAATGATCTTTGTCCGTGGCAGCATTTTATTTTTAAAATCTTTAGGGAGACTGAAGATGAAAGCCAGTTTTGTTTTCCAATCTAGCAAGTCCTGGTCCATCTATATTCCCTCTAGATTCTGTTTGTAAAGTGACCACTTATTTCTTTAGCTCATCTCTTTCTGACAGAACCTTATGCTTAGCAAGGAGTAACCAGTTGACATTTTCAGTATTCTCCCTGGAAATTAGCTTGCTCAAGTCCCAAAGTTTCATAGATACATTGTCCAACTTCTTCTAAGTTATTGCTGACAGTGTGTTTACCAAAAGTTTCATCACTGTATAACATGGGTTACCATTTTTTAAATCTCTATAATTTACTCATTTTTCTTGCCTCTGTAACTATAAGTGTTACTTTGGTACCAAAGTCAGTGCCACATATTTTAAATTTTTGTTATGGTGCACACTACTTCTAAGTTAGCAGTTTTCTGTATTATGTATTGCCACAAAAATGCAGCTAATAACAACACAAAGCTTCAGTGGCCTCACAACAATAAACATTTATTTTTGCTCACAAGTCCGGATCAGCTGAATGGTTCTGTTGTTCTCGGCTGACTTGGCTGATTTTGCTGGGTTCACTTATGAATTCACACTCAGCTGGCAGGTTGGCTGGGTGCTAGCTGTTACAGAATGGCCTTACCTTGGCGGACTCAGCTCTGTTTTATGATCTCTCATCCTCCAGCTTATTCTCACAGAGGAGGCAGGCTCCAAAGAGAAAGAAACTATGCAAGAAGACCTTTTACGACCTAGGCTTAGAACTAGCACATTGTCATCTCTGCCACATTGTATTGCCCAAATCAAGTTATAAGGCCAGCCCAGATTTAAGGGTAGGGAACTAAACTCCACTTTTTATTGGAAGTCACATTGCAAAATGTATGGGACACCAGGATGGGTGAAAAAATCAGAGACATTTTAAAAATCATTCTCCTACCCACTTTAACATTTTTTATTTTTTTGTTATTAATTTCTGGGAGGCATTTGGGGGAATAGTAGGATTTAATGACTGATTCCATATGGAGGATGAGACTGAAAAAACATTAAAAATACGTATGTAGAAGTGTAAATATATGTGATATCTAAGATTACTTTGAAATGGCTCAGCAAAGAAAAAGTACAGATGAGTCAAATATGGCAAAAATCTTTTTAATTGTTGAAAATGGGTAGTGGGCATATGGTTTCATTGTTCCACTTGTTGCAAATTGGGTATTTTTATTAAATATTTAAAAGATAATGTTGAAGTTTTAAATCTTATTAACTTGCACAATTTTAGTAATGTTAAAATAATAAGGAAGTTGAAGATTTGTTCATTTTGATATGCAGAGTTTGAGGTCAGATATCCAAGTGGAGATAGTTCATAATTAATTGGAGGTTTGGAACTGGAGATAAAGATTAAGTGAATTATTATTCCATTTTATTGCCAACCATCATAAATGTAGCATGTGTGTAATTGCTGCTTTTATTGGTTTTCTCTTCATCTACAATCTGGTTTCCCCATCCATTGAGGATTTTTGAAGAATATTATTATGTTTCTGATCTTTCAAATCTAATGGTTAGAGGATCATTGTTTTTAGATACATTGCTTGACTTGTTTATTTAAGAGTACTTTTGCTTTTTATTGAGTTATAATTGACATAGAATATTATATTAGTTTCAGGTGTACAACATAGTGATGTGACATTTGTCTACATTGCAAAATGATCACCACAATAAGTCTATTTACCATGTGTCACCATACAAAGTTAATACCCTATTATTGACTTTATTCCCCATCTTGTATGTTACATCCCCATGACTGACTTATTTTTTAACTGGAAGTTTGTACTCCTTGATACCCTTCACCCATTTTGCTTCCCCCAGCCTTCCCTCCTCTGGCAACCATCAGTCTGTTCTCTCTATCCATAAGTCTAGGTTTGGTTTTGTTTGTTTTGTTTTTTAGATTCCATGTGTAAGTGAAATCATGTATTTCTTTTTCTGACTTAATTCAATTAGCATAGTACCCTCAGGGTTCATCCATGTTGTCACAAATGGCAAGATCTCATTCTTTTTATGGCTGTGTGGTATTCCATTGTATATATATATATATATCAACTCTTCTTTATTCATTCATTGATGAATGGACACTTAGATGGTTTCCGTATCTTAGCTGTTGTAAATAATGCTAAAATGAACATAGGGGTGCATATTACCTTTTTGAATTATTTTTTTTCATGTTCTTCACGGAGATACTCTGTAGTGGAATTGCTGGATCATATAGTAGTTCTATTTTTAATTTTTCCCAGAACCTCCATACAATTTTCCATAGTGACTACACCAACTTATACTCCCACCAACAGTGCACAATGATTCGTTCCCTTTTCTCCACATCTTCAGCACTTAAATCTTTTGATATTTTGATAATAGTCATTTTAACAGGTGTGAGGTGACATTTCATTGTGGTTTTAATTTGCATTTCACTTATGATTAGTGATGTTGAGCATCTTTTCATATACCTATATGGCTTCTTTGGAAAAATGTCTATTTAGATCTTTTGCCCATTTTTTAAAAAGATTTTATTTATTTGAGAGAGAGAGAGCATATAAGTGGGAGGAAGGGGTGGAGGGAGGGGGAGAAGCAGACTCCGTGCTGAGCAGGAGGCCCATGTGGGCTTCAATTCCAGAACCCCGGGATCATGACCTGAGCTAAAGGCAGAGGCTTAACTGACTGAACCACCCAGGCCCCTCTTTTGCCCATTTTTTAAATCAGATTGTATGTTTGGGGTGTTTTTTGTTTTGTTTTGTTTTGCTGTTGAGTTATATGAGTTCTTTATAATAATTTTGGATATTAACCCCTTATTAGATATATGATTTTCAAATATTTTCTCTCATTTGGTAGGTTACCTTTTCATTTTGTTGATGGTTTCCTTTGCCATGCAGAAAGTTTTTAGTTTTATGTGTTCCATTTGCTTATTTTTGTTTTTTGTTACCTTTGTTTTGGGTGTCGGAGTAAAAAGAAAGTCATCACCAAGACCTATGTCAAGGAGCTTACTTGCCTGTGTTTATTTTACTTAATTTTTAGTTAAAATTCTCAGCATGGGAAGTTGGTTCCCAGGCTCGTATGATTCCACTTTGATTTTTGGTTTTTGTCATCTCATGTTTTCCAATCTGACCATATCTTAATCTCAACTAATTATCTCTCTCTGTTTATGGAGTTTTGCCATGTTTCTTTAAGGCCAAATTGTGACTTTCAAGGTTATAGATTTAATTGGCTAGACTTTGATTCACTCCTCTTTAATTCTGGCTTTGTGACCTGACCATATGTTCTCTCCAGTGCTATACCTTGCTATAGGTAATAGTAGTAATATATTTATGTATTTTTATCTTTGTATTATTTACAAATTCAAAAATTTAAACTACTACCTAGGAAATTATTAAATAAAAAGAAGCAAAGTATTCAATTCCCTTTTGTACATCTAAACTCATCCTGATTTGTAACTTTGATTTAGCTTTCAGTGATCGTGTGTGTGTGTGTGTGTATGTGTTTGTATTTGTGTAGATGTGTGTAACCTCCATTACATATATATACTTGCAGTGTGTTGTTAAAACACAAACATATTATAATGTTTACCTCAAATTTTTTATTCTATATAAACTGTTATTACTAATGACTGGTTGATTTCTATATGTAGGTATAAATATTATAAAATCCTGTAGAATAAATAAATAAAAGTACATAAACTAATACCTCTGACCTTGAAAAAATGCTGAATTCTTTAAACCAAATACATGTCTTTATTTTGTAATTTATAGTATTAAGCCAGTTTTCAAAAACCATTATCTGTATTTTCTCTAAGTTATGCTTAAGAATAATTTATCTTTATTATGTTCTAAAAGAAAAAAATGAATAACCAAATTAGGCCGTGAAAGTCTTAGATGCCTTATTAACTCCTCTGGTTGCTATGACATTCTCTCATTTAAAGTAAGAAATACCAAATACATTTCTTTTGTTTTCTCATTCATCTTTATACATGCTGGTTTCCCTTTGGGTCTTATTGCGTACTGCTCATATTTGATATGGACCTAATGTATTGTTTATCACCAGTACTAAATATTATGGTAGGGGTGCCTGGGTTGTTCAGTTGGTTAAGCAGCTGGCTCTGGATTTCAGCTCAGGTCATGATCTCAGGGTCTTGGGATTGAGCCCCCTCCCCCACTCACGCACATTCTCTCTCAAATAAATTAAATAAATAAATAAATAAATAAATAAATAAAATCTTCGAAAGAAAGAAATAAATTTTAAAAAATAATAAATAAATAAATAAATATTATGGGACACTGATATAAGGAGACCAAATTTATTACTTAATACATACAAATATTATAGAAATTGCATGTTTTAAAATATATTTTGAAATGATTTTTTTTGGTCTATTTTCCTTTAGTTTTTACCAGATACGTGCATCTATGAAAATTCCACCAAGAGTTCCCCACAGAGTAGAAGCTAGTTTGTTACATGCAGCAGGTAAGCCAAGGAATATTTTTGACTTTTAAGAAAATCTGAAGCAACATTATAATGGCAATAATAACTTTTAATTATTTTTATCTTTTTAATTACAAATATAAGATACCAACAGGTATCATTATAATAAGAAATATATTTGAGGCCTCAGTAAAACAAGCTTGATTATAGATTCCTTGTCTTTCTCTTAGATTTCTTATGATGAGCATATGAAAGAATGTATGTGAAATTTCCACAAAAACAAACATAAGTAGGGGTGTTGTGAATTATATCATGTAAGATGTAATTTTTAAAAATATACAGTGGGGGCGCCTGGGTGGCACAGCGGTTAGGCGTCTGCCTTCGGCTCAGGGCGTGATCCCGGCGTTATGGGTTCGAGCCCCGCATCAGGCTCCTCTGCTATGAGCCTGCTTCTTCCTCTCCCACTCCCCCTGCTTGTGTTCCCTCTCTCGCTAGCTGTCTCTCTCTCTGTCAAATAAATAAATAAAAAAAAAAAAAAAAATCTTTAAAAATATACAGTGAATGTGGACATATAATTTGATATATGATTACAAAGGTGTTTTATAATAGTTTTATAGTATGCCTTTGAGAATATTTTTTTTAACTACATTTTTGGTCTGGGTTAACTACACTAATTAAAAAAAAATGCAGAAAGTAAAGTATACAGTAAAAGATAGATATGTTATAGCAACTCAGTTATTTACACATTCTGTGGAGAGACACCAGCATTAAAATGTTTGAACCAAACTGGTGGTCCTGATATAATCCGTGAACATTTTTTCAGCTTTCCTGATACAGCGTACTCTGTTTCATTCTATGAAGTTAGGAAATGAAATGGTTAATGAAACATTCTAGAGAGTTATGTATGTCAAATATGAATTATCGGTTTTGAAAGCATCATAAATAATAAAATACACCTAACACTAAAGCTATGCTGAGCATAATTCAGTCTGTTTTAAAACTGAAGAAAATATTCTGGGAATCTGAAGTGTTTAGGAAATCTTTTTAGCATCCTATGGGTACTAAAATGCTAGGTTATAGATTTTAACGAATTTTACATAATGTAGAGTTCATTCTATCTCCCTGAAGACTCTCAAAATGCTCAGAGACGTTTATTGATTATGACCAAAATTATGTACATTCTTTCTTTTTAAAAAAAAAAACAACTTTTTTTCTTGGCCTGGCATACATATTAAAGTGTAGTTTATTGTCAATTAGACTTTTGTAAGTCTACTTTCTATGAAACATAGAGGTTAAAATAATTCAGAGTACAAGACAGATTTGGTCTTCCCTTTTTGAACTTCTAGTAGACTAAATGTCTTGCCTATTGTATCTTCTAAAGTTGCCAGTTGAAAAAATAGAAAGACCTTTTTTGCTGGACTCCCTTTTTATTTTTTCAGCTTTATTGAGAAATAATTAACAAATAGAATTGTAGTTTAAAGTATACAATATGATTTGATATGTATATATTATGAAATAATTACCACAATCAAGATAATTAGCATATCCCTCATCTCACACAGTTCATTCTTTCGTGTGTGTGTGTGTGTGTGTGTGTGTGTGTGTGTGTGTGTCGTGAAAACGCTTAAGATCTGCTCTTTGCAAATTTAAGTATGCAGGACTTTATTACATATGTAGTCACCATGCTGTGCATTAGAGCTTACTCATAACTGAAAGTTTACACCATTTGACCTATATCTTCCCATTTCTCTAACCTCCTAGCCCCTGGCAAGTACAATTTTGCTGTCTGTTTCTATGAGATCAGCTTTTTATTTCATTTCATTTTTTGTTTTGTTTTGTTTTGTTTCCACATGTAAGTTTTCCCTGCAGTATTTGTCTTTCTCTGTCTGCCTTATCTCACTTAGCATAATGCCCTCCAGGTTCATCCCTATCCTTGCAAATGGCAAGATTTCCATCTTTATGGCTGAATAAGATCGCTGGCTCTCTCTCTCTCCCTCCCTCCCTGCCTCTGTGTGTGTGTGTATGAGATACTACATTTTCTTTTCTTCTTTTTTTTTTTTTAATATTTTATTTATTTATTTGACAGAGAGAGAGACAGTGAGAGAGGAAACACCAGCAGGGGCAGAGGGAGAGGGAGAAGCAGGCTTCCCACTGAGCAGGAGCCTGATGCGGGGCTCAGTCCCAGGCCCCTGGGATCATGACCTGAGCCGAAGGTCTTAAATTTAAGTCTTTAATCCAATTTGAGTTAATTGCTGTGAGTGATATAAGGTAGGGGTGTAGTTTCATTCTTTTGCATGTGGATGTCTAATTTTCTCAGCACCGTTTAGAGACTGTCCTTTCCCCGTTTTATGCTCTTGGTATGTTGTCAAAGATTAGCTGATTACGTGTGTATAGGTTTCTTTCTAGGCTCTGTTCTCTTCCATTGGTCTGTGTACCTGTTTTTATGTCATCATCATACTGTTTTGATTACTGTAGCCTTTTAATAGTAATATTATAGCCTCGAAATCAGGAAGTGTGATGTCTCTAGCTCTGTTCATTTTTTCTTAAGATTACTGTGGCTGTTCAGTCTTTTGTGGTTTCATATGAATTTAGGATAGTTTTTTTCTATTTCTGTGAGAAATGCCATTGAAATTTTGATAAAGATTATATTGAATCCATAGATCGCTTGTGGTAGTGTGGACATTTTAACAATATTAATTCTTCCAATCTAAGAACACGGGGTACCTCTCCTTTTATTTGTGCCTTCTTCAATTTCTTTCATCAGTGTCATAGTTTTTAATGTACATGTTTTTATCTCCTTGGTTAAATTTATTCTTAGGTATTTTATTATTTTCGATGCTATTATAAATGGACTTACTCCCATTTTTAAATAGAGTTGATTTTACATTTATGAAATAAACATGCACAGAACAACTACCTTTTATTTATTGATTTTTTATTGAAGTATAGTTAACATATAATGTTATATTAGTTTCAGGTAAATGACACAGTGATGGGATTGCTTTCTTGATTTCTCTTTTGAATAGTTCATTGTTAGTATATAGACAAGGAACTGATTTTTGTATGATTTTGTATCCTGCAACTTTACTGAATTTGTTGATTAGTTCTAACACTTTTTTGATGGAGTCTGTAGATCATGTCATCTGCACACAGATAATTTTACTTCTTCCTTTCCTATTTGGATGCCTGCAATTTCATTTTATTGCCAAATTGCTGTTGCTAAGACTTCCAGTACTATGTTGAATAGAAGTGATGAGAGTGGGTACCCTTGTTTCTAACTTTAGAGGAAAGATATTAACTTTTCACCATTGGGTATGATGTTAGCTGTGGGCTTGTCCTGTACAGCCTTTATTATGTTGACCCACATTTCTTCTATACCTACTTTATTGAAGTTTTTGTCATGAAAGTGTGTTGAATTTGGTCACATGATTTTTCTGCATCTACTGAAATGATCATATGATTTTTATCCTTCATTCTGCTATTATGGTATATCATGTTTATTTGCATGTGTCAGATCCTTCTTGCATCCCAGGGATAAATGTCTTGACCCTACTAAATGATTCCTTTAAAGTACTCTTGAATTTGGTTTGTTAGTATTTTGTTGAGGTTTTTGCATCAGTGTTCATCAGGAATATTGGCCAGTAATCTTCTTTTCTTGTAGAGTATTTGTCTGGCTTCCATATCAGGGTAGTGCTGGTCTTTTGAAATGAGTTTGAAAGTGTTCCTTTCTGGGCAATTTTTTGGAAAAATTTGAGAAGGATTAGTATTCATTCATCTCTAAGTGTTTGGTAGAATTGACCAGTGAAGTCATCTGGTCTTGGGCTTTTATTCGTTGGGAGATTTTTGATTACTGATTCAATCTCTTACTTATTGGTCTGTTCAGAATTTGTTTCTTCATGATTCAGTCTTGGTAAGGTGTATGTTTCTAAAAATTTATCCATTTCTTCCAGTGTATTTCATTTGTTGGCATTAATTATTCTTATCCTTTGTATTTTTGTCATATTAGTTGTAGTGTCTTTCATTTATAGTTACATTTATTTGAATCATTTTTTTTCATATTCTAGCTAAAGGTTTGTTGATTTTGTTTACCTTTTCAAAAAGCCAACACTTAGTTTCATTGATCTTTTCTATTTCTAGTCTCTATTTCATTTATTTCCACTCTGATCTTTGTTATTCCCTTCCTTCTGCAAACCTTGGGCTTAGTTTATTCTTCTAGTACCTTGAGGTGTAAGGTTAAGTTGTTTGAGATCTTTCTATGTTATTTGTGTGACAGAAATATTACATGTAATTAATGTCATTTACAGACTAATGTTATTTTAACATAGTGACAAACAGTATTTCAGAAATACCCAAATAGAGTACTTTCTTTTTAAATGCTTTTTCCTGGAAACTGTGATTTTGGTTTGTTTTTAATTAGTTGTAAATCCAGATTTAGTTAGTCATTGTTGCTATTTCAGCTTCTAATACTATTAACTTTGTAGTATTGACCGTGAAATGTCCATTGTTTGTTAATTTATGAGTGTGGAAAGAAGTATCTTTTTAAAATAGTTTATAGCAGACACCAGTCTTTAAAAGAGAAGCCTGGGTTTGGAAAGCAATAAAATTCCATAATATATGATTTTTAGTTTGTATGTGAAAACATTATTTATGTGAGTATTTTTATAACATTATACAAGAACATTTTTAAGAGGCCCATAGTTTTTCAATAAATTATAACAGCCAAAATGGAAAGCACAAGAACTAGATTTTGAACAGAAGAAGAAAAATAAAATTTCTTTTTTTTTTTTTAAAGATTTTATTTATTTATTTGACAGAGAGAGAGAGACAGCCAGTGAGAGAGGGAACACAAGCAGGGGGAGTGGGAGAGGAAGAAGCAGGCTCCCAGCGGAGGAACCCTATGTGGGGCTCGGTCATGCCCTGAGCCAAAGGCAGACGCTTAACGACTGAGCCACCCAGGCGCCCCGAAAAATAAAATTTCTTTCACACTTTTTCAAATCAGCAAACTTTTGTCTGTCATGTCTAAAATAATACCTAATATAATTTCTCAAGATCTTTTTTATCCTAATGTTGTGTCAGTGTATTTTATTTTCCTCTTATTTAGAATATCTAATTTTTCTTGTTTATGGTACACACTTATATATATGGATTTTTACAAATGACCCCTTAACAAGTTATGAGATGTGCTTTCCCCATCCCAATACCATTCCCAGCGTGATTATCTTTTATACATGTGTAGTGTTCCAAAGGTTCTTGTTTCATCCTCTGAACATCTCTATGATAATGTAAGTCTGGTATTTCAGTTGTATTTCCTGCCAGTGTACCCCATAATAGCCTATCATGTTAAATGTTTAAGTTCATATGAAAATTATAGAGGACATTGGTTGATGGAGTTGGTGACTTACTAAGCCTCACAGGCATGGTAGATCCAAAATAATGTTCTCATGCCCAGATGAGTTTTTCCTCACCAGTATTCTCGGAAAAAAGAGAGAGAGAGAGAGCACGTGCTAGCTCATACATGCAAAGATGGCAGCAAATTTATTCCAATCTTAGAGATACTGATTTGGTTCTCTTTTTATGTCCTTCTTCCTTCAAGATTTGTTTCATTTTAAAATAGTATTTAAGAATTCCCAGGGTGTGTATCTTTTTAATATTAGTAAATTTGTTAGGAAAAGTTATCCTTCCCCAAATTTTCTGCTTCCAGAAACTACTCCTATGAATTTGGCTGACTTTATTTTAATACATATCATTGATTTCTAGATTCATTCTTGATAACATAAATATATTCATATTATGGGGGATTTTCTTTATCCTGTGTGTTAATTCTCTTTTTACTTCTGTTTCTTAAAAATTCACTTCTTCTAAGGTCTTGGATTTTCTCTATTACATATCCTATTTTCTTTGTTTGATTTGTACTATCACCCCAGACCTTTTCTTTCCAGCACTGTATTTTACCGTGATTCCTACACTTTCTGTGTATTTCTGAAAAACTTCTAGAAGAAGAAAGAAAGTAATGATTTTGTTTGTGAGTTGCAGAAAGGCAGGTTAGATGTGGTAGGAATTAGATGGTATTATACAGCTTATTGCAACACATTTAGATTATTTCCAGCACGAAATTGTGCTGACAGTGAGAGCTTTGAGTCAGGAAATAGCTGTCATCTACAATAGCATCAGTCATAAAAGACAATGAGTATTTATAGGGCTGTTGAAAATTGATTAATAAGAAAATGTTCACAGACTTCTACAACAAAGAAGTCATTGCTTGTTCTAAGAAACTGGCCCCAGTTTGAAATGTTAGAGCACTATGTACAATTTTGATAAAAAGTTCAAATAACTCCGCATTTCTAATAATGATAGTATTTTTAAAAAGAAACATGTGTTTCATTTGCTTTTTAATATCCACACATCCCTTTTTTCTGAAAAAATAATTTTATGAAAATAAGTAGTTAAAAATCTATTAGTCCAGAAAGATTTGTAGTAAAAACATAGTTACTTTTTTAGATGCATCTACTTTTAACTATTTCTCTAGTTCTAATGGTTTCCTTTATATAGACATTTTCACTTCCTGGTATGATGAATGCAACTGAATCATAAACTGTTTCCTCCCTCCCTTCCCCCTACTTTTTAAGAGATCCCATTATTCCCATATCTTTCTTTGACTTTGAAGTTACTATTAAATAACAGATTGTTTAAATCTCCATTTCCTATTTTAGCCAATATGACAAACCCTATTTTGTAATATAAGGATATAAGCAATCTTGCCTCTTTTTAAAAATTTTCTCTTTTCCTCCCACTTCAACCTGTTAAGTATATACTTTCTAATATCAAGGTAGCTAACGTTCGAATTCTGTTTTGTAACTGTAGTTAAATCTTAATATGCTCTGTCTCTGGGTTGATTACAAATGTCGAAAACAAGTAAATAGCATTTTCATTTTTATGGTAACACAAGAGGGAACGTGTTTATAAAATTGAAATGACTATCCACCATAAAGAAGGAAGATCTTAATTAAGTTTCTGGCAAGACAAGACAAATCTAGTTACCGTTTGCGGTATTGATCTGGGTCACCTGTGATATAGAGATAGCTATAGGTATGTCTTAGGTATTTTAGAAGCTTGTATATTCAAAGATGCAGCTCTGTTGTTAAACAAAGTAGCAACTTGGAATCAGGATACCAGCTTCCTTTTATGTTACCTTGGAAAACTCACTTAACCTCTTCGAGCTTCAGTTTCTCATCTGGGAAGTATGTTACCTGCTTTGCAAGGTGGCTGTTTGTTAAATAAGTGAAATTCCTCAGCAAACTGTAAAGGGCTGTATACATGTAAAATATTATTATTTGATTTTTCATAATATAAGAAAGAGTGAGAAGCAGTCACATTTTGTCTCATTTACTATGCTATTTGTGAACCATTTAATGCAAAGAGCTGAAAGTTAAGATAAAGTTAATTTGATGTTTTCCTGTCATTATATAATTGTGCAGCATAATAAGCATGTTAATAAGTAAATTAAATTTTTTAAATTAATAAATTAAATAATTTGTTTTGTAAATTATTAAGTAATTTTTTTAAATTAATAAAGCTGTTTCTGGGATAAGAAGAATAAATTAGAATGACCAAGGGTAAGAAGGGAAATCCAAAGGGAAGAAGAGACCTCACAAAAGACCCCTGAATTTATAACTTACCCAGGAAATCTAAGTTCCTATGCTTGCATTTCTGTGATTATAAAACTAACTTTATCTGTAGATAGTGTTTGAATTTGGATTTGTTCTGCCACTCGCTAGCAAGTCTTGTTCTGCGACTTACTAGCTGTTTGTTCTTAAGCAAATTATTCACTTTTTCTGCGCCTTACCTAATCAGTGAATGGAAATAATCGCTGTCTTACAGTATGTTTGTGAAAATTAAATGAGAAAAAGGTAAAGAGACCTGGTATAATGCTCAGTAAGTATTGGTTCCTTTTGTCATGCCCTCTGTTTCTATCCCAAATTGCCCCAGATTTTAAAAAGCTGAAATAAGGTGGATTCCAGGATCTCAGAACCAACTTAAGGAAAGATAGTCATGAAGAAGGAGTTGCCCGGCAACCATTTATATGCCTTTTCTTTCTCAGTTCTCAAGAATTAGCCTTACTTATATACAGGATCGCCGAGTGATACGATTTAATCTTCCTATACCTCCTTTGAGTCTTTTCTTCCCCAACGAGACAGCTACTCTTACTAGTTTGAAGTGTTCTGTGATATGTGTAAGAGTGAACGGCATACCTGTGTTTAAACTACTTTATCAGTATGGCATAGAAGACCAAGCACAGGCTGTGGGGGCAAACAGCAGTGGCATTTGCTTCTGGGTAAATTATTTAAATTCTCAGAGCCTTGGTATCTCTAACATAGATATATTAGCCCCTGTCCTATAAAATTGCCTAAAGGATTAGTAACAATATACATAAAGCACAGTGCCTGGCACATAGTAAGTGCTCTATAGATGGTAGTTAGTAGTAGTAGTAAAATAAAACTGCTACTTTTTTGTTTTTCTTTTTTTTAGTGAATAAGTTTAATATATAATGTGTAAATTTAAAGTATACCATGTGTTACTTTGATACATTTATTTATTGTAATGTGATTGTCGTTGTACCAGTATTTATCAACATTACATAATTGTAGCATGGTATTATTGTTGCCTGTATTCGTTATACTGTGCAGGAGATTTCTATGGCTTATTTACTGCTCCTTGCAGGTTTGTATTCTTAAACAACATCAATCTTATCTCCCCACTACCTCATCTCCTGTTAATGACATTTTACTCTCTGTTTTTTACAAGTTTGACTTTTTTAGATTCTACAAATAACTGATATGCATTATTTTTTATTTTTCTGACCTATCTCATTTAGCATAATGTGCTCAAGATCCTTCCATGTTGTTGTAAATGGCAAGATGGTCTCCTTTCTAACAGTTGAATATCATTCCAGTGTGTGTGTGTGTGTGTGTGTGTGTGTAGATATCTATCTATCTATCTATCTATCTATCCCACATCTTTTTTATCCATTCAGTCATCATTTCCATATCTTGGCTAGTGTGAATAATGCTGCAGTAAACATAGGAGTACATTTATCTCTTTGAAATCTTGTTTTCATTTCCTTTAGATAAATACCCAGAAGTGAGGATTGCTGGATTGTATGGCAGATCTATTTTTAATTTTTTAAGGAACCTTTAATTTTTAAGGAACCAATGTACATTCCCAGCAACAGTGTATATATATGGTTTCCCTTTCACCACATCCTTGTTAGCACCTTTTGTCTCGTCTTCTTGATAATAGGCATTCCAGTACATTTAAGGTGATACGTCCTTGTGTTGTTGATAAGCATTTCTCTGATGTTTTGTTGATTAGCATCTTCTCATTTGCTTATTGGCCATTTTGATGTCAGCTTTGGAAAAATTTCTATGTAGTCCTTCTACAAGACTGCTATTTATGAGGAGAAAAGGAAAATTGCATAAAACCTCAAACAATAATTTATGGGGAAAGTCTTATTCTAACTTTGATAGAAGTTTCACAGCTAGATAAGCATTTGGACTAATAAGAAATCAACCCTAGTTGAACAAAAAAGTAATTTCCAAAAAAAAAAAAAAAAAAGGATAATTTCCAGTTATTTGTATTTGGCCAGAGTTTTTCTAAGGCCATCTATTCTGGATAAAATTCTTTGTGTATACATGTATTCCTATGTACCACCACCCAGTGCTTTTATAAAGGTGATAGCAGTTAAGAACAAATTAATATCAAGAAAAAAGGAAGGCTGGAAATAAAGGCTAGCTATTAAAGTAAGGAGGGATTGTCCCAGTTACTTTGCCTTGGCAGTAGTTAATTGGCCACTTGAAATAACGCTTCAAATATTTTGACATAGAAGAATCATCTGTTTTTCCCTCTTAGTTGTCTCCTTAAGCTTTTCTGAGCCACCAGCTTTTCAGGGATTTCCTTTGAAACCCACTGAAATATTTTGACAGTTTTGCTGAATTGTTAAGATTTTTCTTGATTTGACCCTATCCTATATGTCTAACTTTATTTCCCACCATGTCTTTGTGGATTCTCCCTATGGAACCACTTCCATTTTCTCAAATTTGATGGGTTCTAACTTACCTCATGTTTTTTGCATGTTTTCCCTACCTCCCTACCTATCTCCTTTTTTAAGCCCTAGATAATTCCCAGTTAGAAGTTTTCTCTGCTATGTTTCATAGCACTTTCTATAAACATCTTTTACCTCTTAGCATGTTTTATTTTTTTGTTATTTCTTTATTATAATACAAACATCAAGAATCGTTAAAGAAGGGGCGCCTGGGTGGCTCAGTCCTTAAGCGTCTGCCTTCGGCTCAGGGCGTGATCCCGGCTGTTGTGGGATCGAGCCCCATGTCAGGCTCCTACAGTGGGAGCCTGCTTCTCCCTCTCCCACTCCCCCTGCTTGTGTTCCCTCTCTCGCTGGCTGTCTCTCTCTCTGTCGAATAAATAAATAAAATCTTAAAAAAAAAAAAAAGAATCGTTAAAGAATAATGCATTTTAAAAATGAGGAAAATTTAAAGAAATACACAACTTCATTTTATGTCACTAATCCATTATGGTTAATAATAACCGAATAATCTCAATACTCATGAAGGGAAAACTCACCATAGAGTTAGAGCTTTCAATAAACTTTGCATAACTTATGAAACTGAGTCCATTTGGTGTTATAAGCCTCCATTTTGCTTTACCTAGATTCAATAATTTCTTTCAGTCACTGCCATTATTTGTCTTTTTACCTGGCATAACAGATAGTGATAATTACATTGGCATTTGCTTTGGCCTCCAAACTAGGGAGTTAAGAGATTATGACATTGTAGTGCAATTATTTGCTTGAATGTTTCTATTCAAACTGGATTGGGAACTCTGAAAACAAGGGCAGGGTTCTAATTTATGTTCATATCTCTCAGTTCCCACTATTTTAGAAGCTTAATTAAGTTACAGTTGAATGAATGCTCACTTGTTCACAAAATAAATAACAGATATCAATGCCAGCTGTTTAACCAAGGGAAATGGAAATGCGAAAGGTAGTGATAGGAATAAAATATAAAATATAAATTATTATGACTTAATATTGTTTGCAGGCCTCTATCACAGGTCTCTAAAAGTATAGATCTGATGTTTGGGTTAGCAGATAACTGATAGGCAAAGTGAAAATAGAGTTCTTTCAACAAGGAGTTAGGGCACCAAATAAAGAAGTTAGGTGAAAGTTCAAGTATTTGATAAATTAAAAAGCAATGAAAAAGATATATGTGGTTCCCAACCTCATGGATGGAGGTTATCATCTAGTGAATATTAAAAAGCAAAGAAGGTTTCAGATTCAAGACAATAAACGGACTATACACATATGTTTGGGTCTTTTTGTTTCTAAGACTCTTTCATAATAGCAACATAAAACACAAGAAGGAATAGCAAAATAGTTCAATACGTTTTTGTAGGACAGAAAGCAGAAGTGAGAACTGAACTGCCTTTTGGGACACCTTACCCCAGGGATTTCACGAAGGTATAGCAGATGAAGGGAAGTAAGAGTGGGCCTGAAAACAGGGATTAATTAAAGGTCTGTAATCAGATCAACCGTGATATTTAGACATCCCAGGCCCAACTGCAGAATGTCAGGAAGATTAGTATTTACCTTAGGACAAAAACCTCAGGACTTTTCTCTAAATAAATTAGCATGGGATATTAACATATTAACACTTCAGAGTAAAGCATTTATTCTTTTGTATGTGTGTTTGGTAAAAAGCAAGTAACATGAAATCTATCAACAAATTTTTGAGTGTATAGTCCAGTGTTGCTAACTGTATGCATATTGTTATCACCAGATCTCTAGAACTTTTAACCTTGCATGACTGAAACTCTGTACCATTGAATAGCAGTTCCTCATTTCTCCCTCCTTCCAGCCCCTAGTAACCACCATTCTACTTTCTTTGATAAGTGTGACTATATTAGATCACTCATATAAGTAGAATCATGTGTTTGGACTGTTTCGCTTAGCGGAAGTCCTCACAGTTCATCCATATATTGTAGTATAGAATTTTCTTCCTTTTTTTTTTTAAGTTTGAAAATATTATATTATACAACTCATTTTGTTTACCCTTTCATCTACTGATGACATTTAGGTTGTTTCCACCACTTGGCCTTTGTGAATAACGTGGCAATGAACACAGAAGTGCAGATAAGTCTTCAAGGTCCTGTTTTCATTTCTTCTAGATAAGTACCCAGAAGTGTAATTGCTGGATCATATGATAGCTCTATTTTTAATTTTTTGAGGAGCCTCCATACGGTTTTCCATAGTGGCAACACCGTTTACATTGCCACCAACAGTGTACATGGGTTGCAGTTTCTCCACAA
The DNA here is from genome assembly GCF_002007445.2 of Ailuropoda melanoleuca. Classification (NCBI taxonomy): domain Eukaryota; kingdom Metazoa; phylum Chordata; class Mammalia; order Carnivora; family Ursidae; genus Ailuropoda; species Ailuropoda melanoleuca. The sequence goes on from NC_048236.1 coordinate 22,932,493, forward strand.
GTGCTGACCCTGTGCATAATGCTATATGAAGTAATAGATATGTGAGACATGGACCTTGCCTTCAAGAAGTTCCTTTTTCTTCTTCAGATTCTCTTCCTTTCCATCTTCATTTGACTCTTTTTTTATAGTTTCAGCTCAAATGCTATATTGTCCACAAAGCCTTTCCTGAGTTCACAGACTAGCTTTACCCTTGTAAGATACCATAGGACTCTACCCTCTGTCATGCTCGGCACAAATGTAATTTACAGAATTAGATGAGGGCAAGGAGAGTGGTTTTGTTTTTGTTGTTGTTGTTGTTTTCTTTGGTTTGATCACTTAGAACAATGCATGGCACAGAGTAACTGTACAATAAATAAAATTTTTTTGTGAAATGTGTCATACAGTTTTTGAAGATCATATAACATATTATTTTTTAAATAATAAAATGAATACCGAAATACTCAACCCTTCACCTAAGAAATAGAACATTACTAGTACCATAAAAGCCTCCTGTATACCCCTCCTGATTTTTGTGTTAATCATTCTTTTGCTTTCTGTATAGTTTATCACCTATGAATGTTACCCAAGTATATATCTGGTTGAGTCTGGAAAAACTGAGTAGTAAGCACAAACCCAGTTGTGTAAGAAAGCTGCAGTATCACTACTATTAAATGAAGCTCCCAGAAGAAAAGCTAAGTAGAGTCTTTGGGTTATAGTATGTTTCTGTATAGTTAAAAAGTTTTAAGACTCCCCTTTGGGGAAGTTTATGGGCAGGGTCAGGAGTGAATTGTGTGAAATTTAGAGCTCACCACATTCAGGACTTCTGGTAAGGTTGTAATGTGATGAAGTGTTAGATATCCACACATGGAGTAGGCTGATTTGCATCTAAATTTAACATTTAACTTTTCCTCCTTCAGCTCTCAGGAGCAGGTCAAAGCAGAAGCTGTGCAATAAAGAGAGTGCCCTCTTATGATCTAGTCAATAGGGAAGAAACTTCATCAGTGCACCCCTTAGACAAATCAGTGAAATGTGTCTGGCCAAGTGTTTATTCTTAGGATAAAATGGTACCATGACAGTAAGGATCTTTCAGATGACGATCTCAACATATCTATTTGCTAAGGCTCACAATCCAATGTTTATTAGTCGTGTTCTATAAGGCAGAAGATTCTTTAGAATCTTCCTTCACCATCGTCCTAGGGATTCCCTTTGCCTCTCTTCCACAGGATATCTATTTACTAACACCGGTTTTTCTTTCTTGGTTTACTCTCATTTTGATGGAGCCTGTTTCAATATCTTGTTGAGAAAAGTGGCATAGGAACTTTTTAAAACCTTCCATGTCTAAAAATGTCTTTATCCCCCTCTTGTTTGAAAGTTTAGCTAAGTATAAAATTCTAGGTTGGAACTCTCTTTTCTTCAGAATTTTGAAAATATTGTTCCATTGTCCTTTGGTTTGTAGCATTGCTATTGGGAATTCCAAAGCCATTCTGGTTGTTGACTCTTTATATGACCTTTTTCCCCTTTCAGGAATCTTGTAGAATTTTCTCTTTGTTTCTAGTGTTCTGATGGCACATAATGATGTACCTTGGGTCTCTGAGTACTCATTGGGCCCTTTTAATCTGGAAACAAGTGCTTCAGTTCTGGGAAGTTTTCTTATTTTGCTAATGATTTTCTCCTATCTATTTTCTCTGTTCCTTCTTTCTGAAACTTCTGTCATTCAGGTAGTGGATCATCATCACTGGTTCTTTCAATTTTTAGTTTTTTCTCTCTTTTTTTCTATTTCTGTCTTCTGTACTTTCTATTGTACTTATTTCTCCAACTTTAATCCCTTTTTGAGCTTTTTGCATTTGTTGTTTCTCCCTTTTTTACCTTTCCTTCTCTCTGTCTTCCTCTTCTCTTTCCTCTTTGTTTTCCTTACCTTTGATCCCTTCTCCTTTTTTTTTTTAACTCTAATACTCTTGTTTTCTGAGTGTTCCTCTATCATAGCAACATTTTCTTGTTTCATGAAATGCAATATCTTTTCTCTAAGAACAATATTGATAGGCTTTTAAGGTTTTTTTTCTACAAGTTTTTTTTTTCTTTTTGTTTTGGTCTCTAACTTGCATGGTAGAAGCTTTCTTCTGATGTCTGATAATCCTCACTTGTATAAAAATGACTGAAAGGAAAGTTAATTGGAAGTTCTGAGAGCATACTTGGGACTTGTCTCTTTGACCTTTGCATAGGGTGATGTTGGTGAGCCGTTTGCTAAGGAATTTTGAAGTCAGTTGTCTATAAATCTTATCTATTATAATAGATCCATATAATATCTACTATATATGTATTGGGTTGGTCAGATTCTGTGTGTCAAGAAATGTGAAGAGTCTGAGATTTTATTCTATATATTGTTGAAAATAATTCTTCATGGTTTCTCATGTTTCTGTACATCTTGTGAGCAGAGACACTGAAGAACTTCTGTTCCAGCCTGACTTTTTAAGGATGTTTGTATTAAGTGAAGAGCTTTGGAAGATATAGTGTCTCTGTCTGGAGCAAAAGCAAGATTTGTTTACTGTACAGAATAATAAAGATAATGTCTCCCTCTAGTTGAAAGATTAGACAGGTTTTCCTATAGCCCCTTATAAAAGATTAAGGTTTCCTAAGCTTAGAGTTCCTCAGTTGTGACCTAAAAACCACTATATGCATAGCATCCACTTGGGCTTACCTCTGTGTCACCCCCATGGAACTTGGAGGAATAAGGAAGGACAAGGGGAACTGATGTGATCATGCAGCTCATGATACTTGCTCTGCTATAAGTAACAAAGGCCTTTGTTTCTGACCCAGGAGCCTCCTTTCTTCTCCCAGCACCCATGAAACTATGGCAGGCTAGCTTGTTAGCCTGCAAGTAGGATAAAATCTTAAGATTCCTTACACTTGAAGATGTTTTCTATTTCCTTCCTGGAGAGTAAGAATCTTAACTGCCAGCCTCTGGAAATCCAGTAGAGGAGGAGTTCTGTGTGTCTCTGCATTCAGTAGTCAGTATGCCTGTGTTCATATACTCTAGTTCTCAGTTTTGCCACATGACTTCCAGTTCAGAGGGCCTTTGTTTTATCTTCTTCAGGAATAAACCTTTAGTCTTCTGTGAAGGTGAACAAGGGGCAGCAACCTAGTGGCTTATGGTAGAGGAGAGGACATCTGAATCTGTTCTGTTCTTTGCTGATAGATCACCTTCTCAATTAAACATTGCCTGACTTTTCTTTTTAAAACTGCTACCTTTCTTACCCTCTTTTGTCTTTACTTCACAGAACTTACTAACTTGAAACACAGTGTATCATTTACTTATTATTTTTATTCTTTACCCCCCTTCCATTAGGGTATAAACTCTATTAGGTCAGAGATTTTTATTTATTTATTTTGCTGTATGCCCCCAATACCTAGAAAATTACTGTTATGGCACATACTAAGTATTGGGTTAACAAATACTTATGGATATTGTTGATTGGATGAGTAAATGAATGACTAGGAGGACCTTGCATATCTTTTTCCCCTTGCTCCTGATTTGAGAATAAAATTAAAGAGTGATTGGCTCGTCTTTTTAAAAGCTTTATGTATTGATATTAACTGAGGATATAGGTAATTTTCATAGAAGGTTAATTGTCATTCCAAAGCAACTTAGAATAATGTGTTTTGTACACAGTTTCTTATTACTGTGTTAGAATCCCTTTTAGGGCATTTCTAATGGCAGTGTTCCTTTTTTCTGTCAGGGCATTTCTGGCCCTCTCACTCAATAAATATTGAATGTAGTTTATTGGTAGAGCCAATGAAGTTGACTAAAAAATGATAAAAAAAAAAAAAAAGGGGGTAGGCTATGAGATAGGAGCAAAAACAGTGTGATGTCCAGGTAGCCAAATTAAAGAAGTGTTTCAAGAATGAGAGTATGTGTAACTATTTCTGGTGCTGATTATAAGTCAAGTAAGATGAGGTCTGAGAATTGACTGTTGTATTTAGCAAAACAGAAGACATTAGCGGTCTTACTAAGAGCAATTACATGGGCCAAAATCTATTTAACGTGTGAATTAATTATTGTTGTGTAAGAATTTACGCCCAAACTTAATTTAAAACAAACATTATGTCATAGTTTCTTTGGGTCTGGAATCCAGAAGTTGTTTAGCTGCTTGCCTCTGGCTCAAGGTCTCTCAAGAGGTCTATTACTTCTGCTGTATTCACATGGATCAACCCTGGGACTTCATTGGAGGAATTGTACAAGGGTGTAATACCAGGAGGTGAGACTCACTGGAAGCCAGCCATCTTGGAGACTGGCTGTCAGAAAAATGGGCTAAAGGCAGAATGAGGGGATGAATTAGAGATGATGAATACCAAAGAATCTTTTGAGGAGTTTTGCCAAAAAAAGGAGCAGAGAAATAGGGAATTTGTCCAGGTTGTATCTAAAGGTAGATGTAGTAATGGAGCTTAAAGAATTTCTCTGATTATTTTCTCATGAAATAAGAACCAAGGTTCTTAGTTGAGACTGAAGGGCAGAAAATAATTTACAAAATAGTCATCTAGGAATGTAGAGAGAGAATGGATTTGGAAAATATAGTATGATTGCTAAGCAGCACTGAGGGTCTATTCAAGATTAGTGATCATGAATTAAAATACAGTCAGTCAAGAGTTGTGTATTTTTCCCCAGCTACATTCAGCTTGTAGGTACAAGTATGTGTGTGTGTACAAGGACAGGAAGTTAGATTTATAAAGGTTGAGATTTATCTAGGCAGATATGACAAAGGAAATTGGAATATATGCAAAAACGAGTGATAATGATGAAGTATGGAATTTAAGATGGGTAAGGAGGAAAGGGAGATCTTGAGAGAAAGTACAGGTATCACAAAAAGGAGTGTGGGATTCATGGAATCTACTAAATGGAGTCAAAAGATTGCTGAACTTGTGGTATTACAGTAAGCTGGAGAGAGGATATTGATGGAACTTTAAATTGCAGAGGGATTGCAATCATTGGTAATGTAAAAGTCTAGGCAGTGAGCATAGTAATGAGGCGATAAGGAGGGCTCGAAGGCAAGAACACTTAAGGAGAGGAGAAAGAGAACCTAGGAGGTGTGATGGCTAGAGTAGTTTTGGAGAAAGCGACCTTGAGTTAGGAAATAAAACCCTCAAGAAATGAGGGCTTGCAGAGTTTGTAGTGACGGCAAACATGAATGAGATGGTGAATGATACTTCCCAAGAGATTCAAAGCTGGTGGTAAGTATGGTTTTAGAGAGGAGAGACCAAAAATGTCTAAAAGCATCAGTAAGGAACAAAGAAGCTCCAGGTCCAGTAGGAGGAGTGTAGAAGCCCCCACTTGAGAGGGCTACTCTGGAGCCGCACCCTGAGGCAATCAGTAGCAAAAACTTGTGCTTTTTGAGGCAGCAGATTCTCATTTCACATTACCAGGGTGCTTTAAAAAAAATCTACTTTCCCTTGAGGAAAATTTCTTCCCCTTTTCAGCTCTTCTCTGAAATATTATAGAAGTTTCTGATCTACTTCAGATTGGTTTTCTTTCTACTTGGTTTCCTTTGAGATATTTGAGAACTGTCTCAAACTTAGGAAAAATTATATGTGTGGTACAAATAACTTTTTTTCCTGAACCATTTAAGAACAATTTGCCAACATGATGCTCCATCATCCCTATGTACTTCAGTATCTGTATCCTCCAAACAATAACATTCTCCTACGTAACCCCAATAAAATCAAGAAATTCATGTTGTTACATTACTACCGTCTGTCCTCAACCCATTCAGGTTGTCCCAATTAAGTTGAGACTAGTTGTCTCAATAAAGTCATTTATAGAAAAATGATCCAGTTCAGAATCACGGATGGTAATTAGTTGTTATGTCTTTTTAGTCTCCTTCATTATGGAACAGTTCCTCAGTCTTTTTTTGGCTTCCATGACCCTGAAACTGGTAAAGATCTGTAATCCTATTAATTTGTAGAATGTCCCTCAGTTTGCATTGCTCTGTGATTTTCTCATGATTACATTCAGGTTATGCATCTTTAACACGAGTATCTCCAAAATGACACTATATGTTCTTCTCATTATATCCTAATAGGTGGTACATGATTTATTTGTCACGTTACTAATGATGTTAACTTGTATCATTTGATTAAGTCTCCTCAGACTGCTCCACTGTAAACTTACGCTTTTTCCCTTCAAGAGTCTGTTTTTTTCATTCATTCATATATACATCTCATACAGACTTAAGAATTTCTGTATTATTCATTAGATATTAATCTATTACTATCATAATTTATTTTGATGCTCTGTTCATCCCCAGAATGGCCAGCGGTAATAACCTCTTCAAGCTAGCTTCCATGTCCTTTTGATGTGTCCCCTTATTCTTTTAGTACTTCTTTACTTTCTGGTATGAAAAGATCATCCAGACTTCTCTTGTCCTATCTGTGCCCCAGCTCTGGAGTTAACCATTTGTCCAAAAGCTCTGGTTCCTTTAATGGCAAAAAGTATTATGAAACCAATACTTGGGGCTGTGTTGCTCTCAGGCCCTTTGAGTGGACAGAGCTACTGAGTGCATATATGTACACACATATATTTACACATGCATATACAAATTTACACCTGTTTTCACCTAAATATACTCTGAATACCATGAGTTCACATCAGTATTTCTGATTTCAATCCAGTACCTCAGGATTCATTTTATATTCATATCTACTTTCCATATGTGTACATCCTTTCTCTGAAAGATTTCCGTGAGAAACCTGACTCTCATTATCCTTAATATATTTTCGTATTTGATCATTCTCTCATATGTGCCAGTCTCTTGTCACCCCCTCCCTCTCCCTCAGGTTGCTCTCCTTACACCTCCTGGGTTTCAGCACCTCAGGCCAGGTCACTTCTCTGTATGGATACTGTTCTCAAACCCACTTGGATGTACTAAGTCTTTGTGCCACGAGTTCCTACTGTAAGGATGTTGGCGTTACCTTGCTTTGCCTCCATGAGAGTGTATCAGGCCCACTGCCCACACCCACCCTCACTACCATTATTCTTTTTGGACTCCTGTGCCTTGTCCCTGGCTGCTCCTCTGCAAGGACACCCTCCTCACCTAATTTGGGCTCCAGCACCCCACCCTACCCTCGCAGCCTTAGGCGTTCTCCCATGTGGTTACTCTTTTTCATCTTGCTTGGGCTCCCAGTACCTCACCCTAAGTCATCCCTCCACCAGGATTGCCCTCTTCATCCTACACAGGCTCTGACATTAGGCAACTGCTCCGTTTGGACACCTCCTTATTCCATTTAGACTCTGGCATCCCACTCTGTGCTCGCTGCTCTGCAGAGATGCCCACCTTATTTAAGTGTTTAAATTCCACCTTGTTGTAATGACCTGACACCAACAACCTGGATGAAGGTAAACCAGTCTTTACAGGTAAAGGGTACAATCTTCTTCCACAAGACTGAGCTCACTTCAGTCATCAGATCACACTTCAGGGGTCCACAAGCTACCCACATTTCTGATTAGATGGCTACAAATTTGGGGTTCCTATTACCCCTTTAGGTTTGGTAAGTTGCTGGAACAACACACAGAACTCAGGAAAGCACTCTACTTATTATTATGGTTTTATTATAGCAAAGGGATACATAACAGAGCCAGCCAAAAGAAGAGATGCATAGGGCAAGGTCTGAGGGTCCCAGATTTGTGAAACTTCTGTTTTTCTCTCCCCCAGGGAGTCAGGATTCATTACCCTCCCAGAAAGTTTGTATGTGACAAGACGTGGAGTATTGCCAATCTCACTGGAGGTTGGGCTCACATGATGTGTGTCAGCCCCACCTTCTAGTCACATAGTTGGTCTTGTGTGGCAGCCCCCACCCTGAGTCATCATCTTACCATAAACTGTCTGGGCCCACCATGAATAAACTCCATTACCACCACGACCACACCACCACCCCCCAGCCTTAGGTGTTCTCCCATGTGGTTGCCTGTCCTGAGAAATTCTAAGGATTTAGAGGCTACTTCCAAGGAATTGGGACAAAAGCCAAACAAGTCCTTTATTCCAAGGGATTAGAGGTTACCACTCAGCAGCCAGACAATGGCCAATCAGATGCTTTAGTATGCATCTCTGAAAAACTAAAGTGCTTCCTTCTGGGTATATAAATAAATTATTCCTCTTAAAATACCTACCTTGAGGGGTGCCTGGGTGGCTCAGTTGGTTAAGCATCTGCCTCCAGCTCAGGTCATGATCTGAGTCCTGGGATTGTTTGGGCTCCCTGCTCAGCAGGGAATCTTTTTCTCCCTCTGCCCCTCCTCTCCCCCCACCCCCGCTCGTGTGTGCTGTCTCTCTGTCTCTCTCTCGAATAAATAAAATCTTTTTTAAAAATCTAACTTGAGGAGCACCTGGGTGACTCAGCACCTGGGTGACTCACCTTGGGCATCTGCTTTCGGCCCAAGTCCTGATCCTGGAGTCCTGGGATCGAGCCCCACATGGGGCTCCCTGCTCAGCAGGAAGTCTGCTTCTCCCTCTCCCTGTGCTCTCTGTCTCTCACCCACCTCTCTCTCAAATAAATAAATAAAATCTTCAAAAATTTTAATAAATAAAACCCTTTAAAAATCTATGTTGAGATTTCCTCATGTACCTTCTCAGATTAAAATAAATTGTACAGCAGTTTTATAGTGGTTATCGTGTACTTATTCATTTTTTATATAGAAATTGTTAAACTTTCAGAAATGTTCTAATACTGCTGCAGAAAATGATAAGGCATCGGAGTAATATAATCAAACTTATAGTATTTTAAACTATTAATTTACTTGTATTATATTTTTCCTTTTTACCTCTCAATTACATATCTTATCTGTTTTAGGTATGACTTTAGCCTTTCCAGCTTCAGTTCATGATTCTCTGATTTGCAGTAAAACATTTCAAATTCTATATAAAAATGAGGAGATTGTTTTAAATGATGTCATGATCTTCAAAGTTAAAATGTTGTTGGATGAAAAAAAGGTAAACATCTCTTCCTATATATTTGGATAAATATTTTTTGTAGAGCCTCAAGGCATATTTCTAACTTCGAATATTCAAAAAAACCTTATATTGTAATTTCTCTTGAGATTGAAGAAACCCTTGAAGAAATGAATTTTTTGTTATCCTTGGATCTACACTTCACAGATGGAGATTATTCGTAAGTAGGCTATTCAAACAATTAAAAATCTTTAGTTTCTCATAACTGCTGTCTATTCCCCATTTTCTCGTTAGAATTTATCATCTCCCTTTCTTGTTTATTTGAACTACTTTGTCTAATTGTGGAGTCTCGTGAGAGTAGTTAGGCCTACTCTTTTGCACCTATGCCAGTTCCATGAGCCCCAGGTAGTAAATCAGACAAGTTGAAGAAATATGAAACAATTCCCTCGACTCTAGAAACTCCACTGTTGATATAATACCACTACTGTGAGACATTTAAATATAACTGAACTCTCTTTCACTGTATCACTGACAGTCTTTCTTATGGCATGAGTGATGCCATCTTTAGGGAGACTCTTGATATTTAGAGAGTTTTCAAGACTGATGACCTTTATACTTTGCAATTATTTCTAGTTCATTAATTCCTAGAGCCCTTGAGGAAGTTTTAGGACTGGATTCTCTGAACTTGTTCACACATCTGGACATGCAATCATGTATTTTAGGGACACACAGTGCTTTTGTTCATTTAAAACAAGAATCAGAGATTTGTTTAACAATTTTATTTTTGTAGGGTTTTTTTCTCATTTCAAACTTAGTTACAGAAGTACTTCTTGAAAATTATATATAAATTTAGATAACACTTGTAGGATAAATGATTAAGCAGTTACCTTTTGAAAGGTATACTTGAGATGTCCTCTTTACTATCATGGAGAAATAAGAATTTTTTATGCGGCAGCTACTGCTCCTCTGTAATACTTGTTTATTACAAAGAATTCCTTAAGGGATTAAATTTCAAACCAAGTCAGAATTTTGTAAATGAAGTAAGCTAAAATGATTAAGTAATTTATTAACTATAGGTACTTAAAATGTATATATGGGTTAAAATACATACACACATGCACACAAACACACTTGGAAATCATTCTCATGACATTGTTTTAATTTTTTATATGTATAAATCTAATAACAGACTAAATATCTGTAATCAGATATCAACCAGTTGCTTGCTTAGTTTCGAGCAGCACTTAATGAAGTTTTGTACAAAGAAAAATAATTTTAACTATCTTTTTGGGATTTATTACTATAGGATTTGATCTGTATTATACTGCAGCCTTATAAGGAACTATTCCCTATGGAATAAAATTTAGTGAAAGATAGGAGTAATTCCTAAACTATCAAAAAGGACTCGTTTTATAGGGACATTATTGAAAAAACAGTCTATATCATGGACTGATAGAAAACTAGAGGTAAGATCTGGTTATTTTCTTACTAGAGTTCACATTTTTGTCTAATGCAAATGTGATGCTTTAAAAATTATTCTCATTTCAAGTTCTGAAAAAGTAATTAAGTAACTGTTTTGCTAATTTAAACCACAAAATATTAGCCTTTACTAAATATGCCATACTTATATGCAAATGTATTGCTTTTTCTAGGGCAGATGATCTGAATGCCTTGCAACTAATAAGTAGCCGAACATTGAAGCTGCACTTTAGCCTCCATAGAGGCCTTCATCATCACGTTAATGTTATGTTTGATTATTTCCACCTTTCTGTTGTGTCCGTTACAGTCCATGCATCATTGGTTGCACTACACCAGCCACTAATAAGGTAAATTTAACCAATACTCTGGCCCTTATTAATGTAATGTCTTTTATTTTATAGTGAAAACATATACTTTGATAAAGTTAATTGAAGTAATACAAAATTTATAAATTTATAATTATTAAATAAATGCTTTCATTTTATACTAGAGTAATAACATTTAAGAGCATGGGAACATTAGATTGATAACTCTTAATACAGAAATATAAAACAATCTTTGTCAACCTGACCAAGAAAAATAATGCAGTCTGGAAATAACCATACAGCATTGTTTAGTCTGTACCTGTGTTTTTAAGCAGTGCTATGTACTATGTTCATTCTCTGAAAAAGTATATTCGTTTTTTTCTGTTTCTTTGTCTCTTGTCTGGATCACCTAATTTTTCTTAAATCTGTGCTATACAATAATTCTTGTTTTCTAAGTCATTAATTTTGTGGATCTTTACTAATAAGCTTTTTAAACTATAACATGTACCATTTTAGCTTAAAAGTACATAATATTGTAGATTATAATAAATGCATTAAGATAATAATTTTTTTCTGCCCACTTCCATAGGGAGATGGATTGTCTTTCATTATGTGAGAATACATTTCAAGCTCTTCAGTTTTTTAAAATAAAACACCATCCTTTTGTGGTATGGGCAACAGATGGACACTTTCAAAATCAGTAACTTATATGAAAAGACTCCAAATTAATTTGATTTCTGTACTGTCTACAATTTTTGTCAATTCCAACAACTGATACTTGGGGTGATGCTTCAGGCTTATAATGTTAAACTGATTTATCAGAAAAACTAAGTTGGCAATTCTGTATAACTACCCTCAGAATTTATAGAAGACCAATACAATTTAACATACTGCCCACAAGTAACAGCTTTCTGTGGCGTGTATCCTGCATTGTTTTAAAATCTGTGAGGACCTCTTCCATTGTGTTGTTGCATGGTTTCTTTGAGAGTGCAGGGCCAGGAAGAAGTCTCCTAATGACTTCCTTTGTTTTCCTTATTCTATAGTTAGATCTGTAACTGGTTATTTTGCTATCTTTGTCTTACCTCTTAAGAAGGCTTGTTCTCTGTTGCTATAACTTTTGTACAGGAAAGTGTTCCTATTATATAATTTTATTATAAACTTCAAAAAAAATTTTAGATGTTGACTGAATGAATTAGTATGTAATAACATGATAACTGAATGAAACTTCTTTGATAAGAAAGTGGCTTTTTTGAAATAAAACTTTCAAATAAGTAGTATACAATATTACTTTTTTTTAATTACATGTTAGGCTTTAATGTTTAAAGTTTATTGATAAAATATATTTCTTTTTTTTTCTGAATCTCTTGTAATTTCAGTAAGAATCCTAACTGAACTATTTGAACCATTCCTTTTTCTTTATAATACTGGCTTAGTTTCTCTTCTGAGAAATGTACAAACAGTTCATAGAGGTTAGCTCAGTTATTCAAGTTGCTTTCTAAGGCCCAGACTAGAGTTAGTGGTATTTACATCACTAATCCTAGTGAGTTAAATGTGTGCTTCGTCTTGCAATGCTGCAGTTTTTGCCACAGACTAGTAGGAGAAAGAGGCAGCTCATCTCCTAGAGACCGTCTACTGGAAGAAGACATTTTTGGCTCAGAATTAGAAGCCAGGAGGATTAACTGTTGGCTCTGGTTAGTGACTGGGAAAGACACTGAGGTGCTGCAGCAGCTGAGGTCGCTGTGCCTTACCCAGCTGCCGTGGGCCTTCATATCCCCTTTCTTGCAGCTAGAGCCTCGCCATGAAAGAAGCAGCATCTTTCCCTGCCTTTTTTCTTGCCTGTAAATGAGAGGTTGGAGAAGGGAAGCAAGGAAAGGGTAAAGAAGAGCTTTTTGCTGGTGCATGCTGGTAGAGGGGTCGTGTTAAGGGTAACATTCCTCACTATGCTTTGACAAGTTTTTCCTGAAGTTTTGTTATAGATGGATTTTTTTCCTCTAACCAAAATGAAAAACTGTTTTACAATATCATCTTTTTAAATGTTACTTTTATTTAAAACAATTTCTGTGATCAACCCAACTATAGACCTTAAATCAATTATTTATAAAAAGTGTAACCCCACACAGGATTTCTTTCTTTGCTTGTTTTTTACATAACCTGTTTTTATATTTGAACTTTTTTAAGTACAACTTTTATGACTCAGTTCTGAAAAACACATTGTAATAAGTGTAATTTACCATTGACTCGCAACCCCCTTCTTTGCTGGGATATGGAGATTTAATTTTTGCAAAGCAAATTGATTTTGGAAATGAAGCCTGCTTTCTGCTTATGCCAGAATTGATTTACTTTCCTGTCTTTTCCCTTTTGCTGAACTGCCAAACTGTCCAAATGCTTTGGCCTACTTACAGCTAGCCAATATTTTATCTCAAAATTGTATGTGATTTTAAACATTCAAACAGAATATGCTTATTGTATAGAATTTATGATATTAATTAAATGTAATGTTAATACTAACAGCAGTAGTCGTATGATATGGGATTGAGACAGTATCTTGAACTACTTGAAGATTGTTTTAATAGAGTTCATAGACTTGTAGTAAAGAGAAAGGAAATATCTTCTTTTGAGAAATAGAGAACGAGTAGATTTAGTAATTTTTCTTTTTCTACATTTATGTGGGAAGCTCCTTATTTCTGTAAGTAGAATCCATATATGTTTGTTAAGTTTGTAAACTTGGTACCAGTCTGACAGTCCAGTATTTCCAAGTTAAAGCTCGATCCTCATTTGTCGTTTAGCTACTCTGGATCCCACGGTGTTATCTTCAGAATTCTTTGAGACTTCCTGAAGCCCAGTTATGGAGAAGTTATCTCAGGCATCTAGTCTTATTTTTTTTATATTTTCATTGTCTTTTCATAATTATTATAGTAAATTTAAAGGAAAAATTTGAGAATACTTTAGAAATTATAGCCTTGCAAAACATGCTCTTTATTCTTATAAGCTTTTCTTTTGTAAACATTTAACATTCAAATAGACTATTATGACAATAATAATGCAATACTTATTCCTCCAGCTTTCCTCGCCCTGTGAAGACTACTTGGTTAAATAGAAATGCACCAGCACAAAACAAAGATTCTGTGATTCCTACTCTTGAAAGTGTGGTCTTTGGTATTAACTACACAAAACAGTTATCGCCAGACGTAAGAACTGATATATTTATATATCCTTTTCCCCTCTTATTTTATTTTATTTTTTTTAAAGATTTTATTTATTTATTTGACAGAGATAGAGACAGCCAGCGAGAGGGGGAACACAAGGGGAGTGGGAGAGGAAGAAGCAGGCTCACAGCAGAGGAGCCCGATGTGGGGCTCTATCCCATAACGCCGGGATCACACCCTGAGCCGAAGGCAGACGCTTAACCGCTGTGCCACCCAGGCGCCCCTTCCCTCTTATTTTAAATGAAGTGTTTTTTAACTGTTTCATCTGTGAATGTGATGTTTATTTTATTTATTAATTATTTGAGTTCAACAACTTGGAGATCTAGTTAAATATGATCTTAACAAATTGGTTGTTTCTAGGTGTTTGTTGTGAAAACTAACCTGATACTTAAAGATTTAGCAGACTTAGTGGGTGGAGATCTTTGACAGCCAGTGCCTTTTTAAACTTGTTACTATCACCTCTTGCTCCCTTACCAGAACTGGTAGAATCACTGCGAAGGAGCTTGTAAAGATCAGTTGCCAGAATTGAGACCCAGCTCACAGTAGTGCAAGTACAACCGCCATTCCCTTAGAAGGAAAGGGGCTCATACTATAAAAGCAGAGTGTCTGTCCCTCGCTGCAAATGGAATTTGAATCTCAAATTTTCAAAAACCATAATTTAATCTGCTTGTTTTAAAAGCCCACTGTAATTGAAATTATTAGAGTCACACTTTTATGTGTTTAAATACTTGTATGAATAAGAGCAACTCCCTACAATATTGCTGATTTTTTTATGTTTTAGAATAATTAATAAATGCTTAGGATTTTTTCCTTTATTTTTCTAAGTTTCAAGTGTAATATATTTAGATTTTTAGTAACTAACACTCTATATCCCAAATCTATTCTTTGTTTAGGGTTGCAGCTTCATCATTGCAGACTCCTTTCTACATCATGCCCATCATTTTCATTATACACTTTGTGCCACTTTGCTGCTAGCCTTCAAAGGATTGCACAGCTACTTCATTACGGTAACAGAAGAGATTCCCTCTTGTCAGAAACTAGAACTGGGTATGTTAAAAGTAGCCAGACTTAACCTATAGTTCAAGCTTCTCTTCATTCTCATTTTGCTAGTTAGCACCTTTGCCATAGTTTTTCTATACTAAAACTATAATGTTTGTATGCTTCACTTTTTACTTCTTTCTCAATTCCATCTTTTTTGACTCTTGATAATTATTTTCTGCAATTAAAAATTTTTTTTATGATATTAAGTAATAACTTCTTGGTGCTAAGTTTGAAATGAGTTTTTTGATAGATTTTTTAAAAGTATATGTCAATATACTACTCCTATTAAAATATAACCAGAAAGCATACTAGAAAGCAAATATAATTATCTACAGAATCGTGGAAAAATAAGCTAAATCTGTGCTTTCGAGTATTTAACAGTCTAAACAAATTGTAGGTACGTGGAACATTTTTATATACATTTGGTTTTAAGTGATCTCAGGTCTTAGTTCTTTTATTTCACTTCAGAGAATAATGTTACTTAGTTTTAACATTTTGAAATTAGTCCAACAATAATATCTGCATATATTTTTTAGTACACAATAAAAAATCATATTGCCTTGATTTTGTATACCATTTGTAATTTGCAAAATGCTTTTGCACGTATTTTGCAAAAGATAAGTTTTGGGGATTAGCAAAAATAAGTTTTTATTCAGACCTTTTATGATAGTTTAATAAGCTTTTCTTTTCAAATATCAGCTAGTAGCTTATCATAATAAGCACATTTTATTTATCTCTTCAGAATAAATTTATCATTATATACTTGAATAAATCAAGAATTACTTTTAAATTTTACTTAAATTAATCAGTGTTCTTTGTTTATTTCTTTGTTTCTCAGGGATGCTGGTCTTTTAACAATATTGATACACTCTTAAAAATAGTCACTGTTACTGAAAATAATTCTTGGGTTTGAGAGTAATTATTCTATTTTTATAATTGCCTATTTGGAGATACAAAAGAATTGTAAGAACATGTAACGATTTGTACCTCACTTAAATTCAGCTGTGAGAAAATGCTGGATATTGTGCCACTGCCTATCAGCAGCTACTCTAGTGGAGTTGATTAACAGATATCACTCAGTTGACTATTTGGAATACTTAACTCAAGTATCCCAATGTATATACAGAGGTACAAGCAATAGGAAAGTTTCCTCTTTTTTGCTCATGTATTCTTTCCCAAGGCAAAAATGGTGGAACCCTTTTGATTACTATTCTCTGAAATACTCTTCTTCCTTGCTATTTTGTATACTTAGAATCCTTCTATTTCCCTTAGGAAAATCCTGTAGGAGACTGTCTCATATGTAAACTTTTTAAAATGTTCTTTTTTGAACATGAAAGAAATGTTTGTAGAATAGAACTAATTTAGGCTATCACTGTCCTCAATTAATAGAAAAATGATGCTCCATCTATTTTTTAATTTGTTTTTTTGGAACTCCAACACATCTTCTTAGAATCACATTGTGAATTTTGGTTAATGGCCAAACTACCAAACTATTAAACCACAATATTAATGAAGGACAATACCATGTACCTGAAAAACGGAATTATAAAAAAAAGTGGTGTGAAGCTCAGAAGCCAATGTATGACAGTATTTCTACAAGAAAATTTGTTAATTAATTAGTTTGATGTTGAATGATGTGATAGAATTCATAGAAGCATTATCTTGTAGTTTAGAGTACATGTTTGAAGCCATTTCTGTCACTTACTAGCTTTGGGATTGTATATACAAAGTGGATTTCATTTGAAAGATAGGGTAATTAAAGGGAACCAGATGTATGTGAATAGGAAGGAGAGATAAGGCTATCCAAAAGGCAGAGGGTGTGAAGAAGCTCTCGGAGTGAGACCTCTTAATGGTGTGATTCCCTCCGGCACCTACTTTGTCAGGTACTGAGCTAGATCCTGAGGAAAAAATGGGGTCTCTCTCTTTAAAGAGCTTTGACTTCTCCTCTTCCTTTAATAAGTGATCAGTCCAGCATTGGGATGAACAGGAGAAACTCACCCAGAGAGATGGGACTTCTGGTGGTTTTGATAGAGAGAGTCATATATGAGGTGGACCTATAAATGCCTATATAAGAAAGAAGTCTATTTGCATTTAATTTTCAAATAGATTTAACATGTAATATTTGAGAATAAAAAACACATGAATCACATTTTAACTTAGGAAAAAATATTTCTCTCTAAAAAGAATGTTTACTGGTAAAATATATAATTAATAATTAAGCGTCTCTTCAAAGCTCAGATTTATTTCAAATAGTTTACACTGTATTAGCACTTATTACTAGTTTATTAATCTAATTCAGCATGATAATTCATTTATCATGTTTTAAATTTTCTCACAGGTAAGAATGGATTTTATGTTACATAAATTGATTTGACCTTATACATATAACATAATACAGAAAATATCATAATTAAAAGCCCTTCCTTATATTTAATTTCAGGAGTTTGTTACTAAATGAACATAAACTTTATTTCAAATTATTTGATTAAAATATGTTATCAAAGACCAAATTCTAAAGCAAACCTACACTTTAGTCTTAAATAAGCAAATAATAGTGATAGAATAAAATTATTCATACCTCACAATCCTACCTACTCTAAATATATTTGCTGAATAAATGAGGGAATGAAATGGCACAATACAGTTTTTGTTACTTGAAAAGTATATAGGCATCATCACAAAGCTTATTATAGTTTCCTAGGGATTTTTAAAATCAAGACTCATCTTCAATAAATATTTATTGGTATCATTTTATGTTATTAAAATTTTCATATTTATATTTGTTTATTATACATTTTAATTTATTCTTGAATGCATCTTCTAGGGAACATCTAAAAATACTATTAACTATTTAAAATGAAACAATTACATATTCTGAATTATTAACATTATTTATTTTTATCCTAGCAGAATTAAATTATAAGCCCTAGATAATACTTTCATAAAACACTGTGGACTAAATATTATATTCACCAGCTTTAATAAGTGATTATAAAGTAGGTTTTTTGGTGTTTTTTTTAAGATTTATTTGTTTATTTTAGAGAGGGAAAGAGAGAGCAGGGGACAGGGGCAGAGAGAGAGGGAGAGAGAGTCTCAGGCAGGGTCCGTGCTGAGCATGGAGCCTGACGCAGGGCTCGATGTCACGACCCCGAGGTCATGACCTGAGCCAAAACCAAGAGTCGGGGCACTTAACTGACTGTGCCACCCAGATGCCCCTAAAGTGTTTCCTGAATAGAGGATGTTTATTGTATTCTTTTTACTATTTGATATTTTTCTTGAGTTTTCATATAAGTGTGTAATATTTAAAAGTCTTAAACTCTGTCATACTTTAAAAAATGTATCTAAACTCTATTCCCTCTTTTAAAATAATACCTTGAATTCCTTTCTGGTTTTGCCATTTTCTTTTCTCCTAGTTAAATGATGTACATTTGTTTGTTTGTTTGTTTTTTTGGTGACATATAGTTAAATATTGGTTTGGTGCAAGGAGCTCTTACTGGAAATGGAGTCTCAGGTTCGGAATCTAGGCTTTGGCACATCATGTAATCTTTCTGGGCCCTGGTATCTACACTTGTAAAAGCAGGGGTTGATCTAGCTCATCTCTGAGATCCCTGCCAGCTCTGAAATTCTGAGTCTAAGAAATTAAAACACAAAAATAATATTGGATTATGAAATGTTGAAAAGTGCATACATTAAAATAGAAAAAAGAACAAAGCAATATAAACTTGAATGTACATCATTTGCAATTCTAATAAGCTAATTAACTAACCGAAAGACTCTGCTTTAGTGTTCTAACTGCACTGTCAGATCAATACTAAGTCTACGCATAACAAGTTGGAAAATTCTAGTAAACTTTGTTGTAAACGGAGTATTAGTAACTAGTGCTGTGTGCAATCCTTATAACTAGCCAAGGCCAACATGCAGGTCCTTTATGAACGCCTTCTCAGAAGAAAACAGCCACGAACCCAGAAAGACAACTGTCTAGGTACGTTTAAAATAGGTTAAGTAAATAATACCTTTTTATTAGTATGAAACTTTGGTTTAAATTAGTGTCAAATTTCATAAATATGTATTTATTAATATAGAATGTTCCTACCACTATTATTTTAGAACTTACTTCTAGGATCAGTTCTGTTTGTCGATAAGCTTTGGTTAATTTCTTAATTTATAATACTTAAATTTGTAATTAAAACTTGAAATGGTAAATACAAAGATTTCTTTGGCTTTTTTCCATATTCTTTTCACAGTTCCTACAGAGAGCACGGAAGCCATGTTTATTGCCAGAATTTGTTGGTTTAATGATATTACAGAAATAAAGAAAAGAAACATCTTCAGTATCTAGTTTTGTTTTTTATGTCAATTTGGGTTTAATTTTATTGTTCTAAACTTAACAAAATAGTATCAAAAAAAGTAAAATAGTATCAATTCACCCTATTCAGATATTACATATTTTAAGGGAAATACTCTGATCTCATTATTTTATTTACATATTTCCCTGTACATTTTAGACTTTTGTTCTTGAATGGCAATAATACTTAACTATCCTTTCATTAGACTTTTGTTCTTGAATGGCAATAATACTTAACTATCCTTTCATTAGTATATTGAAGGTTTTTATTTTGTGTTGCATAGACCCATTGCAGTTACATTTTTTAAAAGTTATGAAAAGCTGTAGAAATAAAAATAAAATCATAGTGTGTGTTTCTTGGTTTTCAGAAGTATGAACAAAAGGAAATTAAGGAGCCACAATCTTTCTCACTACTTCCCAGATGAGAACTAGCTAAGAAAAATTTAAATTAGGCCAATTTTCACTAAAACTGTTAATGGAGAAACTGATCTTATTATCAGGAGAGAAAAAAGAAAGATAAAGATTTATTTATGGTCATTATTTTAGAATATAGTTTTATATTCTCATATAAAGTAAGTATAAAATTAAAGAATTCATAGTATGAAATTGTGATCCTAGTGTTCTTTTAGCAATAAAAACATACTTCTCGTTTAAACTATTGTATTGCCAGTCTGTCAATTTACATTTGAGCATTCTAAATTCTAAATTAACTGTACAGAACGCTGCTTATATAAGTCCTCTATAAAGAAGGGCCCAGTTTTTGGTTAGGTGGGAAAAGACCTAATTCAAGCCATTAATGGAGTTAATTAAATAATATTTTTATTGAGATATCTTTTATCCTTAACACCTAGTATTATATTGGCATTTTCTGAGCTTTGTTATAAATATCTTTTGAATGAATGAACAGATGAATGGACGGGTGGTTTAGAAAATAAATTTAGGATATATTTACCCTTTTACCTAGCATCCCCACTTTTGTTAACCTGTATCATAGAAATCTGATGTATGTGAAGGTATATGTATAAGCATCTTTATTATAGTATTCTTCTTAGTGACAGAACACTGAAAGTAAAGATAAATGCCTATCATTTGACAAAGAGTAGAATGTGGAGAAATTATAAGGCATTCACACCAAAGAATATTAAGCAGCCATTAAAAAAACACTTTACGGCTACATACCAGATTTCCATGTAGAATTGCTGAGAGAAAAAAGTAAATTGCAGAAAAAGTGTGTAAAACACAATCATGTTTTTGTAAAAAAGTGATTCCAAAACCCATATATAGGCATACTTCATTTTACTGTACTCACAGCTACTGCATTTTTTACAAATTGAAGGTTTGTGGAATCCTGCATCAAACAAGTCTGTTGGCACCACTTTTCCAACAGCATTTACTCACTCCATGCCTGCGTGTTATATTTTGGTAATTCTCACAGTCTTTCAGATGTTTTCATTATTATTATGTTTGTTACAGTGCTCTGTGCTCAGTGATCTTTGATATTACTATTGTAATTGTTTTGGGGCACCAGGAACCACACCCACGTAAGAGGTGAACTGATAAATATGTGTTCTGACTGCTCCACTGACCAGCTTTTCCCTCATCTGTCTCCCTCTTCTCAAGTCTCCCTATTCCCTGAGACACAACAGTATTGAAGTTAGGCCAATTAATAACCCTACAGTGGCCTCTAAGTGTGTAAGTGAAAGGAAGAGTTCCACATCTCTCATTTTAAGTCAAAAGCTAGAAGGATTAAGCTTAGCGAGGATGATGCCTTGAAAGGTATGACAGGCCAAAAGCCAGGCCTCTTTCACCAACCAGTTAACCAAGGTGTAAATGCAAAGGAAAAGTTAGTAAAGGAAATTAAAAGTGCTACTCCAGTGAACACACAAATGATGAGAAAGCAAAGCAGCCTTATCGCTATTAGGGGGGATGTTTTAGTAGCAATTTCACTCATATGTAGAATTTAAGAAGCAAAACAGATGCACATAGGGAAAAAAACGAGAGAGAGAAAAGAGGCAAACGAAGAAACACTCTTAACTGTAGAGAACAAACTGGTTACCAGAGGGGAGGTGGGTGGGACAATGGGTGAAATAGGTGATGGGGATTAAGGAGTGCACTTGTGATAAGCACTGGGTGATGTATGGAAGTATAGCATCACTGTATTGTACACCTGAAACTAATATTACACTGTACGTTAACTAACTGGAATTTAAATAAAACCTTAAAAAAAAAAAAAAGATCAAACCAACCACCATATTCCCTTAAGTCAAAACCTAATCCTGAGCAAGGCGGTAATTCTCTTCAGTTTTATGAAGACCAGAAGTGAGGAAGCTGAAGAAGAAAAGTTGGAAGCTAGTAAAGGTTGGTTCATGATGCTCAAGTAGAGAAGCTGTATCTATAACATCAAAGTGCCAGGTGAAGCAGCAGGTGCTGACGCAGAAGCTGCGGCAAGTTATCCCGATCTAGCTGAGATAAGTAATGAAGGTGGCTACACTGAACAACAGGTTTTCAGTGTGGATGAAACAGCCTTCTACTGGAAAAAAGACTCTCATGGCTAGAGAGGAGAAGTCAACGCCTGGCTCCAAAGCTTCAGAGAACAGGCTAACTCTCCTATTAGGGGCTAATGTAGCTGGTGACTTTACGTTGAAGCCAGTGTTCATTCCCTAAATCCTAGGGCACTTAAGAATTAGCTAAATCTACTCTGCCCGTGCTCCATGAGTGGAACAACAAAGCCTGGGTGACAGCACATCTGTTCACAACACAACGGTTTACTGAATATCGTAAGCCCGCTGATGAGACCTACTGCCCAGAAAAAAAGATTCCTTTCAAAATATGAGGGCTCATTGACAATGCACCTGGTGCCCCAAGAGCTCTGATGGAGATGGTCAATGAGATTAATGTTGTTTTCATGCCTGCTAACACAGCATCCATTCTGCAGCTCGTGGATCAAGGAGTCATTCCTCTTTCAAGTCTAATTTAAGGAATACGTTTTTGTAAGGCTATAGCTGCCATAGGTAATGACTGTTCTGATGGATTCAGACAAAGTAAATTGAAAACCTTCTGGAAAGGATTCACCATTTTGATGCCATGAAGAACATGTGTGATTCATGGGAAGAGGTCAAAATATCAACATTAAAAGGAGTTTGGAAGAAGTTGGTTCCAGCTGTCATGGATGACTTTGAGGAGTTCAAGACTTCAGTGGTGGAAGCAACTGCAGATGTGGAAACTGCAAGAGAAGTAGAATTAGAAGAGGAGCCTGAAGATGGGACTGAACTGCCGCCATCTCTCGATAAAACTTCAACAGTTGAGCAGTTGCTTCTTAAGGACGAGCAAAGACAGTGGTTTTTTGAGATGAATCTACTGGTGAAAATACTGTGTAGATTGTAGAGATGACAACAAAGGGTTTAGAATATTACATAAACTTAGTTGATAAAGCAGTGGCAAGTTTTGAGAAGATTGACTCCAATTTTGAAAGAAGTTCTACTGTGGGTAAATGCTACCAAACAGCATCTCATACTACAGAGGTATCTTTCATGAAAGGAAGAGTCCGCGGAATTGGCAAGCTTCATGGTTGTCTTATTTTAGGAAATTGCCATAGCTGCCTCCACCTTCAGCAACCACCGCCCTGATCAGTCAGCAGTCATCAACATCAAGGCAAGACCCTCCACCAGTGAAAAGATTACAACCCACTGAAAACTCAAATGATGGTAGAATTTTTAGCAATGAGGTATTTTTTAATTATGTATACTTTTTAGACACAATGCACACTTAATAGGCTACAGTATAGTATAAACATACTTTTACATGCACTTCCGATGTTTAGGGAAACCGGAGTATTTATTTGACTCACTTTATTGCAATATTAGCTTTATTATAGTCTGGAACCAAATTGGCAATATCTTTGACATGTGCGCGTATCTAAGTGTATATTTGAAAAATATGGAAGGATGTGTTTTACACTGTAACCTTGAATTAGCAGCAGGAGCCAAATAAAAACAATTTATGTAAGAGAATAACCACTTTTACACATTTCTATATAATTGTATATGTGTAAATAAACCTTAAGGAAAAAAATTAAAATAGAATTTTTTTAAAAGATTTTATTTATTTATTTGACAAGAGAGAGAGACAGCCAGCGAGAGGGAACACAGTCAGGGGGAGTGGGAGAGGAAGAAGCAGGCTCATAGCAGAGAAGCCTGATGTGGGGCTCAATCCCAGAACGCCGGGATCACGCCCTGAGCCGAAGGCAGACGCTTAATGACTGAGCCACCCAGGCACCCCCTAAAATAGAATTTTAAACTCATTTAAAAATCCTGAATGATTTTGAAATCATTTCAAAGATTTTTAAATTTTGCTTTTAAGCATCAAGATGTTTGCCTTGAAGTAGCTCTCACTAGCCGTAATGCAAACGTACCAGCTTATGCATTTAGACTCCTGTATGTAAAGACTAGAAAAATGTATCAAAACTCAAAACTTTAAAGTTTTTCATTTTTTAAAAATTTATGGGTAGGATATCTAATTTACTAAAATTAATTTTACTGATTTTCTCCTATCAAAGGAAAAGCTTATTAGTAATGTGAATACAGACATTGACACATGGACGTTACGATTGTAATACAGGTTCTTCTGGGGTTTTTTTCTTTTTTTTAATTTTGGGAAACCTATATTAAGAAACCACTGATTGACAGTGAAATAATTTGTGACAGTGAAATAATTAGCTGATTTCTTTAGTCATCAGTGCGTCGACCAAATTTGCAGTCTCTCTTGGTACATATCAATATCTAATTACAACTTTATATATTTTGTGACTTTCAAGCTATATGTGTGTCGTACTGGTTTTAATTACTAGTGGAGCATTTGTTGTTCATATCATAGGTTGGTTGTGTTTACCATATAAATGTAACTTTATCAAATTTAAACGTTTATTTTTTTTATCAAATAGTATACATTGAAGTCTACCTCATGAGATAATCAGCTAATGCATAAATTCAGGGATGTCCCTAGAATCCATTCTTGCCTTTGTGTGAGAATGACCAGTTAAGGTTGTGGAAGAACAAGGTTATGGAATTTTGTGTGGTTACAACTATGCTATTGTATAGTTCTTGTAGGAAAACTCATTTTAGTTTGATTTCTAATTAAAAATTGGGTGTATCTAAACATATTTCAGGCCTTAGTGAAATTCCTTCCCTGTAAAAAATAACCGATAAACCTTTCTGTTCTGTTAGTTTCTGTAGTCCCTTATAAATATTATCATTTTAATTGTAAATTAATCTGTACACTTCTTATAGAGATTATAGCATACAATAAATAAGTCAGGATTGTATGGAAAAAAATTTGCCTCAGTTTTAGGCTATCTTATAGAAAACAACGTGTTAAACTAAATTAGAAACTTAATTCTTATTGAAAAGGATTTGTCATTCTTTGCTATTAAATAACCTATGCTTCAGGTATGTTATAAATATGTTTTGGCTATAAAAATTAATTTGACTTGAGTTTTTTAGGAACACCTTTTGTAAAAAGAGCATGTATACATCTAAAACAAATGCTAAACTTTATGGGAATTTACAATGTATGAAATGCAATAAAACCTAATTATATGTTTTATCTTTTCTGTGATGTAGTTGTGCAAGTTACTTTAGGTCCACAGTCAGTATTTCCTTGACAGTGTTAGCCTTTTATGAGAACTGGAACACTAATGATCAGAATGTAGAATTTAATAGCTATCATGTTACCTGCATGATTAATGTGTTCATGACAATAAATTACATTGAAATTCATGTCATTGAATATAGTCCTTATATTTCTCAACCTTCTGGTTTTTTAAAGGTAATTTACACTTAAAAACCTGGGCTTGAACTGCACAAGTCCACTTATACATGGATTTTTTTTCAATAGATACAGTATAGGACTGTAAATGTATTTTCTCTTATGATTTTAACATTTTTTTCTCTAGCTGATATTTTTATAAGAATACAGATATAATACATATAACATACAAAATATGTGTTAATCAACTGTTTGTTATTGATAAGTCTCCTTGTCATTAGTAAGCAATTAGTAGTTAAGTTTTAGGGGAGTCAGAAGTCATGCATAGATTTTTGACTGCATGGGGGGTTGATGCCCCTAACCCCCATTTTGTTCAGGGGCCAACTGTATTTAGATAATTTCAAAATAGTTTTCAGATCTAACATTGAAATATTTCCTCTAATTACTCTTTACTCCTTTCAGAGGAAATGGATGTAGACGCTCGACTTACTGAACTATGTGAAGAAGTTAAGGTACTTGGATTTTTTAAATTAACATTATTGAGTTATTTGAGTGGATTCTGTTTCCTATTCTAAATATTTTATCTAAGAAAACTTAATAATGATTTATCCTTTCTCAAATGGTTGATCATGGTAGAATCACAACTTAGATGATAAAAGACTTTTGGCTTCAGCATAAAGTTGATTTATCTTTAAAATGTACATTATTCTGCATATGAATGAAATAGCAAAGACGATTAACTGTCAAAAGTGTGCACTTTCTTCAATTAGCTTACTCAGAAGAATTTCTAGACAAATTTTTAAAGCATCCTTAAACTTACATATTTTTGTAACATGATAGCTTAGAAATAAAAATTGTTTTATTTCAGCAGATCATTTTGTGACTCAGATCATTTTTCCTCTAGTTTATTCTCAAAATTAAATTGAATAGATTTTTCTTATTCCCTTTTTTTTTTATTGGCCATGGAACTAAATGTTCTATTTTAAATGTTCTGTTTTAAGGTCACTATGTATTTCACTCTCAGTTAGCTGCATTAATGGAAGAAATCAGAGACTTGAATCAAACCAAAACAAATATTTGGCTTTGGAATGTATTTCTGTATGTAAATTTGAATGAGAACTAGACCCCTTTGAAAAAGGTATCTATCTTCTCCTTATAAAGTTATACATATGCAGGATACACAAGTAATTTTGTATACTCTTCCCAGAGGCTTTCCCCACAACTCAAATAAGTATTTTCTTTAAGAATCATTAATGTTGTTATAATAGTTACCCAAACGAACATTAAACATTTAGAAGTAATCTTAAGAAGATGTGTGTGATTAATGTGAAAAATCTGCAATATTTCACTGAGATATTTGAATAAGTAAACATACTTTTGAATGGAAAGAGAAATAATCACTGGGAGATACCAGTTTTTAAGTTAATAATTGATGGATCCATATCAAAATACCATTGGAAATGTTAAAATTTGACTTATTTTAAAGCTCACTTGAAGAAAGGTAATAATGACTTAGAAAAACTTTAAAAATATATAATATTATTGTAGAGGGACTTGCCCAACTGTATGTTAAAATGTAAATAAAACTACAGTCATGGAAATAGAGTATGACTTCTCTAAAAGAATAGAAAGACAAAGAAATGGAACTAAATAGCACTGAAACAGTCAGTAGTATGTTTAAGAACTGAATATTTTATAAAATATCACAAACATTGGGTTCTCTAAATAGTATGGTAGAGTTAGTTCTATATGCCATGTTATAGAAATTCTAAAAAGACTAAAAAGTTAAATGCCCCCCCAAATTAGGAAAAACACTTGCATATACATGTGTAATGTAAACAATCTGATCTTGGGATATGAAATAATCTCTTCAGAGTAACAGTAAAGAACAAAATATGATATTGATGATTTAAAACTTTAAAAACAAAATACATGGTAAATGAAAGCATGAAATATACTTGGAAGAAACTATTTGCAGTATTTAAAACTGGCAAATGATTATTGCTCACAACCTATAAAGAGATCGTATGTGTCAGTTTCAAAACACCCTTGTGAAAAAGAGGTATGCATATATTTCACAAAAATGCTAATACATGTGCATAAACATAAATATGAAGAATTGCAGTATTATTGTGAGTTCCCATGTAGCCATTTAAAAGAACTAGGCAAATTTCTATGCAATGACATGGATTATTTAATTAAAGAAATATTTATTGATGCCAGGTACCAATTTCATGCTGAAAAGCCCTTCAGGATATATTAATTAAAATAACTGGAGAAAAATATGAATATGATTTTATATATGTTTAAAGAGCAAAAAGCTTTATATGAATTTGATCATGTTTATATGATTACATATAAAATATTTGAAAGGAGATTTATGTAATATATATACACATGATATATATATTCTACATATGTGTGTATATATGTATTTTAAACTGTTAACAATAATACAGAAAAGAGTTGCACGAAGGATGAAATTATAAAGGAAAATTTTTACTCTTTGCTCTATATCCATCTATACTAAATTTTAAAAATACTATGTGTATTCATATATTACTAATAAATTTTTTAGGTACACATATTTAAATTTCAGTATATAAATGGATATAAAGTTTAACATCAACAACCTAGGGTAAATTTTGGCAGCAGATAGAATAGACAAAAGATACAATAATATTTAAAGAGCTCTTAGGAAATCAGTAGGAAAACCTGATACTTCCCATTTTTCAAGTTTGTATAGGATACCCATTTACAAAATAGGCTAATAAATGAAACATATTCAATTTCACTAATTACCGAGTAAACAAAATTTTAAATATTCTCATACCTTTTTTAACCTGTCGCATCTGTTGTGATTTTCTAATAATGTAATGCTTGTTGAGCTGTGGTAAGATACAGATTCTTGTATCTCTCTCCTAGATCTTTCACCTTGGAGATCTTTTTCAGAGATCAATTTGGCAGTATATATCCAATCAGTACGAAATAATCAGACTCATATATTATAATTTATAATATAAGAATATTAATCTAAGTAAATACCCAATGATAGGAGAATGGTTAAGTGAATTATGGGACCCTTACAATCTAAAAAAATTATATAACCTTAAAAATGTGCTTTCAGTAAATGATGATGGAGGAAAATCCTCATTCAATGAAAATGGCATAATAGTTTATATTCTAGTGTTTATGTGTATAACTGAAAAAGTGGAATACTCTACACTAAAGTGAACGTAATTTTCTTCTTTTCTTTTTTTTTCCAAGTCTATTTAAGTAAGCAATATTTTGTAATCAAATAAGATCAGTGACTGCTATGAAAAAGTGCATATCCGTATAAGACAAGATAATGAATGTTATTTGAGAAAATACTGTAAGATCTTATTTTTCCTATATTTATACATATAAAATAGCTTGTCAGACTTTATCTTAATTTCCTTTTTGACAAAAATATTTTATTATTTATATTTTGAGACATATTGTAAAGATTTATGTAAACTAGAGGAGTAATTTATTTATGTTTGAAAGGATGCTTTCCTAATAATGAAAATACTAAAGTCCTCTCAGAACCTTTGTGCCATGATTTCTGAAAAGTAAAATTAATAATTGCAAGGTGTCTAGACAGCCTTGCTCTCAGGGGATTAAAAAAAACTTGTTTACATTATTCAACATATGGTAAAACCAAGAGAATTACTTCTACTTGTGTGTAGATTATACTAAGAATAGCATTGCTTGCCTTACACAACATTGTCTAGTTACTGTCAAATGCTTATTCAACTCTTCTTTTTCTAAACTCCGTTAAAACTATTCTTGGAACAAGACTGCATGTTTCCATTTATTTTAGAGAACACTTTAATCTTTTGTATGTTCTTAAAAGAGAGATGAAAAACTTGTTAGCTTCATTTCTAATATGTTTATAAGCTATTTCCTGGGGCAAAATATTCCTGGAAGAATAGCTTCCATTCCAGAATTCTGGAATTTTTCAACATTTTCTGAGTTTGTTCATAAATTTGGGGAGCTTTTTCCTTATCTGAAGCTGTAATTCATTATTCATTCACTCATTTATTCATTCAGTAAATATTGAGTGACCACTGTGTACTGGTAACCAAAGTCACAAAAGTGAATAAGACACCATCCCTTCCCTTCTTACTAATTTTGCTGAATTTTTGTTTTATGTCCTTTCTGAGTTAGCATAGATAAATGGAAGCTTAGTTTGCAGGGGGAAGAAGAAAAGCCTGCTGAACTGCACACTTCAAAATGAAGTGAAAATAAACTGAGTAAGGACATATCGTATGTGATAAGCAACATTTTTGATAATATGTGATAAGCAATGTTAAGGGAAGGTAGAGATATAATTAGTACTCTTTAGGATATACTGAACTTGAGTACCTTTCTTTTCACATCCAAATATAGTCATCTAGTGGGTGATGGGTCTAGAGCTTCAGAGAGATGTGATACAGATATAAAGATTTAGCAGTCATTAGTATATAGATGGTATGGGAGTGGCTTTTAACCTTAACCTGAATAGACTACTTCTGTCTTCTTTAGGATGGGGAAATGAAATCAGCATCTATCTATATACTTAAGGTAGATTTCCCAGTATTTCTAGTAATTGAAGACAGATTTTTCCTGCAAGATATTATCTGCCTGAACACTGCTGCCTCAGTGAATTAAAGAAAAGCTTGTACTCATAATAAAAATGCTTGTCCAAAAGAGAAGGAACCATCGTGACTTATAGTCTTTTGTTGTTCTTTGTCCAAAAATCCTTATTTTATTTATTCAAGAAATTTATTCAAGTTTTTTTCACTGTCTTTGTGCTATGTGCATTATGGAAGATCCTACATTTCATTGTATAATTCATTACTTTTAACTTGTGTCATCAGTTAGGTGAATATTTAAATAAATGGGATAATTTAATACCACTATTAGAACACTCATAACAGTATATTAAAATTGTTTACCCACTTTTCTTTCTTACTAGATTAAACTTCTCATACTAATCTTTGAGTTAGATTGGAATGTGGGCCCTAGCATTTAAAATGTGCTCAGTAAACAGTGGGTAAATGAATTGTTACAAAAGAGAAAGAAGTGTTTGTTGACTCTGTTAAGAGGATTACCACAAGCAATATGGAACCTAGGAACTAGGACTGAAGAAAAAACAGTTAGTACTTTAGAAGGTATCTGTCCCTTCTGAAGAGTTACAGATCTTTAAAGTACTTTATTTAGCAGATTGGAGAAAAACATCTCATTTTAAGATTTCAGTATCTTCCAAAAATTTTATAACTTTCATCATGATTTGTACATTGTTTAAAATTCCCAGAATTTTAGTATTTGAAGTTGATGATGCTCTGTAGAATCCTTATTTGTTATTTTAAACTATATTTGACTGTTTCAGTAACATATCTCAGATACTGAAATATCAAATAAGCTGTGGAAGATTGCTGTAGTAACTGAGATATAATTGCTATATCTCAGATACTGAAATATCAATTAAGTTGTCGAAAATTGCTATAATACCAATTAAGTTGTTGAAAATTGCTATAGTATCACAGGAAAAAGCCATTGGTCACCTGGTCTCTACACATACAAGCATGTGCACATACACACACGCGCACACACACAAACGCATTTCTTTTTAAAACTAAAAATTTGCTTTTGTATTAATGTTCTCAATAACACATTATATTTAGACATGATAAGTCTCAGGAAGCAGTGAAGTTCTTTTCTTGTCATTTCAGAAAATAGAAAATCCTGATGAACTGGCAGAACTTATAAACATGAATCTTGCACAACTTTGTTCACTTCTAATGGCTTTATGGGGACAGTTTCTGGAAGTTATAACACTACATGAAGAACTAAGACTTTTATTAGCACAAGAGCACCATACTTTGAGGGTAAGTTAAAAAGTGATGTTAGAACATTTTGATGAGTATTATTATTTATATTTAGAAATTTCTTATGAATAAAAAGCCTGATATTTACCCATATGTTGATAAACTAGAAAAGAGACATTTACTGTTATTGTTTTCTTTTTTTAAAAAATATTTTATTTATTTATTTGAGAGAGAGAGCATAGCAAGAGAGAGTACAATCGGGGGATGAGGAAAGAGGGAGAGGGACAAGCTGACTCCCTGCTGAGCCAGGACCCCCCCCATGTGGGACTCCATCCCAGAACCCTGAGATCATGGCCTGAGCTGAAGGCAGCCGCTTAACTAGCTGAACCACACAGGCGCACTGTTGTTTGAGCACATGATCTATCTCAGTTACAACCCCTGCCAGTAAGAAAATCATCTAAATGTAACTAAAATAGAAATATACATGATACAGGCTAGCTCCTGGAACCAAAGAACAGGTATTATAGCCAGATAGCCAGGTCTCATTAGGAACAGAAATCAGGAACAAGAGAGCCATCTTAAACTAATCTAGAATCTTTCTCTTCAACTTTTCTCCTTTTGCCTCATTTAGGGATGTGTATTACAAACTTGGAAGGTTGGGGGAGTAATCTAGATATACATGTTTGCTATAGGATTACTATGGACCTTGTGCAGAAATTTCTGTACAATATCCTTTTTTTATAAATTTTTTATTATGTTATGTTAATCACCATACAGTACATAGTTAGTTTTTGTTGTAGTGTTCCCTGATTCATTGTTTGTGTATAAGCACATATCCTCTTAACTCTCACCCAGATCAGGAAATAGAAAATTGTCAACACCACAGAAGTCCTCTGTGTTTTTTCCAATTTCTGTTCCCACCCTGGGAGCTCTTCACTTCTCTTTTAGTTTTCCCATCTATTTATGCATACTAAGTAATACAAGTTGTTTCGGTCTATTATGTTATTCAGCCAATGTTATCAAATTCTATATAAACGAGATGATACAGTGTATATTCTTTTTATCTTCTTTCACTCAAGACTGTGTTTATGAGATTAATCCATGTTTTTGTCAGTAGCTATAGACTGTTCATTTTCATTGGTGTGATGTATTTCATTTGCACATATCCACAATTTTTTGTATCCACTCTACTATTGATGGACATTTGGATTGCTTCTAACTTGGATTGCTACTACAAACCAAGCTGCTATGAACATTCTTGTCCATACTTCCTGGCATGCTAGTTTCTCTGAATTATTTACTTCTAAGGGAAATTGCTATGCCATAGGATATGCATAACATCAGTTATTTACTAGCAGATGCCCACTGTTTTCCAAAGTGGTACCAATTTTTACTCCCACCAACACTTGATGAGAGCTCTTGTTATTCCACATACTCCCAAACTCTTGATTTTGGCAAACTTTTAAAAATTTGCCAGTCTGATACCATTGTGGTTTTAATTTGCATTTCTCTGATGACCTAAGCAGTTGAGCACTATTTTATGTGACTTTTGGCTATGTAGATTTCTTATTTATGAAGTGCCTGTTGAAATTGTGTGACCGTTTTTCTATAGGATTGCCTTTCTTTTTCTTCTTGATTTGGAATACTTTTCTGTATATTCTAAATACTGGCCTTTGTTACATTTTTGTAAATAAATCTTCTCTTGTGTCACAATTTGGTTTTTTTCACTGTCTTTGTGCTATGTTTAAATTAGAGGTCTTTAGTTTAGTGTTAGTGTAAGTGGAAAAGAAGAGAAAGGCCAGACATAGGCTTATCCATACTCGGACATAATATATGCAGATCAGCAAGGAAAAGTTCAGATTTTAAATAAATGATGTTGGGACAAGTAGGTATTCATGTGGGAAAATATTATATAAAATTCAGTTTACAGGTGGCTTAAAAACAAATATAAAAGACGAAGTCATAAAACTTATAAAATATATTAGAGAAGTTACAGAGGAGTTGCTAAAGTAGTACATAATACTCCTACATACTCTTCAGCAGAATCACAAGTTACCATTTTGGCATATTTTCTTTATCATTCCTTCTTTTTAAATAGGTATGTATATATATGTACATGGATTTTTTTTTTCCCTGAATCATTTGTTACAGGCATCANTTTTTTTTTTTTTTTTTTTTTTTTTTTTTTTTAAGATTTTATTTATTTATTTGAGAGAGGGAGAGCAGACTCCTGTTGAGCAGAGAGCCTGATGCAGGGCTTGATCCCAGGATCTTGAGATCATGACCTGAGCTGAAGGTAGACACTTAACCAACTGAGCCACCCAGGTGCTCACCCAGCCTCATGTTCTTTATCCATAAATACTTCAAGGTACATTGACTAAGAACAAAGATACTTTCTTACTTAACTAAAGTGATCAACTTTATGAAATTTAATATTGATACAATACTGATACCCAATGTAAAACTCATTTTAAATTTTATCATTTGTCTTAATAATGTCCTTTGTGACTTTTCCCCCTTTCCAGGATAAAATTCAGGATCACACACTGCATTCAGTTGTCATGAACCTTTAAATTCTTTAGACTCATTTAGTCTGGAACAGTTCCTTCTGTTTTCTTTGTCTTTCATGAAGAGTATTGGCCAGTAGTTTTGTAAACCGTTGTTCAGTTTGTCGACCATTGTTCAATTTGGGTTTCTGTTATGTGTATTATATTCCTTGTGGTTCAATTCAGGTGAACAATATTAGTGGAAATACTACATTTTATTTTATTTCTTTCAGTCAGTTTTGGTAAATTATGTTTTTTAAGGAATTTGTTCTAAATTTATTAATTTATTGGCACAAAATAATTCATAATCTACTTTGATTATTTTTTTAACATCTGCAATATCTGTAGTGTTTTCCTCTTTCATTCCTGATATAAGTCATTTCTGTCTTCATTCTTTTTTCTTGATCGGTCCCACCAGAAGTTTGTCATTTTATTAGTTTTTTCAAAGAACTAACTTTTGATGTTAATTCTCTCTGGTGTGTTTTGTTTTGTTTTATTAGTTTTGCTTTTGACTTTAGTATTTCCTCTCACTTTCTAAAGGTTTATTTTGCTTTTTAAAACTTCTATAAGTAGATGTTTAGCTTATTAATTGTAGCATTTTCTCTTTTCTGTTATACACATTTAAGTTTATAAGCTTCCCCCTAAATACTGCTTCAGCTACATTCCACAAGTTTTAATATGTTGTTCTTTTTATCCTTTGGTTCTCAATATTGTCTCATTTTTGTGAGCAGTTTATTCTTTGATTCAGGGTTATTTAAGTTTTTTTTTCTCATTAGTATATAAAATGGTTTACTAAAATAACAAATGCATCTCTTCCTTCATTTTCTGTGTATAAACAGAAACAATATACTAGTCAATGACAGGACTCCATAGGAACCACTTTATACGTACTACCCCCAAATGGGAAATCTCACAGCATACCAATAATAATTTATTTGGGAAATCTTTGATTTAAAGCAACAAAAGTAAACAAAACTATTATGAAGTATACAGTAGATATGTTATCCTATATTAGCAGTTGTCATTTTTCCCTTGCTCAGAAATCCATGAAATTGAGTGCCTTCCCGTAGTCAGTCTTCTTCTGAAATAAGGGACCAGAAATAGTTCTTGTTCAAAAGTTACCACGTGTTGTATCAAGTAACCCTGCAGTCCTGAATTAGAGGTAGGCACGTAGCCCAGAGGTAGTCATCTACAGCATGGATGTGAGGAAGACTAGTAATTTTTGTTGGGGGCTGTTGCATAAACTCTGCTGATTTAGGGTGGTTTCTGTTAGAAGAATGACTGATTAAAGTATTCAAATTATTTCTCTTTAAATAATTTAAACATGGAGGCACCTGGGTGGCTCAGTCGCTAAGCGTCTGCCTTCAGCTCAGGGTGTGATCCCGGAGTCCTGGGATCGAGCCCCACATCAGGCTCCTCCGCTATGAGCCTGCTTCTTCTTCTCCCACTCCCCCTGCTTGTGTTCCCTCTCTCGCTGGTTGTCTGTCTCTCTCTGTCAAATAAATAAAATCTTTTAAAATAAATAAATAAATAAATAATTTAAACATGAAACACAAAAGAAGAGACTCAGTTACTAAACAATGGCAGAAATTAAGAGACAAAGAAGGTCATAGGTAAAAGCCATGAGACAGTAGAAGCAGTGAATAAGCCAACTATTATAAGGAAGGGATGAAAGTAAAAAGCAGCGAGGGTGTCAGAAATAGAGAGAAACATGAGAATAGAGGAATGACCAGAAAAGGGAACAATAAATGCTTGTCTCTGAAACAACAGTTACCAGAGTGATATCAGGATGTTAGTGTAGTTGTTATTTACTAAATGGCAATGAGCAGCATTCCAGTTTCGCAAGAACTGGCTCTTTGTCTACAGAGTCAGTTCCCTGGATGTCCTTACTTTACTCTATATCCTTATAAAAATCCCACACAGCCTGAGGTAATCTGACTATATCTTTGTCTCTTGCTAATAACTAAAGAGACTTTATTTCCAGGGGTATGCTTCTTTGTTTCCAAATATCTTAATTTTCTAGTTTTCTTTTTATGGTTGATTTCTGATTTACCTTCATTGTGGTTAGGAAACAATCTGTGATTTCAGTACTTTACTATTCTTTAAGACTTGCTTTACCTATACTAGGAATGTATATTCATCAGGTTGCTGGGTTAAGTGTTCTAAATATGTCTGCTAGGTTAAGTTTATAAATCATTTTGTTCAAATTTTTCATATTTTTAATGAATTTATGGCTCTTAGCGTTATCAATAGTCAAGAAAAGTGTGGTAAAATCTCCCATTATGGCTATAAGTTTGTTATTTGTTGTTACCAGGTAGTGAGTGACAGAGATGGGATTCAAACCCAGGCACTATGGCTCCATAGCGTGCATTTTTTACCACTTGATATGCGGCCTCTCAGAGAAGAGAATGATTGCAAGGATCAGAAGCAACTTGGTAGCATAATGTTTTATGGGGTTGTCTGAGGTAGAATAAGAACAAGAAGGTAAACTTCAATAGAGAGAAGCTGATGAACACAGTTGAAAAAAGGGGGGCAAAGAAGGAAGGCCAAGATAAAAATTGGGTTTATGGAAAATTCAGATGTCAAAGATAAATTGAAATTTTTCCTAGCGCTTTCTTTTTTTTTTTTTCCTCCATTCCAGATAACAAAATAGGGCCTGTTTAACTCCTCAAAGAAACAAGGAAGGGTAATTAAGACATGGCAAGAAAGTGCCCTATTGTTACTTAACCGGGAATAATAAACCTTGCCCTGTCATGCCCTGCCCTGCCATATATCACAAAAACGTGGAAATGGTGGTATATTATGTCCTTTGATTCCCATTTATGCAGTTAAACAGGAACTTTGTTCATAAAGTGTATCAGTATTCTGAGAATACATTGCTTATGCCCATGTAACCAAAGTAGTCCAAAGGTCATTCATTATTTGTAGAGAGACAAAATTGGCTATAATAAAGTCTAAAAGTGTATTCAGAAGCAGCACAACTGAAGTAAGTCACTGAAGTGAATGCATTTATGGAATCTCTTACTGGGTTGAAAGCAAATAGGCAAAGCATTGGATTAAAAAGAGGAAATGTAAGTCTCTACTTGTAAAGAACGATATAATGAATTAGTTTAACATTTGTTTTACCATGTTATTTGATATCAAGATTCAGAAAGGGCAGATTTTCTGATTCTTAGAAAATTAAGTCATCTAAACTTACAGAATTCGGTAGTCATGTGGCATACACATTCATATTAAAATATAGAGACTATTAATATGTGAATGGTTCCTAGTGTCCCATATTACATAAAAAGATAAAAGACAGTGATGGCAATATAAAATGTTCCTTGTTTTTGTCCCATCCACAACAACAAAAATTTAGTATCTATCCATGAACAAAAGTGACTGTGAGTGCTGTGGGATCCAATACCATATACCCAGGAACCCTGGAGGCCTCCCACCCACCTGTGCACTGGATAATAAGCAGATAGATTTCAGTCTTGACTGGACCCTGTAGTAGCCTATTACTAGCTCTTGCTCCTCTTGGCTATAGTCTGGGAACCTCTGGGAAACACTGACTTAGACAATTACCCAGGGTTAAGAAAGCCTTTGTGCAAGTTCAGATTTCCGGAGAAGTTCCAGCATTCCATTGAAGCAAAAAAAGTACAAGTTTGGATGCATTTGAATTCTAGCAAGAGGAAGAACTTGTCTTTACATACATCACTTCTCACCCAAGATAACGCAGCTTAGATCTATGAGAACCCTTCTTGGCCTGTGATTTTTCCTACAGAGAAAAGGGAGAACAGATGAGTGAGTACCCAGCTTGCCCTGCTGTGTAGGACATTAACAAAGAGACGTATCTCTCTCTCTCTCTCTCTCTCTCTCTCTCTCTCTCTCACCCCATCTAGAGCACTAAATCAGGAGCTCTATGGCTGGGACATGGGGTGGAAAGAGACTGGGAAAGTGGCAAATGGGGCTCTCAGAAGGCATTAAAGGTACTCATTGTACTCTCTGCGTCACAGACTCCATTAAAAGTCTGCCCATGAGCTGCTTGGACAGCTTCACCTGTAGATACCTCCAGCTGGCCATGGGAGCCTCCGCCATCCCACATGTCTCACCCACACTCTCCCCTCTACTCTGCAGCTGGCTCCCTGGGTGCACTGCTGAAGACAGTAGTGAGAGCAAGCTTTCGCAAACCTGTAGCTATAGGCCAGGAAGAGACCACAAAGGAGCTGTAACACCAGGTTTGGGAAACAAAGGTAGGGGGTCAGCACTCAGCCTTTTGTGTTGCAGGAAGGAGAAGGAATACAATATTAAGGTCTGCCACAAGAGGGAGCAAGAAGTATGGAGCAGATGTATCCATGGAAAGTGAGAAAGCCTCAGAAATTCTGGCAGGACTGAAGAAAGGTATTTCTGCCCTGAAGATCATTAGTAAATACAGGAGGAGGCGGCTGCTACTTCAGATGTTAAGGTAGCAATGCAAAACTCCAAAGAACGTGAGGGGCACCTGGGTCCCTCAGTCGGTTAAACATCTGACTCTTGATTTTGGCTCAGGTCGTGACATCGAGCACCACATCAGGCTCCGCACTCTGTGTGGCGCCTGCCTAAGGTTCTTTCTCTCCCTCTGCCCCTCCCCCTCAAAAAAAAAAAGAAAAGAAAAAACCCAACTCCACAGAACCTGAAACACCGTGACGTCACCAAAGGATCACAGTCCTCCAGTAACTAAACCCAAAAACACGGAAATCTTTGATTTACCTAATAAAGAATTCAACATAGCTATTTAAAGGAAACTCAGTGAGCTTCAAGAAGACACAGAAAGACAATTCATCAAAATCAGGAAAACAATACACAAAATGAGAAGATTAACAGATAGAAATTATAAAGAACCAAAAACAAATTCTGGAGCTGAAGAATTCAGTGACTAAAATGATAAATGGAACAGATAGCACAGTCACAGCAGAATGGACCAAACAGAAAAAAGAATCTGTAATAAAAGATAGGAACTTGAAATGCCAATCAGAGGAGAGCAAAGAAAAAAGAATGAAAAAGAATGAAGAAAGCCTGTCTGATCAATGAGATACCATCAAAAGAAATAATTTTTAATAATTGGAATTCCAAAAGCAAAAGTGAGGGCGAAGGGGACAGAAAGCCTACTTAAAGAAATAATTACTGAGAGTTTTCCAAACATGGGAAGATATTTGGATCTCCAAGTACATAAGGTTATAGGTCACCAAACCAACTAAATCTAAAGAGATCCTCTCCAAGATACATTATAATAAAACTGTCAAAAATCAGAGACAAAAGGATAATCTTGAAAGTCGCAAGAAAAAGAAGATTATAACTTACAGTCAGTGGAGTTGTTAGCAAAAACCTTATAGAGCAGAAGAGAGTGAGATTATATATGAATAAGAATGCTTAAAAAAATAACTGCCAATCAAAATACTCTTTCTGGCAAAGTTATCTCTAATAAATGAAGTAGAAATAAGAATATTCCTAGACATAAGCTGAGGTAGTTCATCACTGTTAGACCTGCCTTACAAGAAATGCAGAAAAGAATTTGCAAACTAGGGGCGCCTGGGTGGCACAGCGGTTAAGCGTCTGCCTTCGGCTCAGGGTGTGATCCCGGCGTTATGGGATCGAGCCCCACATCAGGCTCCTCTGCTGTGAGCCTGCTTCTTCCTCTCCCACTCCCCCTGCTTGTGTTCCCTCTCTCACTGGCTGTCTCTATCTCTGTCGAATAAATAAATAAAATATTTAAAAAAAAAAGAATTTGCAAACTAAAATGATAGGGTACTAATTACAAAATAAAAAAACATGAAAGTATATAATATGCCAGTAAAGCTAAGTGTATAGTCAAATTCACCGTACTCTAATACGATAATGTGGTATGTTAATCACTTAATCCTGATGTAAAGTTTAAAGGACAAACATGTTAAAAATAACTATAGCTAGAGTAATTTGTTAATGGATACACATTAAAAGTGGTAAATTATGACATCAGAAACATAAAAGGAGGACAATAAAAGGATAGAGTTTTTGAATGAGATTGAAGTTAAATTGTTATCAGTGTAAAATAAACTGTTAAATCTACAAGGTGTTTTATGTAAGCCTTATGATAACCACAAAGCAGAAACCTACAGTAGATCACAAAAGATAAAGAGACCCAAAGCATAGAACTATTGAAAATCATCAGTTCACAAAGGAAGGCAGCAAGAGAGGAAGAAGAGAACTACAAAACAGCCAGAAAACAACTAATAAGATGGCATTAGTAAATCCTTACATATCCTTACATTTAGAGTAAATACTCTAAATGTAAATAGATTGAATTCTCCAATCAAAAGTCAGAGAGTGGCTGAGTGGATTAAAAAAAGCGCCAACTATATGCTGCCTACAAGAGACTCACTTCAGCTTTAAGGACCTACATGGGAGCAAAGTGAAGTGATGGGAAAAGATTGTAAGGAGAAACCACAAAAGAACAAGGATATCTACACTTTTTTTTTTTTTTAAGGATAGCTATATTTATATCACACAAAATAGACTTTAAGCCAAAATGGTAACAGGAGACAAAGAAGGTCATTATATAATGATAAAGGGGTCAGTTCATGAAGAAGATCTAATCATTTTAAGTATATATGGACCCAGCATTGGAGCACCCAAATATACTAAGTAGATACTAACAGATCTGAAAGGAGAAATAGAAAGCAATACAGTAATAGTAGGGAACTTCAGTACCTCACTTTGAACAATGGAGATATCATCCAGATAGAAAATCAATGAGGAAACATTGGACTTAAACCATAATCAGACCAAAAGGACCTAACAAACATATATAAGTTACTTTAACAAGAGCAGAATATACTTTTTTCTCAGGTGTACATAGAACATTCTTTAGGATAGATCATATGATAGGTCAAAAAAGTAAGTCTTAGCAAATTTAAAAAGATTGAAATCATACCAAGTATCTTTTTCAACCACAATAGTATGAAACTAGAAATCAATTAATAGAAGGAAATCTGGGAAAATCACAAATATGTGGAGGTTAAACAACACTCCTGAATAACCAGTGGGTAAAAAAATCTCAAATAAATAACTTTTCACATCAAGGAACTAGAAAAAGAACAAACTAAACCCAAGGTTAGCAGAAGGAAGGAAATAACAAATATTAGAACAGAAATAAATGAAAGAAGATAAGAGAAACAATAAGAAAAATCAACAAAGAACTGAGTTTTTTTTGAAAGGATAAAATCAACACCCTTGAAAGGATAAAATCAACACTGAAAAAAAAAACAAGATGCAAATAATTAAAATATGAAATGAAAGAGGAGACAGTACACATTATTACCACCAAAATACAAAGGATCACGAGAGACTAATTTGAAAAATTATAAATCAACAAATTGGATAACCTAGAAGAAATGGATAAATTCCTAGAAACATAAACCTACCAAAACTAAATCATGAAGAAATAGAAAATCTGAACAGGCCAATAATGAGTAAAGAGATTGAATCAGTGACCAACAATTTTTCAGCAAAGAGAAGTCTAGGAAAATGTGTCTTCAGTGGTGAATTCTACCAAATATGTAAAGAATTGAAGGTAATCTTTCTCAAATTCTTCCAAAAAAACGAAAAGGAAGGAACACTTCCAAACTCATTTTACAATGCCAGCATTACCCTGATACCAAAGCCAGATAAAGAGAATACAAGAGAAGTAAACTACAGTCCAATATCCCTGATGAATATAGAAAATTGGACATGCAAAAATTCTTTTTTTTTAAATGTCTTTTCTTAAAGATTTTTATTTATTTATCTGACAGAGAGAGGCAGCGAGAGAGGGAACACAAGCAGGGGGATTGTGAAAGGAAGAAGCAGGCTTCCTGCTGAGCAAGGAGACCGATGCAGGACTCAGTCCCAGGACTGGGATCATGACCTGAGCCGAATGCAGACACCCAATGACTGAGCCACCCAGGCGCCCCTGAACATGCTAAAATTCTTAACAAAATATTAGCAAACTGAATTTAGCAGCAGATTAAAAGGATCATACACCGTGATCACATGGGACTTATCCCTGGTATCAAGGATGGCTCAATATATGCAAATCAATAAATGTGATACACCACATTAATAAAATGAAAGATTAAATCATATGATCATCACAATAAATGCAGAAAAAGCATTTGACAAAATACAATATCCTTTCATGGTAAAAACTCTCAACAAATTGGGTATAGAAGGAATGTACCTCAATATAATAATAATATGACAACCCACAGCTAATATCCTGCTCAATGGTAAAAAGTTGACAGCTTTTCCTTTAATATCACGAACAGGACAAGGGTTCCCATTTTCATCACTCCTATTCAACAAAGTACTGGAAGTCCTAACCAGCGCAGTGAGACAGTAAAAAGCAATAAAAGGCATCCAAATCAGAAAGGAAGAAGTAAAATTGTCTGTGGTTGCATATGATATGATCTTATATATATTTAAAAAATGCTTATGACTCCATCAAAAAACTGTTGGAATTAATCAACAAATTCAGTAAAGTTGCAGGTACAAAATCAGCATGCAAAACTTTGTTGGCATTCTGTACATTAACAATGAAATACGTAAAAAAGAAATAAAGAGAACAGTCCCATTCATAATAGCATCAAATGTAAGAAAATACTTAGGAATAAATTTAGCCAAGGAGCTGTAAGATCTATTACTGAAAATGATAAGACTTGATGAAAGAAATTGAAGACACAAACACATGGAAAGATATTCCATGTTCATTGATCAGAAGAATTAATATTGTTGGGGCACCTGGGTGGCACAGCGGTTGAGCGTCTGCCTTCGGCTCAGGGCGTGATCCCGGCGTTATGGGATCGAGCCCCACATCAGGCTCCTCTGCTATGAGCCTGCTTCTTCCTCTCCCACTCCCCCTGCTTGTGTTCTCTCTCTCGCTGGCTGTCTCTATCTCTCTGTCGAATAAATAAATAAAAATAAAAAATAAAAAAAAAGAATATTGTTAAATATCCATACTACCTAAAGCCATCTATAGTTTCAGTTCAACCCCTATCAAAATTCCAATAGTATTTTTCACATAAATAGAAAAAAACACAATTCTAAAATTTATATGGAACCACAGAGGACCCCAGATAACCAAAGTAATACTGCGAAAGAAGAGCAAAGCTGAAGGCATCACATTTCCTGATTTCAAGCTATACAGCAAAGATGTAGTAATGAAAACTGTATGATACTGGCATAAAAATAGACAAATGGACACAAATTTAGTCCAGAAATAAACCCTTCCATATATGGCCAACTAACATTTGACAAGAGAGCCAAGAATACTCACTGGGGAAAGGATGGTCTCTTCAATATGTGGTGTTGGGAAAACTGGATAACCACATGCAAAAAAAATGAAATTGGACCCCTGTCTTAAGCTGCTCACAAAAATTAGCTCAAAGTGAATGAAAGACTTAAACATAAGACCTGAAACCATAAAACCCCTAGAGGAAAACATAGGGAAAAAGCTCCCTGGTGACATTGGTTTTGGCAATGTTATTTTGGATTTGACACCAAAAGCAAAGGCAAACATAAACAAGTGGGACTACATCAAACTAAAAAGCTTCTGCAAAGCAATGAAATGGCAACCTAATGAATGGGAGAAAATATTTGAAAGTCATATATCTGATAAGGGGTTAATATTTAAAATATATAAAGAACTTGTGCAACTCAATAGAAATAAATCTGATTAAAAATGTACAGAGGAACTGATTAACCATTTATGCAGAGACATACAAACAACTAATAGGTATATGAAAAGATGCTCAATGTCACTAATCATCCAGGAAGTGCAAATCAAAATCACAATGAGTTATCACCTCATACTTGTTAGAATGGCTGTTATAAAAAATCAAGAAATAACAAGTGTTGGCAGGGATGTGGAGAAAACGGAACCCTTGTGCACTGTTGGTATGCATGTAAATTGGTGCAGCCAGTATGGCAAACAGTGTGGGAGTTTGTTAAAATAGAACTACCCTTTGATCTATCAATATCACTTCCAGGTACATATCCAAAGGAAAAGAAAACAGGATCTCAAAGAGATACCTGCACAGCCATGTTTTTGCAGCATTATTCCCAATAGCCAAGACATGGAAATAATCTAAGTGTCCATCATGGAAGCCTGGATAAAGAAGAGATAGTATATACAGGTTTCCCCTGCTATCTGAAAGTTTGCTTTAATGCCGCTGTGCTTTAAGGAAAGACCTACATTAGTTACCTGTTTTCTGACCAAAAGAAATACCAAGAAGATTTTTGGTTTTATAAAATGGTCATTGCTTCTTCACTTTATGCCATTTCAGCTTAAGAAAGGTTTCATTAGGAATCCTCTATTTTGGATAGTGGGGGAAACCTGTATATACAATGAAATATTATTCAACTATTAGAAAGGCCATCTGGGGCACCTGGGTGGCTCAGTCAGTTAAGCATCTGCCTTTGGCTCAGGTCATGATCCTGGGGTCCTGAGATCGAGTTCTGCATCCGGCTCCCTGCTCAGTGGGGAGTCTGCTTCTCCCTCTGCCTGCTGCTCCCCCTGCTTGTGTTTTCTCTCTCTCTCTCTCTCTCTCTCTCTCTCTCTGTCAAATAAATATTTTTT
Organism: Ailuropoda melanoleuca; assembly: GCF_002007445.2. Taxonomy (NCBI): domain Eukaryota; kingdom Metazoa; phylum Chordata; class Mammalia; order Carnivora; family Ursidae; genus Ailuropoda; species Ailuropoda melanoleuca. The sequence continues at coordinate 22,976,536 of NC_048236.1, forward strand.
AAAAAGGAAAAGAAAGAAAGGACATCCTGCCATTGCAACAACACAGATGGACCTTGAGGGCATTATGCTAAGGGAAAAATAATACAGAGAAAAACAAATACTGGATGATACCACTTACATGTAGACTCTAAAAAAACTGAGCTCATGGAAACAGAGATTAGAATGGTGATTACCAGAGGTGGAAGAAGGGTGATGTGAAATAGGGAGCTATTGTTCAAAGGGTACAGACTTCCAGTTATAAGATAAATAATTTCTGGGGTCTAATGTACAGTGTGGTACTTTAGTTAACAGTACTATACTCTATACTTGAAAGTTGCTAAGAGAGTAGATCTTAATTGTTCTCACCACAAAAAAATGGTAATTATGTGACATGATGGAGGTGTTAGCTAATGCTAAGGTGGTAATCATCTTGCAATATGTAAGTGTATCAAAATCAACACATTGTACACCTTAAACTTACACAATGTTGTATGTCAGTTATCTCTCAATATAGCTGGGGAAAAAAGATTAAAGGTATTTAATATAAGTGAAAGATGTCTTTGTCATTCCAAACTGAAATATGGAATTATCAAGTGAGATAACTTATAAAAACCAAAAATAAATTGAAATTATAATGAAGTTTTTGTTTGTCAAGAACTTTAAAGGATCTGAGATCTGTAAAGGACCTACGAACAAATAAGGTAACATATCATAGAATGATTAATGCTGGCAGAAGATATGATATCAGAGACAAAGGACTTTATTACAGCAATAGCATAACCTTAGTATTATCACTTGCACTCGTTTCTTGAGCCCCAGTTTCCACAGCCCAACATAAAGCCAGGTTCACACTAGTGTATTGCCGGAGAAAAACTTTGTGCTTAAGGGTCCCAAATATTTTATAATGGGCGTGGGCATGCTTGCTGTTTGCTCCAAAGGGAATCTTTATCTACCAAGGCTGTAAGCAAACCTGCCCTTTGCTCCTACGGAAGACATATCTCTATCTTCCCAGGCTGTTTTCAATACAAATATCCTTGAAAAGATAGTTTGCAACAAGGACAATCATTCTGCTCACAAGACTTGCAGAAATGTAAGAGACCTTGAAGAATTGTTTTTCACCCGTGTCTTATAGAGAACTCATTTTCACTGCCCTCAACAACTTTACTGATCTTTATTGCTAGTATTTCCAAAAGTGCCTATGTTACAGTGCTTCCCAGTGTACCAGCAGAGATGCCATATTTAATGTGTATGGTAGCTTGTGCCTAGAATTTTAAGTCCAATGTTAAGATGAAATATGCCCTTTACAGACTTGGAGAGCCAGGTTTTGTGCTTTGTCTTAGCGTTGTAGACTTGTATTCTGCCCTGAGCAAGCTCTTGTTAGGGCTGGTAGAATAAGACAAAATAGCAAGCATCCTTTCAGGGACAACTTGAATAAATCTTTAGTTCTGTCCTGCCAAATACTTTGGGTTGCCAGATAAAATACAGAGTACCTGATTAAATTTTAAAATAGGTAAACAATAAACAATTTTTAGTGTAAATATGCCCTATGTAGTGTTTGGGAAATACTTATAGTAAAAAACTATTTGTATTTCAGTGTCTTGTTTGGTAGAATTGCCAAATATAGCAAATAAAAATAAAGGATGCCTAGTTACATCTGAATTTTAGGTATGCAGCAAAGAATTTTTCATTGTAAGTATGTCTCATGGAGCCCTATCAAATAGTATATATACCAAAGCATCAAAGAAGGATTTAACCTTGTTTTATATATTTTGGGATGAATGAAGTATGTCTTGTGGAGGTACAGAAAATGGAATGGAATTCCTTGGTTAAGAAGAAAACTGATTTTGAGCTTAGTAATCTTGTGGGGAAACAGAACATGTGTAAATATATGGCTTTACTCACTATGCACTAATATTTGTGGTTCTAATCTAAAGCAAAGAAATTCAAGTTGATGTGCTTTTGCTGTTTGGTTATTTAATATTCTATGGTACTGCTCATTTAAACTCTTCCATTTAATGAGCCTTTCCTTGGACTGTAAAATGAAAATAAAATAATATTTCAAACTATACAGTTCTCAGAATTAAAGTTTTAAAATTTTTCATTGATCTCTGTACAATCCCCTAAATTTCTTAAATTTATTTTTTATTTTTTTTTTAAGATTTTATTTATTTGAAAGAGAGAGATCGTGAGAGAGAGCATGAGCAGGGGCAGGAGAGAGGGAGAAGCAGGCTCCCCACTGAGCAGGGAGGCTGATGGGGGCTTGATCCCAGGACTCTGAGATCAGGACCTGAGCCAAAGGCATACACTTAACTGACTGAGCCACCCAGGCACCCCTAAATTTTTTTTTTAGAGAGACCAGGGAAGGGGCAGAGAGTGAGGGAGCAAGAGAATCCCAAGCAGGCACTACATTCAGTATGGAGCCCAACACAGGGCTCCATCTGATCCCATGACCCCAAGATCATGACCTGAACCGAAATCAGGAGTCTGAACACTTAATTGACTGAGCCACCCAGGCGCCCCCAGCCCATTCCTCTAAATTTTAGTGTGAACTTAAAACTGCTCTAAAAAAGTTGAAAGCAATGCAGTGGTACATGGCTGTGGCTCTTGCACTCAATTATCAGGAATATTACAAATGTCTTTTTATTAAAAAATACAAAATAAATTATCTGTAGGCATGGACGATGACAGCAGTAAACCATTATGTGTTGTCAGCTGAAACCAGTAGCTGATGGTTATAATGATTTTCTTAAACATTAGCTGGCCTTTTCTTCAGTCATTTCCTTCAACTGCCTTCTCTGAAGTTGTTGTTGAGCAGCACTGCCTTGAGCTTCCTCTCACAGTTCATTATTAATGGTAAAGCACTGTTCTAGGAAATAGAACATACCACCCCCCATACCACCTCCCGTTCCACCCATTCCTCCCATTCCTGTGTTCTTCTCTTCTTTAGGAATTTTGGTGACTACAACTTCTGTAGTTAACAGGCCACTCCAGCAGCATTCAAGAAAGCAGTTCTCATAATCTTAGTTGGACCCATGATTCCTTTTCCCACCATATTCACAAAGTCTCCAAGCATAGTATCATACCAACTTCTCAGGAGCTCTGCCTAATTTGCTCAATTACCAATGATCCTTCAATGCCTGCATTCTTAGCAATAGTCATTGCAGGAATTTTGAATGCTCTATAATTTCTATACCAATTTTTTGATCTTCATTAGCTGGAGTTACTGAATCCAAGGCTGGAATGCACCAAAGCAGGGCACAATCCCCTCCCCGAGCAATGCCTTCTTCAACAGGGGCTTGTGTAGCAGTGAGGGCATCTGTAACTCTGTCTTTTCATTCACTTCAACACCACTTGTCCCACCAACCTTCAGCAGAACTTTCCATCTGTGAGTTTTGCCAGACATGCATTCAGCTTTTCCTTTTCATATTCACTAGTTATGATATCTAACTGCTTAGTGATTTCTTGAATACATTTTTTAATGTATTGTCATCTTTTCCTTTTAAGAGCATGGCATCATCTTTGATCACAATGACCTTTCCAACTTTTCCTAAGTTGTGAGGCTGAATATCTTCAAGATTTATCAGTTTTGTTTTTTGCCAGGACAATAGCAGTAGTGGTGCCATCCTTAGACTCTTCATTTGTGTTATCGGAAACATCTTAAACAAGTTTAGCATCAATATTTTTATATTTATCTGTTCAGTCAATTGACTTTGCAATGGTCACCTCATCTTTTGTTACTTTGGGACCTCCCAACTTTGATCAGTAATCACTCTTCTTCCCTTTGGCCCCATAGTAATGGCTGCAACATCAGCTAAAAGGTGAATTGTACACCTTAAAGCATGAAGACTCAGGCATCTGCATCAAATTTTACATCTTTGGCATAGGCCTGAGTGAGATGAGGAGCCCTGGATACTGGCCTCATTTGGTGAAGGGCTGTGGGTAATCAGAGCATTTCTGTGGGGCAGAGGCAGGGCATGCAGGCAGTGAGGCAGGCTCTCGGATACAAATCTGACATTTCTATTTTTAATCTCTTGAGGAACCCCTATATTATTTTCCACAGTGGTTGCACCAACTTATATTTTCACCACCAGTACAAGGATTTCCTTTTTTCCACATCGTTACCAATACTTGTTTTTAGATACTAGCTGTTTTGACTTGTGTGAGGTGATAGCTTGTAGTTTTTTGTTTTTTAAAGATTTTATTTATTTCTTCAACAGAGATAGAGACAGCCAGCGAGAGGGAACACAAGCAGAGGGAGTGGGAGAGGAAGAAGCAGGCTCTCAGCAGAGGAGCCTGATGTGGGGCTCGATCCCATAACACCGGGATCACGCCCTGAGCCGAAGGCAGACGCTTAACCGCTGTGCCACCCAGGCGCCCCGATAGCTTGTAGTTTTGATTTGGCATTTCTGTAATGACAAATGACGTGAAATATCTTTTCATGTGTCTCTTGGGCATCTGTATGTCTTTTTGGAAAAATGTCTGTTCAGTTCCTCTGCCCATTTTTAATTCAATTATTCGTGTTTTTTGTGTTGAGTTGCATAAATTCTTCATATATTTTGGATAGTAACCCCTTTTCAGATATATTTTTTAAAGATTTTATTTATATTTGAAAGTGAGAGCACACATGAGCACGAGCGGGAGGGGGGTATGGAGGGAGAGGAATAAGCACACTCCCCACTGAGCAGGGAGCCCCATGCCAGGCTCTATCCCATGACCCTGAGATCATGACCTGAGCTGAAGGCAGACACTTAACCAACTGAGCCACCCAGGACTCCCCCCACTTATCAGATATATTATTTGCAAATATCTTCTTCCGTTTAGTAGGTTGTCTTTTTGTTTTATTGATGGTTTCCTCCACTGTGCAAAAGTTTTATTAGTTTGATGTAGTCCCAAAAGTTTAATTCTGCTTTTGTTTCCCTTGCCGAGGAGACATATCCATAAATATGTTGCTGAGACCAATGTCCAAGAGATTATTGCCTGTGTTTTCTTTTAGGAGTTTCACTCTTTCAGTTCTCATATTTAGGACTTTAATTTATGTTATCGTTGTCTGTTATAAGCAAATGGCCCAGCTTTCTCTTTCTGAATGTAGCTGTCCAGTTTTCCCAGGACCATTTATTAAAGGGGCTGTCTTTTCCTCATTATATATATATTTTTTAAAGATTTTATTTATTTATTTGACAGAGAGAGACAGCTAGCTAGCGAGAGAGGGAACACAAGCAGGGGGAGTGGGAGAGGAAGAAGCAGGCTCTTAGCGGAGGAGTCCGATGTGGGGCTCGATCCCAGAACGCCAGGATCACGCCCTGAGCTGAAGGCAGACGCTTAACGACTGTGCCACCCAGGCGCCCCTCCTCATTGATTATTCTTGACCATATAAGCATTGGTTTATTTCTGGGCTCTTTATACTGTTCTGTTGATCTATATGTCTATTTTTATACCAGTGCCATATAGTTTCAGTTAATATAACTTTGTAGTATATCTTGAAATCTGGGATTGTGATGTCTGCAGCTTTGTTCTTTCTCAAGGTTGCTTTGGCTATTTGGGGTCTGTTGTGGTTCCAATACAAATTTTAGGATTATTTGTTTTAATTCTATGAAAAAAACTGTTGGTATTTTGATAGGTATTGCTTTGAATCTGTACATTGTTTTTGGTAGCACGGACATTTTAATATTAATTCTTCCCATCCATAAGCATAGAATAGCTTTCCATTTGTGTCATCCTCAGTTTCTTTCATCAATGTCCTATAGTTTTCAGAGTACAAGTCTTTCACCTCGTGGTTAAATTTTTCCTAGGTATTTTATTCTTCTTGGTAGAACTGTACATACTAACCTTATACCTAAAGGAACTAGTAAAGGAAGTCCAAAGATAGTAGAGGGAGGGAAATATAATTACAATGAAAATAAATGAAGTTAAGACTAAAAAGCAATTGAAAAGATCAATGAAGTCAAGAGCTGGTTCTTTGAAAAAATAAACAAAATTGATAAACCTTAGCCAGACTCAAAGAAAAAAAGAGAGAGGAAATAAAATCAGAAGTAAAAGAGGAAAAAAAAGTAAAAGAGAAATAACAATTGATACCACAGAAATACAAAGGATTATAATGAAACTGTGAAAAATTACATACCAACAAATTGCACAACCTAGAAGACATGGGCAAATTCTTAGAAACTTACAGTCTTCCAAATCTGAATCAGGAACAAACAGAAAATTTGAACAGATCCACAGCTAGTAACAAAATTGAATCAGTAATCAAAAAATTCCCAACAAACCAAAGTCTAGGACCACACCTTCACAGGTGAATTCTACAAACCAACTAAAGTAGAAGTAATGCCCATTCTCAGACTATTCCAGAAAATAGAAGAGCTTCCAGATTCTTTCTGTGAGGCCAGCATTACCCTGATGCCAAAATCAAACGAAGACACTACCAAAAAAAAAAAAAGAAAGAAAGAAAGAAAACTACAGGCCTATATCCCTGAAGAACATGGATACAAAATTCCTCAACAAACTATTAGCAAACCAAATTTAACAATACATTAACAGTATCACTCACTGCTGTCCTGGGATTTATTCCAGAGATGCAAGGATGGCTCAATATTCATAAATCAATCAGTGTGATACATCACATTAACAAGATGGAGGATAAAAACCATATAATCTTAAAAGATGCAGAAAAAGTATTTGGCAAAATATAACACCCATTCATGATAAAAACTCTCAACAAGATAGGTTTAGAGAGAACATACTTTAACATAATAAAGGCCATATATGAAAAAACCCACAGCTAACATCATATTCAGTAGTGAAAGACTGAAAGCTTTTCCTCTAAGATCAGGAACAAGACAAGGATGTCAACTCTCACCACTTTTATTTAACATAGTTCAGGAAGTCCTAGCCACAACTATCAGAAGAGAAAAATAAAAGTCATTGAAATTGGTAATGAGGAAGTAAATCTGTCACTATTTACCAATGATATGATAATATATAAAAAAAACTCTATAAAGATTCACTAAAAGACTATTAGAAATAATAAATGAATTCAGAAGAGTTGCAGGAGACAAAATTAATACACAAAAAATCTATTGCACCTCCATACACTAATAACAAAGTAGCAGAAAGAGAAATTAAGGAAACAGTTCCATTTACAATTCCAGCACCATTTTTTGAAAATTTATTTATTGAATTGCCTTAGCATCTTTGTTGAGCATCAGTTAACTAATAAATTGTATCTATTTCTTGGCCTTCTTTTCTGTTTCATTGATCTCTCATATATCTTTATATCAATACCCCCCTAACTTGATGGTGTTATTGTAGTAAGTCTTGCAGTCAGGTAATTAGCTGTACATTCTCCAATTTTTTCCTTCTTTTTTGAGCTTGTTTGGTCTCTTCCAGATCCCTTGTATTTCTGTGTAAATTTAAAATCAGCTGGCAAGTTTTTATTTTAAAAAGTCTTGCTTGGGTTTTAGTTTACATTGCATAATCTATGTAGAGAGAATTTTCTCTTTCATCATATGTTGTGGACACATTATAGTTCCCCATTTAAGTCTTCTGTGATATCTCTTGGAAGTGTTTTGTAGTTTTCAGTGTCTTAATTTTATTCATTCGTTTTTTATATTATCTGATGCTGTTATAAATGATCTTTTTATTTCATTTTCCAAACAGTTGTGCTAGGATATAGAAGTAAAATTGATTTTTGTATATTAACTGTATACTCTAAGGCCTTGCAAAATTTATTAGATGTAGTATTCCATAGATCTAAATTAAATTAGGTCAAGTTTATTGATGGGTTGTTCAGCCAATATTCTGTATTATTGTTTCCCCTATGTTTCAGTACTTAAAAATATACCATTATCTTCTGGCCTCCATAGTGTCTGATGAGAAATCAGTTGTCATTTATATTATTTTCCCCCTCCAGTTATTGTAATGACTTTCTCTTTATCTTTGGTTTTCAGCAATTTGACTCTGATATGCTTTGTTGTAGTTTTCTTTGTATTTATCTCGCTTGGGATTCGTTGAGATTCTTAGATCTGCAGGTTGATTTTTTTCTTTCCAATTTTTACAAAAATTTTAGCCATCATATCTTAAGATTTTTTTTTTCTGCCCCAATTTTCCCCTCTCCTCTCCCTCTGGTACTCTAATTTCACTTGTATTATATGATTTGATATTCTCTTGTTTTTTAGCATTTTTTTAATCTGTGCGTTTCAGATTGAATAATTTTCATGATTCTAGTTTTGAATTCACTCTTTTCTGTAGTGTCTAATCAGCTCTTAATCTCACCTAGTAAATTTTTCATTTCAGATACATTTTTTACTTCTAAATTTTTTTTTTTTTTTAGTATTTCCATTTTTCTGCTGAGGTTCCTTGCCTCCTCATTCATTACAACCAGCTTCTTTGACTCACTGGGCAATTATAATCATTGCTTAAAAGTATTTGCCTGGTCTTCTTGTTTATAATTTGGCATGTAAGAGGTTTAGCCATAATCACTTCCACCCTAACAACAAGAAAAAAGCTGAACAAACTGAGTATCAACACAACTTCTTCGATGTTTTAGAGAATTGAAGTCACAGGGCAAACTCCTGCCCCCAAATTGGAGAGTGAGATAGCCAGTTACGGAGAGTGACATCTGACCAAAGCAGAGACCAAACCACAAGGAGAAATGACCACTAGAGCCTGTAATGGGATAGAAAAACTTAAATTGTATTTGATGAATTTCTGGTGGCTCAGTATGAACAAGCTTGAAGTAATAACTTCAAGGGGGCTCAGTCATAGGAGAACCCCACACTTTCATGACTTTTACCTCTGGAAACCCAGTCAGGTTCTCATGGTGAAGATAGAGAAAATCTCCTCTCTCGTGCAGGAGGGTGAGGGGGTGAGAGAGGTAGCTGTTTTAAAATACATCCAGAGCATTCTCTCCTTCTTCGAAAGACAAAGACTTGTCTCAGTAGAAACTATCTTTCCGGAGCCTAACTGGCCTGGGAATCCAACTCCAGCCCTCTATAGCCTTCCACATGGGGGAAGGGAAATATATTATTTGCCATTCATTATTAGAGCGTTTCAAATTAGAACAACAATGAGATACCACTATATACCTATAAGAATGGATGAAATGTGAAACACTGACAACACCAGATATTAGGGAAGATGTAGAATGCTCATTTGTTGCTGGTAGAAATGCTGGTTCAAAAGACAATTTGGCAGTTTCATACAAATCTAAACATACTCTNGTGAAACACTGACAACACCAGATATTAGGGAAGATGTAGAATGCTCATTTGTTGCTGGTAGAAATGCTGGTTTAAAAGACAATTTGGCAGTTTCATACAAATCTAAATACTCCTAGAGTATAATCCAACTATAATGCTCTTTAGTATTTTCTCAGATGAGTTGAAAACATGTGTCTGCACAAAAACCTGCACACAGTATTTATAGCAGCTTTTTCCATAATTGCCAAAATTTGGAAGGAACCATGTCCTTCATCAGGTGAACAGATAAAAACAATTGTTGTATATCCACACAGTGGAATATTATTCAGCAGTAGAAAGAAATGAACAATCAAACCACAAAAAGAGGAAGAGGAACCTTGAAAAAGTATATTGCCAAGTGAAAGACACCTATCTAAAGCACTGCCTGCTATATGATTCCAGCTATATGATATTCTGGAAAAGGAAAAACTGTGGAGACATTGAAAAGATCAGTGGTTGCTGAGGTTCAGGGGGATGGAGAGAAGAACAGATAGGTAGAGCGTAAGAGATTTTTAGGGAAGTGAAACTATTCTTGATGATTTGTAATGGTGGACACATACCATTATACATTTGTTAAAGACCATACAGTATCCACCACCAAGAGTGAATCTTAATGTAAACTATGGATTTTAATTAATAATAAGTGTCAATATTGATTCATCAATGCTCTGTGGAAAAAAGTCTTTATTTTTTAATAAAGAAAGTATATGCCTGCTAATTCTAACATCTGAGTTATCTTGGAGTCCATTTCTACAGACTGCTTTTATCTCATGATTGCTAAGTTATACTTTCCTGCTTCTTTGCATATCTAATGCATGTTCTTTGATTCTTGAAACAGTTGTTTCATGTATTTTGTCCAGCTTTATAGTTGTTTTCAGGAAGACAAATCTATTACCTGTCATGGTGAAGATCAGAGAAATTAGAGAATTTCTGTCGTGGTAGAAGTTAAAATAGTGGTTTTCAGCCTTGGTTGTACATTAAAATCATCTAAGGAACTTTAAAAGTTACCATTGCTGAATGAGGCCCAGGCATGGGTAATTTTTTTTTTTTTTTACGTTCTCCAAGTGATTAACAGGGTTAGGCAGTTACCTGAATAAGAGCATTTTGCTAGGAAGGGTGGGAATTGAAATCTGGCTTGTCTTCACTGGAGTCAGGTTCCATCTGCCAGTGGAAGCAGGATCTTTTTTTATATTTGTACCTTAAAGCTGCTAATGGATTAAGCAGGACCCTGGATCCTAATTTGCAACAACCAGTAAGAAGAATAGAGGGTCAGGGGGTTGTTCTTAGCTTTTATTGAGATTTTAAGATCATAAAATGGTATTTTCGACTTTATCAATGCTTTTTATGCTCTAGAAGAGTAAAAGAGTTAGGAATAGCTTGCATAGCCATCCTTTCCCACTCAAAGACCTCTTTACGATAATGAGTTATTTACACAAAAGATTATGAAGTTTGCATTTTTACGAAGAGGTACTCATCTCTAAAACTTCTTGATCTGGTATTCCTGCAGCAAAATATACATGCGTAGTGTGTGTATGTGAACCTTAATATATTAAGCTATATTTTTTTTAATAAAGTAGAACTACTTTATGAAAACATATTTATCATATTTAATTTGATAACTTTTTATTTCCTGTTTTGCAAAGTTTGGGCAGACTTCCAATGTTACTGTAATTATTAACATAAACACAATGTATTGTAACTTTTATGTGTATATATAGAACATATCCAGTATGTCAGGAAATAAGTTTATCCCAAAGTGCATTTTGTTACTATCTGATATATGCTCCAAAGGATTAACTCTTCCCTTAAATTATTTTTTACCTTTTTTTTAAAAGATTTTATTTATTTATTTGAAAGAAAGACAACCAGCGAGAGAGGGAACATAAGCAGGGGGAGTGGGAGAGGAAGAAGCAGGCTCCCAACATAGGAGCCTAACGTGGGGCTCGATCCCAGGACCCTGGGATCCCACCCTGAGCCGAAGGCAGATGCTTAATGACTGAGCCACCCAGGTGCCCCTATTTTTTACCATTTTAAATGAAACTTTTCTAGTGTGCTTCATGGTCCCCTACCTTCTGAAATAGAGTATACCAAACCTAATTTAGCCCTTTCAAAATGATTGGTTATCATTATCCATTTTATTTATGTGCTCAAAGGTTTAATACACTGGTGTTCCATGCTATTAAAAATGTCTAGAGGGTGGGGCGCCTGGGTGGCACAGCGGTTAAAGCGTCTGCCTTCAGCTCAGGGCGTGATCCCGGCGTTCTGGGATCGAGTCCCACATCAGGCTCCTCCACTATGAGCCTGCTTCTTCCTCTCCCACTCCCCCCTGCTTGTGTTCCCTCTTTCGCTGGCTGTCTCTATCTTTGTCAAATAAATAAATAAAATCTTTAAAAAAAAAAAAATGTCTAGAGGGGCACTTTAACAGTTGGTTAAGTGCCCGACTATAGATTTTGGCTCAGGTCGTGATCTCATGGATCTTGAGATCAAGCCCCGCGTTGGGCTCTGCACTGAGCACAGAGTCTGCTTTAGATTCTCTCTCCCTCTCCCTCTGCTCCTCCTCCCAGCTCACACTCTCTCTGAAATAAATAAGTAAATCTTTTTTTTAAATGTCTAGATATTAGATCTTCCATTAAAGGATTCTAAGTTATATTAATTTTTAATTTATTTTGTCTGTTTTTTATGGGAATGTTCTAGGTTTATGTTTTTAAGGGAGGGCGTTTTTGTTTCAGTAACAAGTTCTCTACTAATTGGATAGTATACTTATGTATACTTATATGTATCATGTATATTCTGTAATTCTCCTTTTTCCTTTGTCTCATTTGCTCTTTTAATATGCTGTGGATTGAAAAGTAAATAACGTATACCAGTTAGAGTTGTACTTAATAATAACCACAGATCAGCTTTATGTATAAAGGGGGCTTTAAAGTATCCTACCAAAAGTACAATCTAAGAACTTAAAGGATATTTGTTCAATTAACATTTGTGATGTGACCATTTTCTTCAAGGCAACATAGATAATATGATAAATCTGATATTTAGATCCTGTACTTGGGATTTGAATTTAACCTGGATAGGCATGTATAAAATCATTATAATAAATATATTATTAATATATTACAGTAACTATTTTAATAATAAATGTTATGTATTATAATTATTACAATAAGTGGTATTATGATTTTATTATATTCCATTTAGTCATTATTATACAAATACTATTTGTAATATCTTATAGTATAATTAATTTATACTGTAATAAATACTCTTTAACAATTTAAGCAACATGTTAGGATGAACACAGATAAAGTAACATTTAACTCTGTAAAGCATTAATAACTACCCATTTTGAATGCTCAAGAGGCTTTTTTTTAACCTTCTAGCTGTTTGCTAAATTTTGAATAGTTGATATTGCCAAATAAGTGAATTTTTAAAAATTAGAGTGCATATACAAAATTTGTTTTACAAACATATATACCAAAGTAGTAATATATATATTACTCATCCTAAGTTTGAATTTGTAGATTTAATATTTTTTTAATGTACATCTTTTGCTCCAGATTAAGTGGTGCTGCCATCAGGTGGCAGTCATACCTTAGTTATAGCCACAAAATACATTTAATAGACTTAACTCCTTAGACATTGCCATTGCACAAAATTATGGCAGGAGAAAAATTAGATAAAGAATTTTGTGTGGGTACATAAAGGAAAGGAAGGGCTCTCTATTAACAGGAGTCTTTATGCAGGAGGGAAGAGATAAGTGGTTTGAAGCACAAGGTTTGGAATTTCTTAAATCTTTATTTGAATCCCATGTTTATCACTTGCTCGCTATGTTATCTTGGCCAAGTAATTAACCACTTTGTCCCTGTTTCCTCACTTATTAAATGAAGACATATCCACTTCATAGGGTTTTCATATAGTTTAAATAACAATGAAAATAAAGTGCTTATCATAGAGCCTGGTAGTTAGGATGCTATCAGGAAATGATAGTTGTGGGGCACCTGGGTGGCTCAGTCAGTTAAGCATCAGGTTCTTGGTTTCAACTCAGGTCACGATCTCAGGGTCTTGGGATTGAGTCCCACGTCTGGCTCTGCACTCCAGGGATTCTGCTTGAGATTCTCTCCCTCTCCCTCCTCCTCTACCCCCTCCCCCGTTGGGGCTCTCTCTTTCAAATAAATCTTTAAAAACAAAAAAAGAAATGATAGTTATGATTGTAGAAATCAGTGCAGGTAAGGAGAGAAGGAAAATCAACTAGCCAGTTTTGCAGGCCCAGCTACAACTGCAGGAATCCAGAAGGCTTCAGGTTTCCTTTTTTCACACATTACAGCCCTCAGGGGAAAACATCTCTCAACGATAGGTAGATAGGCAGGTACCTTTCCTCATCTTTCCCTTAGTGTTGGAAAGGAAGAAGAGGCAATTGAGTAGTATTTGAAAGTACAGACACAAATTGCATTCTTCTCTTAGGTGCTTCATATCTTCCTCTCCCTAACTCCCTGACTGACTTGTTCCTGTAAAGACCCAGTCTCATCTGCTTAGGCAAGCAAGTTTAGTAAGTCAGAAATTCAGCTGGCCAAATCTTGATGACAAGTAAAATGTATCTCCAAATTGTTTTATGTTTAAGACCAAAGAACCCTAAATCATATTCCCTTTTAGAAAAGAATCTAAGATGTAATATAATCTTAGGCTGTATTATAATTTGTCTTTCCTCCCTGTACCTTCCAAACAAAACATCTTTTCCATCTCCTTACTGTTGCTTCATATTGCTCCAATAGTTGACAGAGCCTTGAATAATTAGAAATGAAAGGATTAAAATACAAATATGGTGAAAGAAATATTCAGCTAGACTTGACCAGTATTTATCAAGTACTTGCTTCTGTAACATACCAAGATAGATGTTTTGGGGGTTAACCAAGATCATGAAAACATAGCTCACACTCTAAAGAACATTACACATTAGGAGTGAAGATAATTCACATATATGATTATTTTAAAGAAAAATACGATAAATGTTATATTGGCAATTATAATAGCTTATATTTATATACACTCACCAGACTACAAACTGCTGTCACATATATTATCCTGTTTATTCTTCACGGTAACCCCAAATGTAGAACAAGTTTTAGGTGTAATGTGAAAATGGGTCATCTGAGGCTCAAAGGTGAAATGCCTCAGAGTCACAATGACAGTAGGTTGGTCAGTCAATTCAATTGGCATATACTTCCATACCTGGCACGTAGCATGATGTAAATGCTGGCTGGTTCTTACCATTTTTTTACCATGTGCTAAGCACTATTCTTGGGATTGGAATCGAATGGTAAGATAAACTGAATCCCTGTGTTCAGGGAGGATAAATCATGGATACGTAATATAAACCTACATTTCTCACTTTACATTTTATTGTTTCTTTTATTTCATGCAGTACTAAAATACAGTACTTTAGCAACATTGAGGAGGGAGATTAATTCTTATATAGGGGTAGGTATGGAAGGCCTAATGGAAAGAGGTTTCTTTTCCTACCACTGTCTGACCTTTTAATTGTGCCATGTTACTCATATTCCTTTTGGATTTTTTCAGGTACGCAGATTTTCTGAAGCATTCTTTTGCTTTGAACATCCAAGAGAAGCTGCCATTGCATACCAGGAACTTCAGTGAGTAGATTAGATCCATAGTTAAAATGATTTTACATCCTTTTATGTAAGATATCTATCTCAAAATGTTTCATATAGAATATATGATATTTGCAATAGCAGAAATTAGAATTTAAAGTTCAGAAATCCCCTATTTAGGGGCGCCTGGGTGGCGCAGTTGTTAAGCGTCTGCCTTCGGCTCAGAGCGTGATCCCGGCGATCTGGGATTGAGCCCCACATCAGGCTTCTCCGCTAGGCGTCTGCTTCTTCCTTTCCCACTCCCCCTGCTTGTGTTCCCTCTCTCACTGGCTGGCTGTCTCTCTCTGTCAAATAAATAAATAAAATCTTAAAAAAAAAAAAATAAAGTTCAGAAACTCCCTATTTAAACAAATTGGGTTTAATTTTATGAATTACTTCCTGGAAGACCCATATCTTACATAAAGAGACATATTGCCCTATTCTCCCCACCTCCATATCAGACCTACGAGAAACTTGGTAGTCCCATACTCTCTGGCTCCAGCCTTGTTACCTTTATTTTCACAGGTCAGAATCTCTTCTATTCGTCATTATATATTACAGATTTTCACCAGTGATCAAAAGTGTTCACCAGTGAACTTTTGTTATGTAAATTATTTACAGTAAAATACCCAGAATAGATGCCTTCCATTTTTCCTGCTGAGTATGTTTAGATCTGGTTTTCTTTGGCTTTAAAGAATATTTTGAGAATATTAGGCTGAGCAAAAGTCAGACATAAAGAGTAAATATATGATTCTATTTATATGAAGTTCTGGAACAGATTAAACTAAGGTAAAAAAATGTCAGAACAGTGGTTGCCTTGTTGACTTGGGCTGGGACTTTGACTAGAAAGACATGAGAGCACTCTGAGTAGATGGAAATATTGTGTATTATGTATCCATTTTTCAAAATCATACAGCTAAAATTTATATATTTCGAAGCATGTGAATTTTACCTCAAAAAAACTAGAAATAATAATAGAGTGTGGGGTGTGGGCAGTGAGTACAGGTATAGATAAAACAAGAAAAGCAAAATGTTAATTGTTGAAGCTGAGTGATGGGATTTATTATACAATTCTATTTAATTTGTTTGAAGTTTTCCATAAGAAAAGGTTTTTTAAAAAGTATTATGTATTAGGGGCGCCTGGGTGGCTCAGCCGTTAAGTGTCTGCCTTTGGCTCAGGTCATGATCCCAGGGTCCTGGAATCGAGCCCTGCTTCAGGCTCCCTGCTCTGCGGGAAGCCTGCTTCTCCCTCTCATACTCTGCTTGCTTGTGTTCCCCTCTCGCTCTCTCTGTCAAATAAATAAATAAAATCTTAAAAAAAAAAAAAGTATTAGGTGTTAAATAGAAAGTTATGTACCTTGTTTTAAATAGCTGCTAATTGTATTCACCAATATATGTTAAGTACAGCAGTAGCAATGGAATATATTTTTTTTCAATAGTATCATCGGTCATTAGTAGGCAGTTGGAGCTTTTGACATTTCTCCTATAGCTATTCCCCAGCAAATTAGTAATTCAGACATTAAGCATAAATAGCTCACTTTGTAATAACATTAAAATGTATAGAATATAATAGAAATTAGTTTATCTACAAACCATAATTCTATAAATCAATAATTTATTGTCATAATTTTCATTGTACCAGGTTTTATTTCTGACCAAAGAACTCTTTCGTAAGGAGGTTATATCTTTAGGAATGCAAGAGGATAGGAATGGTGAGGGGAAGAGGAGGGGCTAGAGTCTATAAAGTGGAATTGAGTATAGTTTTTTTAAATTACAGTCTGACGTAAAGAACTATTTTTCAGTGCTCAGAGTCATCTACAGATGTGCACCGCTATCAAAAATACTTCCTTCTGCAGTTCTCTCCCACCTCTACCTATTGAATGTAGTGAATTAGATGGAGATCTCAATTCATTACCTATAATCTTTGAAGATAGGTATTTAGATTCAGTTATTGAAGGTAAGTATAATCTAAAATATGTAAGTTGTATGTGTCATTTGCAGTTTATTCTTCCTAATATATATAAAACCATTCCCTAATGTAGGGCCATTTTTCCCCTCCAGTTTTATTTGTCTTTGAGGATATTAGAAGGTTGTAGTCAGTAAATGTAGTCTTAATCATTTGAGTTCTTACACCTTGTTTTAAACCTGAATCTTTTTTTCTTTGGATAAAAGACTTAGATGCACCCTGGATGGGAATTCAGAATCTTCAGAGATCAGAGTCCAGTAGAATGGATAAATATGAGACTGAAGAAAGCTCTGTAGCGGGACTTTCTAGCCCAGAGTTGAAAGTCAGACCTGCTGGTGCCTCCAGTTTTTGGTATACAGAAGGTGAAAAGCAGCTAACAAAATCTCTAAAAGGAAAGAATGAAGAATCAAATAAATCCAAGGTTAAGGTTACTAAGCTCATGAAAACAATGAAACCTGAAAACACAAAAAAAATAATAAAACAGAACTCTAAGGATTCTGTGGTTTTGGTAGGCTACAAATGTTTGAAAAGTACAGCATCAAATGATCTCTTTAAATGCTTTGAAGGCAATCCTTCACATAGTCAGAAGGAAGGTCTGGATCCCACAATATGTGGATATAATTTTGACCTAAAGACCTACATCAGACAGACAAGCCAAAAGGAAGCTAGCTTTTTGCCAACTAATACAGAGAGAACTGAACAGAAGTCTCCAGATATTGAAAATATGCAACCAGACCTGTTTGATCCTTTGAACTCTGGCAGCCTAAATCTTTGTGCAAATTTGTCCATTTCAGGTAAACTTGATATCTCCCAGGATGATAGTGAAATTACACAAGTGGAACACAGTGTGGCCAGAAGTTCATCAGACGATTGCCCTGATCATCAAACAACTCCATCTTCAGGAGCTAGAACAATTGAAGTAAAGCCCTGTAATAAGGATCCTTTCAGTGGAGAGAAAATAACTGTTAAAATAGGACCTTGGACAGAGCTTCGACCAGATGAACTGTTTGTGGATAATTTACAACTACCCAACTTTGAGTCCTTAGAATCTAATGGTAAATCTAAATCTATAGAAATAACACTTGAAAAGGAAGCTTTGCAGGAAGCAAAGTGTCGTTCTGTTGGAGAATCATTAGCTAAGTTAAGAAGTAATCAACCTGCTTCTTCTGCAAAAGAATATCATGCTGTAGTAAGTGGAGATACAATTAAGTTACCAGATACTAATGCCACGTATGCCTCTTCTAGATTTTCAGATTCAGGTGTTGAAAGTGAACCAAGTTCTTTTGCAACACATCCAAACCCTGATGTAGTATTTGAAACTGTGCAAGGACAAGGTCCTTACAATAATGAAAAATTACTTCCTCAGCTTTTGATGAAACCTGATTATAATGTAAAATTTTCATTAGGAAGTCATTGTACCGAGAGTACAAGTGCTTTAAGTGAAATACAGTCATCTTTGACATCCATAAACTCTCTACCTTCTGATGATGAACTGTCACCTGATGAAAATTCTAAGAAATCTGTTGTGCCTGATTGCCACCTAAGTGATAGCAAAACTGTGTTAAATCTAGGAACAATTGACTTGCCAAAATGTGACAATAGTAGAAAGTCAAGTATTATTTTGCAACAGCAGAGTGTCGTATTTTCGGGGCATTTGGACAATGAAACTATAGCAATACATTCCTTAAATTCAAGCACTAAAGACCCTTTGCAATTTGTTTTTTCATATGAAGATGCTTCCTGTGATGTGAAAAGTAGTTGCAGCTCCAAACCTAACTTGGACACTATGTGTAAAGACTCCCAGAGTCCTGATAAATCTAGTAACTCTGCAGGGACAGCAATTACATTAAACTCAACACTGGTTTGTTTAGGTGCCCCTTGTGTTGTTTCAGGTTCTGTTTCTACTAATACAGAAGTTAGAGAAGATGAAACTGTGAAAAGAAACAATGGTGATACCTTAAGTCTCAAAGAAATTAATTCAGAAGCCCAAACAGTTAAAAATGAAACTCACCTGGGTACAAATGATCCTTTTTCAGCCAGTCCTGATATGGTAAAACAAGGGCTTGTGGAAAATTATTTTGGCTCTCACAGCAGTACGGAGATTTCTGACACATGTGCTATTAGCTACAGCAACTCAGTTAGCCCTCAGAAGAAAACTTCTGAAACAGAAATTAGTGATCTTCGTCAGGAACAGGGTAAAGAGGATGAGGAGGAAGAGCAGGATCAACACATGGTTCAAAATGGGTATTATGAAGAAGCGGATTATTCAGCTTTGGATGAAAAAGTAAATGCTCACTGTACAAACAGAAATGCACTAGAAGAAGAACGACTTATAAAATCTGAAACAATAAATAGCGAATATCTGAAGGATGGTATAAATATGCCTGCTGTCTGTACTTCTGGTTGTTTGTCCTTCCCATCTGCACCACGAGAGTCTCCTTGTAGTGTTAAGTATTCTTCTAAAAGTAAATTTGATGCCATTACAAAACAGCCATGCAGCACTTCTTACAACTTCACTTCATCAGTTTCCTGGTATGAAAATTCACCAAAACCTCAAATACAAGCGTAAGTGATGGAGCACAATAGCATGTGCTACTAAATATATGTATAGAAAAAAACATATATATATATATATATATATATATATATATATGTCTCTGATAACACATATATTTCATGTTCTCTGGTTTCTGTAATACAAAAAGTGCTTCTTTGATTACCTACCTAAAAATGGAGAAATGAATTCAATGTACCCTTTGACAGACAGACCTATAGTTCTGCATCTGATCATCTTGTTCTATAAGCTAGACATTTTTAAATTTCCCATTAGTGGTCATGTGTTAGATGTTTGGAATAGCTGGGGTTAAAACTCTTTTTTTCATCAGTACCTCATTTCTCTACCATTAACTCACAGACTAGGTTCTACAAGCGCGTCTAGCAATATTAGATAATGAATAGTACGTTAGTAGAAACTTCCTAAACCGACCAGACCCAGGTTATCTCAGCTAAATCGGTGGTTTCCAGACTTGAGATTTCATGGACCAGTTAAATAGTCAGAAAAATTTTGAGGATGATAGAGGCTTACTAGCATGGCACTAGTTCTCAGAATATTCTACTGCCTTATTCTGGTTGGAATTATAATCCCTGGATTGAAAAATCCGGGCATGTCTACAATAGATTTTCCAAGTTCCTAGAATTATTCTGATTTCTATATATAACTAAGATCTCATAGTGCCTAAAGCTAGTGAAACCAGGTGATAATGGCTTTTTAAAGAACTGTAATATACTGGAAGACTGAGGGTTATACCACCTTCTGGCTACCTCAAACTTTTCTGAGTCATTGATAAAAACAATTTGTCTTCATCCAGAGTATCCTACTCAGTTTAACAGGATTCATCGGCTTCCATGAGTTTTGCTTTTATCAGTTCAAATGATACAGTGTTAAAATAGTTAATAATTTTTTATGTTTGCAACCCCCAAGTTGATTAGGTTTGTTTTTTGTTCAGAATGACTGTATGCCACCAATTGTATTTAGTCACATCCCCTTCTTGGTTCTGTTCCTTTTTATTGGCATTTCTAGAGGAAAAATAGAAATAATCTACTAAGAACTGTAACTACCATTCTCAATGTTACACTTTGTAAAACAGCTCCTTACTTTCCATTTATGTAAGATTAAAAGAAGCAAAGAGACTAAGATTTGATTACAGAATGAGCATCAGATTGTCATCCTTCCAGTATTTTTCCCAGCTTTTCTATATAATATAAAACTTTGTAGGAAGTGTAACTTCACACCTAATATTTTCTTTGTTGATTTTAAGTTTAAAAGAATATTTTAAGTGATTTCAGATTCAAAGGATTCATTGTCTTTGATTAGAATATGTACTAACAATAGCAAAGAAAATTACTGTCTGATTTCTAAATCATTTAGGTGATCTCACATATTTTCATTATTTTAAAACCAAATAATTTAAAACCAAAGGTTTCCTCTTCTGCACTTCCGTAAAGTTAGCATGTTGTGTTTTTGGTTCTAAAAACTGAATATAAAACTTAGTAAAGAGTATCTCTTATAATATTTTGCTTTAGCTTCCTCCAGGCAAAAGAAGAATTGAAGCAACTTAAACTCCCGGGGTTCATGTACAGTGATGTTCCTCTGCTGGCATCCTCAGTCCCTTACTTCAGCATGGAAGAAGAGAACGGCTCTGAAGATGGAGTACATCTCATTGTCTGTGTGCATGGTTTAGATGGTATGTCCTATCTATTGATAAAACCCATGGCAACTTAATATATTTTCTTTTCCTAATAGATTTCATTCCGTTTTATTTAATCTTTGAATTGAAAATATTTTAAATTGCTTAAATTAATTGAAACTTAAATTCATTCTAAAACAAAAATATGCTTAACTTTGCTAAGTATAATATTAGATTTCCTTTTAAGTAAATTTTCCATGGAACTGACATCCCTCCATGTACCAGCATTTTATTTCTTTTAACTTTGGGTTTTTCTGTCTTCTACTCTTGGTTTTCTCAGCCTGGTGCCCTTTTAGTCTGATGCTTTAAACCTTATGAGATAGAAAAAGCAGTACTAAGAATTGAAGATTCACTAATTTATTAGGCTATAATTTAAATTCTAAATACCTGGCTTTAGTGCTATAGTTTTATGACAGTTATTTTGGTTATTCAACAGACTGTTTTCTTTTCTTTTTTTTTTTTTTTTTAAAGATTTTATTTATTTATTTGACAGAGATAGAGACAGCCAGCGAGAGAGGGAACACAAGCAGGGGGAGTGAGAGAGGAAGAAGCAGGCTCCTAGCAGAGGAGCCTGATGTGGGGCTCGATCCCATAACGCCAGGATCACGCCCTGAGCTGAAGGCAGACGCCCAACCGCTGTGCCACCCAGGCGCCCCCAACAGACTGTTTTCTCTAGATTAGGAACTATATTAGAAAATGCCAAATATCTATAGATGAGCATGTTATTACCGTATTATAATATCATTCTGTAAGAACAAATTGAAGAAAGAGTTTATGGATATAAAAATACTAAACACAGGTCTAAGCTAGTAAATTGTCATGAAATTGAAGATTTTTCTTTCTTTTTTTTTTAAAGATTTTACTTATTTATTTGCGAGAGAGATAACAAGATAGTTTGAGCAGCGAGGAGAGGGAGAAAAGCAGGTTCCCTGTAAGCAGGGAGCCCAATGTGGGGCTCGATCGCAGGACCCAGGGATCATGACCTGAGCCGAAGGCAGATTCTTAACTGACTGGGCCACTTCAGGCACCCTTGAAGATTTTTCCTTAATAAAAGAACTTGACTCTCAAGAAATAAAATATCTCGGGGCGCCTGGGTGGCACAGCGGTTGGNTTATTTGCGAGAGAGATAACAAGATAGTTTGAGCAGCGAGGAGAGGGAGAAAAGCAGGTTCCCTGTAAGCAGGGAGCCCAATGTGGGGCTCGATCGCAGGACCCAGGGATCATGACCTGAGCCGAAGGCAGATTCTTAACTGACTGGGCCACTTCAGGCACCCTTGAAGATTTTTCCTTAATAAAAGAACTTGACTCTCAAGAAATAAAATATCTCAGGGCACCTGGGTAGCTCAGTTGGTTAAGCATCTCCTTTCAGTTCAGGTCATGATCCCAGGACCCTGGGATTGGCCCGCATCGGGTTCCCTGCTCAGCGGGGAGCCTGCTTCTCCCTCTCCCCCCTGCTTGTGCTCTCCCTCTCGCAGTCTCTTTCTTGCTATCTCTCTCTCGCTCTCTCAAATAAATAAAATCTTAAAAAAATAAAAGAAATAAAATATCTCCAATACTAACCTTTTCCCCTGTAAGTAATAAAATTTTCAAAGGATTATCACCCAAGAAGGCCTTCTTAGCCCAGTAGAATCTCTGGCACATTCTTCTTTGAAATTTTTAAGAAACACATTACCCCCATGTTATATAAATTGTTCCAGAGTAATAGGAAAAGTTATGGAATGCAACTCATTTTATTCTTTGAAGTTAAATTAACCTTGTTACCAAATCTGGAAAAGATATCACACCAACACCCCAAAGAATAGCAGGCCAATCTGACATAAATACACTTAATAAAACTCTAGCAATATTGCAGAAATAGGGGCGCCTGGGTGGCACAGCGGTTAAGCGTCTGCCTTCGGCTCAGGGCGTGATCCCGGCGTTATGGGATCGAGCCCCACATCAGGCTCCTCCGCTATGAGCCTGTTTCTTCCTCTCCCACTTCCCCTGCTTGTGTTCCCTCTCTCGCCGGCTGTCTCTATCTCTGTCAAATAAATAAATAAAATCTTTAAAAAAATAAATAAATAAAAAATAAAAGTATCAGTTGTCTTCCACTGATCAGACCCATCTCTTAAAAAAAAAAAAAATATTGCAGAAATAAGTAAACAGATAAGTAAATTAAAAATTTTTAATTGTCCCCAAAAACCTCTAGCAAACCGAATCAATGTATTAAGTCACTATAACAACCAGGATTTAATTCCTGGGAATGCAAAGGGAAGTATATATAAGGAAATTTATATTTATGGTATATTTATATACCTACTTCAACAAATCAAGTAAGAAGCTATTGATAAAATTCAGTGTCCATTCCCAGTTTTGACAATTAAGCACCAAACTTTGTTTTAAATAGCATTTGGGGGCGCCTGGGTGGCACAGCGGTTAAGCATCTGCCTTCGGCTCAGGGCATGATCCCGGAGTCCTGGGATCGAGCCCCACATCAGGCTCTTCCGCTATGAGCTTGCTTCTTCCTCTCTCACTCCCCCTGCTTGTGTTCCCTCTCTCGCTGGCTGTCTCTATCTCTGTTGAATAAATAAATAAAATCTTAAAAAAAAATAGCATTTATTAATGTGATTTTAATCAATGTGATTATTAATGTAATTTATTAGTGTGATTAAGCATATATATTCTCAGTGGAAAATGTATACTTTGTAGTGAAACACTAGTGGCGTTCCTTGTAAAATCAGGAATAAAACAGTTATCTCTATCAGTGCATGAAATACTTAAAAAATATAAATATTGGAAAGGTAAAGTAGAAATTCAACAATTGATAACATGTTTACATTCCTAATTAAACCAAAGGAATTAACTAAAGAGCCACTAAACTAATTTTTAAAGATAATTATTTTTTAATTTATGAATTATATCTAATAAGTATTCAATGTTTATTGACATCTTTTAAGTTAGTAATTAAACTCCTTTAAATTATTTAAATGGAAATTTATTTCTATTCAACTATTACAAGACCACCAAAAGAAAGTGAACAGGTTAAATCTAAGTCTAAAATGCATTGAAGGGGTGCCTAAGGGGGCATAGTTGGTTAAGTGTCTGACTCCTGATTTTGGCTCAGGTCTGTGATCTCAGGTTCATGAGGTGGAACTCTGCATCAGGCTCCACACTCTGAGTCTGCTTGGGACTCTCTCTCTCCTCTCCCTCTGTCCCTGCCCCTCTCTCCCGCATTCTCTCTCTCTCAAATAAATAAATAAATCTTTTAAAAAAAATGTATTCAAGGTTTGTTAAATAATCAACTAAATAGTAGTGATGGAAGGAGTACTTCCATCAGTCATTCACAGTGACTGCAGTCTGCTGTCTCCGAAGCTAACAATTAATAAATACATCATCAGGTGGGAAAGCAAAAGCATCGATGTGACCAAAATTCCTGATAAACAAATTGTTGAAAGATACTGTATGGCTAATTGAAATCAGCCTTGACGTGGAAATTGAGGACTCTATTTCAGGTTGCATTGTCTGTTCAAAACTGGCGGAGATCAGGGGTGCCTGGGTAGCGCAGTCATTAAGCATCTGCCTTCAGCTCAGGGCATGATCCCAGGGTTCCGGGATCGAGTCCCACATCGGGCTCCTCCGCTGGGAGCCTGCTTCTTCCTCTCCCACTCCCCCTGCTGTGTTCCCTCTCTCGCTGGCTGTCCCTCTGTCACATAAATAAATAAAATCTTAAAAAAAAAAAAAAACTGGCAGAGATCATATACTTCTCTTCAAATATATGATGATGTACTTTGTACATTTTACTTTCTCTCATCCTTTAGACATAATTTTTCATTTTCTTCATTTTCTAGGTAACAGTGCAGATCTCCGGTTAGTAAAAACTTACATTGAACTTGGACTGCCTGGGGGAAGAATTGATTTTCTTATGTCTGAGCGAAATCAGGTACAATATTATGGCAGTGTTTTCAATGGAAGCAAATATTTTTGTGCTAGTTTCTGCCTAAATATTTGTTTACTACAAAATGCTTGTACTAGTAGAAATAATTTTTCTGATTTGTATGAAATTTCACATTAATGCATATCCCAACGAAATTGAAATGATTTTTAATTTGACTTACGAACTCTTCACATGTACAAAATTTCTAGAATTCCGCATTTCTATCCAAAAATTTCATTAATTAAACCATTATGAATAACCTTATGTTAAATATGGGTACTGGGCAAAACAACTAAATGAAGCAAGTATTATTAAGAACATTGAATTTTTTCTTTTCCTGGGAATTCACTTTTTGTTCATTTTCATGTAATGAATATTATTCACCCACTTCTCTAAAAATCATGGATCTTAACCATATTTTCAATACCTAAATTAAAAAGAACGTTTATATTCAGTTTTTCCTGTGATTATTCATATTTAGTATATAATATGTCTGTTTTCCTTTGTTCAGAATGATACTTTTGCAGATTTTGATAGTATGACTGATCGCCTTCTGGATGAGATCATACAATATATTCAGATATATAGTCTAACAGTCTCAAAAATAAGGTAACTTTTATAATATTTTGTAATGTTATATAACATACTTTTATATCTCTATGAATTAGAGAAAAATTAACCAGAATTTGTGGTGGTTTTGTTGCTCTATTATGAAATATAGGAGACTACAATTCAGTTTACCTAATTTAAAGAGAAAAGAAAAAATTTAAAAATTTTAGGGAAAGACCACATTATTATATGATTCCATTTATATGAATTTTCCAGAATTGGCAAATCTCTAGAGACAGAAGTAGATTAATGATTGCTTAGGGCTGGGGGAGATGGCAGATGGGAAGGCAGCTAAAGGATTTGGGGTTTTTTGAAATGATGAAAATGTTCTAAAATCTCTTGTGGCGGTTGCTCAACTCTGTGAATACACTAAAAACCATTTAATTATACCTTTTAAATGGATGAACGTTATGGTACGTGTATTATATCTCAATAAAGCTGTTACCCAAAAAAAAGATTTTAGGGTAATGGATATATACAAACAAATGGAACAGCAGAAATACTTTCAAGGTTTCCTCACTCTACTTTGTGAGTCAGCTTTCCACAAGCAAGATGATCAAAGCATAGAAGTCTCATAATTTAAGCAGATACTATAAATAGACATGGGAGAGAGGAAAAATATTTGTTTCCTCCAGTAGAGTAGGACTTAAAGAAAAAGTCAAAACTAATCATTCTGCCTCAAAAAGTAGAATAATGATTACCTTCATATCCCAACTAGGTTAGAGGAAGAAACTGGCTCTGTATAACCATAAGCTTTTGAAAGAGTTTGTTTCCAGTTTGAAGTATGGAGAGTAAGAGCTAAAGAGAGATAAACAGGTTTTTATTTGAAGTCATTTAAAAAAAAAAAAATTTCTGTTAAAATGGGAGGGACGCAAGTATGTTAGGAGGGAGGAGGGACATATTTTCTTATTCTAATTATTCTCTTCATTTATAGATTTTAAAATACTTCTTATTTACTAAATTTTCTACAGTGATCTTTTATTCCTTTTATTCATTTATTATTTTATGATGAGAAAATATTTCAGTTTTTTCATTTATCCACAAACATATTACCTCTTTTAGATTATATTATCAGTTATAATCAACCATTATTCAAAAGCCTGTTCTGGTTAATTGAGGACTATTAGTTACAGTCAAAACTCTTACCCCACAGCTTCAGGAACTTCAATTTGGGAGGGAAGTTTATCCTGAGCTTCTCACTAGCTATCGGTAAACCAGTTTAAGACAGCTTTCAACCTCTCTTCTTTCATTGTTAATTATCCCCAGGGACTAATATACCATCTATTGCATAATGATGATAAGTAAAAAGGCTCTTTTGATTTAAACTATTCCTTAATAAAGGTGAGGTGCTTTATAAATCTTAGAGAGTAGACCAGAAAATAAATGAAACAGTTATATAATTTTTCCTAAGTCATCCTTTATAGGTACAGTTTCATTATTTTGTTTTAAATGATGACTTAACAAGTAATAATTGGCATGTGTGACTAAGGAGGCAAATTTATCATCTAGTCAATGTATAGTTACTTTTTAAATGTATTTATTTCTAAGCAGTTATAACTATGAATAAAAACTTTCTGATAAGTAATATCTTATTTCTATAGAATAAGCATTGAAATATATAGTAGGAATTTTCTACTACGTTCTCACGTTTTTTCCTTCAAACTGTAAGTTACATCATTTCAAAATATCAAGCCATAGTTTTAAAACATATTAGAAATTTCCAAGTACTTAGTATTTCACATCTGTGTATAGAAGTATCAGCTTTAATATTTCTTTTTAAAATTAATACTATGGGAGAAATGTCTTTTTTTTTTTCTTAAAGCTTTATTGGACATTCGTTGGGCAATTTAATAATCCGTTCAGTGCTTACAAGGCCAAGGTTTAGATATTACCTCAACAAACTTCATACCTTTTTATCTCTTTCTGGACCTCACCTTGGTACACTCTACAATAGCAGTGCTCTTGTTAATACAGGTAACAAGTTTTATTGTTCAGTGTAAAAAATATGTCATGGGGAGATAACTTAAATACGAAGTTTTCTGGTATTTATTTAAAGCTGGCTTGTCACATACGTGGAATTTCATGAAACAAAAGATGTAGAAATGTTTCTATTTTGTCATGCACATGAAATAAGCTGATAAATGTCATTTCAGAAAATGAATATTATCATAGTGAGATGATATATATCAGAAGTGACAGCATTTTTAACTAATTTTCATTAAACTTTCTTAATATTTTCAGTTGAGCAGATAAAAATAAATGCCTATATTTAATATATTATTAAGTTACAAAAGATTATATATAGAATGTTAACTCTGATTTTGGTTTGATAACAATAAAGGGATGTTATAAGAAAATAAACTCTAAAATTTTTAAAAAATAAAATGAAAGTTAAGACCCCGATTTTGATTAGAATGAATAGTCTCATTAAAAAAAATCTGATACTTGATTTGCCTTTTGTTTGGTGTGGTTTTTCTCTTGGATTTTTTAAGTAGTTTTATACTTTAGTCCATTGATTCCCATTGTGAGAATAAATTAGATTTCATTCTGTCTCTTTTCATTGAGCCTTGAAACTCTTATTTCCGTTTTCTCTTTCACTTTTCATTGACAAAGAAACCATACTATTTTCCTTGTATCCCATGGTATCAAAAAACAGCTAGTTCTAGATTTTTATGTTTTTAAAAAGAGGACATGAAAAAGATGGAATCCATAAGTAACATAAAATAGAACCCAATATAAATAGGATACAATACTTTGAATTTCTTTCTTCACCAAACTTTTCCCAAATAGGCTTACAGTTATAGATTTAATCGACTAAAGAGTTTTTTTCTCTTTTCTCCCCCTGTTCCCCTCTGTAATATTAGAAGCAATAATAGTGGAAATTAATATTGTGCAATCTTGAAAACCTGTCCCAGAGAGTGATTGAGGTGTCTCTTAATAAAGGCAAAGATGCATTTAAAGATGGGTAACTGATAATACAAAGAAATACAAATAAATATTAAACTTCAGGGGCACCTGGGTGGCTCAGTTGGTTAAGCATCTGAGTCTTGATTTCAGTTCAGGTCATGATATCAGGGTTGTGAGATGGAGCCTACTTAAGATTCTCCCTATCCTCTGCACCTCCCCTTTAGATAGATAGATAGATAGATAGATAGATAGATAGATAGATAGATAACTTCATTATATTCAGCTTTTACTAGAAAACATTAACCAATCGCTCATCCTAAGAGTTATTCCTTATACAGTTAGTCTACCATAATTATATTTATCTCTAGACTAAACACTCAGTACTTAAGCATTTGGATCTACTACTGTGTTTGAAGTTTTTTCCGTCTCTTTACAATTGAACAAATGTACCTAAAAGTACAGTATTCCCAAATCTGTCCTTAAACCATTATCTATTTCATTAGTGAAGGGATAGAAATAGCAAGCCCTCTATCAACCACCATTAACCCATAGTTAACTTATATGTGTATGTTTATATTTGTTTTCAGAAAAAGGAAATATTTTACAAATATATTTTTATTAAGAAAATGCTAGTTTAGTAGATGGCATTTTTGAAGTGAAATGTGTATTAAAATTAATAATCTTGGCATATGTTACCCTGTATTTCCAGTATTATTCACATATCATTTATAACTCTGTAGGTCTGTGGTTTATGCAGAAATGGAAAAAATCAGGTTCTCTTCTACAACTGACCTGTCGAGATCACTCAGACCCTCGCCAAACTTTCTTATACAAGCTTAGTAATAAAGCAGGTAAGTATATAGTTAATGGTTTTGAAAACATTCACTTGAAAACCTTTTTTAAAAAGTCTACCTTTAGCAAATAAATTATCAACATGTCTTTCTGGTGATAAAAATGTATCAGTCAGTTGTAATTTTTTAATAATGAAATAGTAGACTCAAAATTAACATGGTTGTTTGATTTTTTTTTTTTTTACACGGTCATATTTGTGTTGTGTGAACACAGTACTTTGAAATTATCCTAGGGGCTCCTGGGTGACTCAGTCGGTTAAGCGTCTGCCTTCAGCTCAGATCATGATCCCAGGGTTCTGGGATTGAGCCCCACATCAGGCTCCCTGCTCAGTGGGGAGCCTGCTTCTCCCTCTCTCTCTCTTTCTCTCTCTCTGTCAAATAAATAAATAAAATCTTTTAAAAAAATTATCCTAAATTTTTTAACATTTTTATAATTTAGTACGAATTTTAAGTCAGTTTTTGAACTGGGTTGCTGCGTGTCCTAGCTCTTCTGTCCTCTGCCCCAGTCCTCAACCCCACATATTCTTCTGCCTTCCTATTCAAGAACTATAAAACCTTTCTGGAAAATGTTAAAAACTAAACTACTTGGTGAGGAGGGGGCCAAGAAAGAGGGGGGGAGAGAGAGAATCTTAAATAGGCTCCACACCCAGCACAGAGCCCAGTGTGGGGCTTGGCCTCACCACCGTGAGGTCATGACCTGGGCTAAAACCAAGAGTCAGACCTTGGAGCTACCGCTGCTACCTTCACTTCTATAAATGACCTTGTTTCCTAGATTATCTATGAAAGTCAAGGCCATCAAGTGAGAACTTTCCTACTTCCTTTTTACCTACAAACATTAGCATACCTGTGCTTTCCTTCTAGTTCAGTAAAAGATGCACCTGTGGTCCAAGAATAATTTCCCTTTCTGTTTGGATCCTATTCCTCCTCTCTGTCTTTAAACTCTCCCTTTTCAGTGGCTAATCCCTTAACATAAAGTTACTCCGTTTTCTCCCATCTTAAGTCATAATAATAATAATAATAATAATAATAATAATAAATGAATACCTCCTTTGATCATTGATTCTGTGTTTTTCTATTTTTTTTTTATATACAAATTGAGCCTCTTGGGGGAAAAAAGCAGTTACTTTCACTACTTCCTCACCTTTTATTTCACTCTTCAATCCATTGTAATCTGTTTTCTGTCCTCACCATTCTGTTGAAGCTTGTCATAGCCAGTTATCTCTTTTCTTTCTTTTATTTGAATATGCTGGCATTATGACTTTTGAAAATACCCTTCTTGAAATACTTTCCTACCTCCCATTCTATATCAGCCTTTCCTGGTTTTCTTCCATGTTGGCTCTCTGCTTCCTACATGGATTCCTTTTCTTTCCTTGCCCCTTAAATAGAGGTATTCTTGGGTTCCAGCTCCTGTCATCTGCTCTTCTCACTCTGTACATTCTTTGACAGCATCATTTCATATCCATCTTCATCATTGGCAGCTCAAATATATATCTCTAGTTCAGTCCTCTAGGCTGTATTCTAGACTGATATGTCCAGCTTCCTACTAAGTACATTTACTTAGATGGTTCATGGTTACCTCGGGTGCAGTCTTTTGAGATACCTCATCTTTCCCCTCAGTTGCATTTTTCTTGATTCCACATCTACCACCATCTGCCCAGCCAAAAACTTAGAGGTTATTTTTTAGACTCCTCTTCTCAATCTCCCCACACATCCACTTAGTTACTAAGCCCTGAAACATTCAGCCTTCTTTTATAGCAAATGGAGTCTTCTCTTTCTTTTCTTTGCCACTGCCTTAGGTCAACCATAGATTATTGCTATGGCCTCCAAAACTGGTTACTGTCCCCCATCTCATTTTCTCATTAGATAAAAATATCTTCTAAAAATTAAATCAAACCATATTGCTCCTGTTTGAAAATCTTTTCACGGTACATTGTGGCTTTTAGGATGAGGTTTAAATTCCATGGCTTAGGGCATCAAATCCTTTATAATCTGGTTCCTGATTCTTTTACTAATTTCATATCCTACTCTGCCCATGCACACATCCTTTGTCTTAGTTATGCCACACGTTTTATGCTTGTATTCACCCATGCTTTTTCTACCACCATTCCTCCCCATGTGTTTACTCATCTTTTTAGAACCAATTCTCTCCATCTTCTAAAATTAAACATCACCTGCTATTAAAAGCTTTCTTGAGGCTCTCTCTGATTTAATGTTCCTCTATTCTCAGAGTACCCAGTAGATTGCCCAATATTTATGTTTATATCTTAGATCTGACCTCATTAATGAATTCCAATCTTCATTTGCGTGCCAGACATCTCTACTTACATATAAACATATGTCTAAACCTGAACATAGTTGTCTTCTTTTACTAACTCTTCTGTCATCATTTTTTAATGCTTCTAAATTACTTCGTTTGAAATACCTCTTCTTTGCATTCTACTTCCCAAGGTTGTTAATATTATAACTGAACTCTTATGGCATTATATATGAACCTCATTTGCCATAGCTGTTATAGTTTATCTCATATAGTCATTTTTATGTACCTTAACCTCCATTCCAGTAATAGGATCCATTTGTGACAACCCTTTCCCACTCCCCACATAAACACTCAGTATTTACTATAGTTCTTTCCCTTAGTAGATATTCAGTATAAACCCACTGCATCAATGAATGATCTTTTCAATACTATTTTCAGTGTCCAAAAGCAGGTCAATATTATATGGTAAGCTAAAAATCAAACCCATATATTTGGTGACTGATAGTTGCAAATTGGAAGTAACTTTTTAAGCCCTGGCCATTTAAATCTATTTTTTATCTTCATTCTCATCATGCATGTCCTCCATTCTGCTCTTGAAACATTTGATGTGAACACTGGATAGATTTACTAATTGAATAATGCCCACTTCACTGAGTGCTATTTAAGCCTTTTTAGGATTCCGCCTTAAATGCTCTTATTAATGGGGGCGCCTGGGTGGCACAGCGGTTAAGCATCTGCCTTCGGCTCAGGGCGTGATCCCGGCGTTATGGGATCGAGCCCCACATCAGGCTCTTCTGCTATGAGCCTGCTTCTTCCTCTCCCACTCCCCCTGCTTGTGTTCCCTCTCTCGCTGGCTGTCTCTATCTCTGTCAAATAAATAAATAAAATCTTAAAAAAAAAATGCTGTTATTAATGTGAGAAAGAGATGTTGTAATGGTTATTTCGTGTATTGTCTGTTATTAGAATCAGTGAAATTTGTTCTCTTACAGGTCAATCTTTATGTTTTGTTTCTAAGAGTACAAAGCAACAATAAGTTATATACAGTACACAGAAATATTTGCTTGATTCATTAAAGTACAAGATATGCCTACAAATCAAATTGAGTGTATAGTTCTCACATGGGAAAAACTTACTGGCACTAACCAGAACTATTGTGTTTTAGGTACATGAAGTTTGTATCACTGCTGTTGACAAGTTAGGAAATAAAGGAAAGGCAAAACTGATTATAAATGTTCCCTGAGGTCTGCATATTTATACAGTATTTTATGAAGTAAAATTAGCAATAAGAATAGTAGCAACATAAGAAAATAAAAATACTAAACAAGGCATAACTAAAATTTTACTATAAAAATTTGTAATCCATGGCCTTCCCCATCTGAACAGGCATTTGGACTGCTGTTTCTAATTATTAGTAGATGTGAGTAGATCTTTTGCACTTGAGTTATTTCTTAAGGATTAGTTAAAACTTTTGCTTACAAGTTATTCATTATTTGCCTTATAATGCATGGCAAGACTTGTACCTTCTCTCCAGTTGTACCAGCCTAACAACTGTTTAAGAGCTAAACCTTAAGTCATAAGTAGATGTCAGTCTTAGCTGAAAAACTGAGTAGGATACTTAATCTAAATAGACTTCAGTTTCTTCACTGGTAAAATGGGAATAATAGTATCTTCCTCACAAGACTATTAAAAGATTAAATGAGATAACACATGTGAAACGATTACCGTTTTGAATAACACAAAACTCAGTAAATGTTAGATGGTAAAAATAGCTCTAAGTGAAGAGATGCCTGAGCTAAAATGAGATTAGTATTATAGATTATAGAAATTTGCCTTCACATTGCAATCACAAATCTGTTGTAGGATATTTTCGTAACAGAACTATTAAAAATTAGCTCATCTAAATGTCAGTATTACTGGCTATAAAAAATTATTCAAGTGACTTATTCAAGTTGTATTTATGTTTTAAGATTTCTACTTGTACCCAAATATGAGTCTATTAATATACATCTGAATTGAATTAACATGAAAGAATACTGTTTTCTAATAATCATGAGCAATGCATTGGATAATACTAAAGTATAAAAATAAATAACAATAGCCAACACACATATGGCACTTACTATATTCCAGGTCCTATCTAAGCACATTATATACATATTAGTTTATTTAATCTTATTAAGAATTTTATTGCCCCATATTGCAGATCAGGACACTGAAACATAGAGAAGGTAACTTGTCTCAAGTCATAAAGCTAGTAAGCAATCATGAGTGTTCCAGTCATGTCATGTTTAGCCATGAATGCACGTTTTCAGGAACTTTAGAAGCTGTTTCTAATTGCCATTTTAAATATCAACAAATATTTATGAATTGATTTTTAAATTGTCACAGAGGTGGAGAAATTCTCTATTGAGCTATGTTATGCCCTAGTTTTTTTTGTTTGTTTGTTTTTGAGGGATTTTTGGTCATCTAGAAAATTGTGAGAAATGAGTGGTCGGTCAATTCCTATACCTGTATAGGTATTCATGTGTGTGTGTGTGTATACAAATATATAATTATATAATATATAATAATTTATAATTTTAATGTATGTATTTACTTCATTTACTAAGTAAATATATTTGGAATCACATCAGAAAGATAAGTAAAACAGGAAAACAAAAGCAGTGTTTACTTAACTGATAGGCTAGTCTCAGGTGTTGTGGGGTTGTTTTTTTTTAAGACTGTATTTATCCCTTTGAGAGAGAGATCACAAGTGGGGATGGGGTTGCAGGGAGAGGGAGAAGCAGACTCCCTGCTGAGCAGGAAGCCGGATGAAGGGCTCCATCCCAGGACCCGAGATCATGACCTGAGCTGAAGGCAGATGCGTAACTGACTGAGCCACCCAGGTGCCCCTAAGCCCTAGTGATAGTTTCTCTTTTATATTTTACCCTATGTATTTTAAAAAATACTTCTATAATTGACTTTTATTTTGTATTTTACTGATAAAGCTATGAAGTCTCAGACGTCCTTGTGCAATTATTGCTTCTGTTTCTCCTGAACAGTCAATTTTCTGTTCTTTTGGGAAAGCCTAAAATAACCTGTCTGAAGCAAATTCCAGCCTTCTACTATGTTCCTTTTTTTATTCAGGCAAAGCCCCCACCCCATGAGTCTTCCTTTTGAAACAGTCTTCTTCTCTGCAATGTATCACTAGTTAGTAGCTTTCCTTAATTAAAAGCTATTTATTATTTTAAAATAATAAATTACTTTAAAAGCATAAAATAATATATATGATTTCTGAAACAATTGAGAAATGTTATATTTTTGTAAAAGTCATATTTATTGTGTATTGCATTTTTTTTTTGATGAACAAAAGATCTAAAGTGCTAAGGAAATGTTACTTTTAAGAGGAAATTATCTATTTTGATTAAGGTGTTACAATTATAAACATTCATTAAATTTTTATAGCAACTTTTGACTAAAAAACCTTATTGCATTCTACAAATTTCACAGTATAGTTATGGCATACTAGTGTCTCAGCATTGAATATCAAAAGAAAGAAAAAAGATGAAGGAACTAGAACAATGTAGTAGGTAAAATGTATGTTATATATAGATTTGGTGACACTAATGGTGAAGTAGTCAAGATTACATAAAGACAAGGATCATGGACATTCTTGCATTCTATAAGGAGAGCTCAAAAATAGCCAAATGAGTATCTATTCATTATTGGAATTGCAGAAACAAAATATCCTTATTTTAAGATTTTTCCCAAAACATCTGCTTAGCATCTCTTTAATAGCTGTTGAGTTCTGACTAAGAAAATATAATAATTTAAGAAATCTCCTGCTGTGCTACTATGGCACAAGATAATCTTTTCTTCCAGCAGATTACAGAGGTATTTAATAATAGGTATCAATTGATTTGTAAGTTACATTTGGTATTTTGTTTTTGAAAATGTAGGAAAGAATCAGCATCAGCTAACATTTTGGGAAGCAAATTCAAATGTAGTTAAAATAAATGAGTAAAAATGAGAATAGTCTAATATTTCTTAGTATGTTTCAATTTTAAAAGCACAGGGTTTTCTTTACCTCCACACTATTGACATTCTGGGCTGGATAATTCCTTGTCATCGGGGGTTGTCTTGTGCATCGTAAGATGTTTAGTAGCACCCCTAGCCTCTACCCAGTAAATGCCAGTAGCACACACCCCCTCCATGCTTTCATCCCCCCAGACCCCCTGGTTGTGACAACAAAAGTGTCTTCAGATGCTGCTCGATATCCTTTAAGGTGCAAAGCCACCAGTTTAGAACTACTGCTTGAGCCAATTCCAGAGAATAAACAGAAAATGAGTCAACAGGAATTACTTTAAAAGTCATTAAAATTTTTAGAAAAAAAATGGGTTGCCAGAAGTATCAGGAAGACTAAAACAATGAAGATGAAAGTTACCATACCATTACAATGTTCAGACATAAATCATGTTGTTATACAATCCAGAAAAATATTGAAGATTTACTTTAATCTTTTTCTTGGTACCTGAAAAGTAACTAATATATTCAGAAATTTTTTAGCTAAACTGTCTCATTCTATAAATGGGGAACTGTTGTTTTCCCAAGTTAGAGGTAACTTTTCAGTCTAGAATTAGGCATTTCAAGGGCTGAGTGAAGTGTTAACCCAAAGGCCGGTTAACTAGGTCATCTTTGAGCAGGTAGAATCAGTGTAGGTGCAGAGAAGATGAACCTAGAATATAAGAGTCCCAATAAAGACTTCAGACACTTTCATTTGCTAGACTTCAATATAGATGAATTACTTTTGTAATTCCCACCAGCATTGCAACCCTGGGGCCTACGAAGTTTCACTTTGAGTTTCTGCCCTCTCTAGCCACTGCTGCTAGACAGGAATTAAAACCAAAAGATTCAAAAAGAGTCATAGTCTATTTAACTAACTTGGTTCTTGGCTAATACAAAAAGTAAACCTCCCATGCAGAAGCACAATATTAGAATTAATACCTTGTTGTTGAAAAACTGTTACTAAAATTAGACTAGGGGCGCCTGGGCGGCACAGCGGTTAAGCGTCTGCCTTCGGCTCAGGGCGTGATCCCGGCNAATTTAAAATGTATTTTTAAAGTATAGTACTGTTTTAGAAATCACATTTAGAAATGACAATATAGTATATTTATATCAGTGTCAAGNAAAAAAAAAATCTTAAAATTAGACTACTGAATTTAAAATGTATTTTAAAGTATAGTACTGTTTTAGAAATCACATTTAGAAATGACAATATAGTATATTTATATCAGTGTCAAGATCTTTGATTTTATTTTTTTCATCATCATGGAATCTGAGAATTAAAGGTTTTCTTAGAAATCCCCTCATCTAATCTTTATTGATTTTGCCTATTTCCATTCGGCTGAGCTGTCTGCACCTGCAGAGACACAGACACTTCCCTCAAGGAACTCAGTCCGAAGCAGTGATTCTCAGTCTGAGTGTCATTTCCTTGTAGAAGCATATCAGAATCTCTGCAAGGAGCTATTATTTTGAAAAAGATATTTCATATAATTTTTTAATGTAATGCCTATTGTTCTTAGAATATATACTATAGAAATAAAGCAGTGCAAAGAAATGGGGTGGTCATTGCAAAGGAGTATAAAGTCCAAGAACAGGTTCATTGATTGATTTTTTTTATAAGAGATATTACAGTGTTTTGCATATTAAGAATGATTCATACAAATGAAAAAATTGATGATCCAAGAGAGGGATGGGACAGCTACTAGAGTCACGTTCTTAATAGGCAGGAGGGAGTGGCACCTAGCATTCTAGTGAAAGGGCTGGCCTAGGGTGAGAACCTGGACAGCTCATCCATAGAAGAGCAAGGGCAGAACATGAAGCTATCGTATGATAGGTTGGTTTGGTTAAGGTAGGAGTATGGGGATGTTCGTTTCTGATTCTTCTGTATTCTCGGTGAAATAGGAAACAAGGTCATAAGGTCACAGTGAAGAGGGGATAGAAGATGCTGGTGGTTTGAGGAAAAATAGTCATTTAGGAAAGTACAAAAATGAATGTTGCCTAGCAAGGCTGCCACAGGGTGTGCACTGCACAGCTCCAAGGAGTGTTATTCATGTGGACCGTTATATGAATGGTGCCCCTTGAGTTGTGCAGTGTGATGATAGTTCTTTATGGAGAACACAAATATACATCTTTCATCTGTGCTGTTACATAAGCTGGTATCATGCAGCTTGGGATAAAATTTCAGTAAACAGCATCATACTGAGATTCAAAAAGCACAGTACCAGGGCACTTGGGTGGCTCAGTCAGTTGACCTCCTGGATGTGGGATGGAGCCAGGTGTTGGGCTCTCCACTCAGCGGGGAGTCTGCTTCTTCCCTCCCTCTTTGTCTGCCCCTCCCCTTGCTCCTGCTCTCTCTGTCTCTCAAATAAATAAATAAAATCTTAAGAAAAAAAAAAGCACAGTACCTAGAACAACTTGGGTAGAAGTAAAGATGATGTACTGTAGGACAGTGGCTTTCACATTTTTAACTTGTTTACCCCTTAAAAGAATTTTGAAAAAATATGTACCCCTTGCATAATTTTAGGGTGACACCTAAAAATATTTCCTATAATTTTAAAGAGTGGCAGGGGATATATTTTCTGGCATATCAGGTAGTATGTATTTGCTGTAATTATATTTTCATAAAAATATAAAAAACAACTTAGTTGGAGTTACAGATTTAGGTCATTCACCTCACAGAAAATGTGTGCCATAAAATCTAATTAGCAAAGCTAATTCTTATTGTCAACAGTCAAAGCAAACTTTTTGTCAGAAAATGTTAGATTTCATTTATATTTTGCTTCATTCCCCCAGCGACTTTTACACCTCCAGCCATACACCATAATAAAAGCTGAAATAGATTGGACAAATACCTTTCTCTAATAAAGTGGGAGAACAAGTCATTTTTAGGAAAGCACTCATACAGAAATTGGGATCTAGAATTCAATTCCCTTAAAGCTATACATGTCCATCCTCACCATCTAGAGTTGTTTTTTTTTTTAATTGAAACATAATTAACATATAGTGTTGTATTAGTTTCAACTATGGGAAGTCTACAATTACCCTTGAGGGTAAATGTGTACCAGTAACACCTCTGCCCTAGGACACATAGGTGATTCTCAGAGTAGCACTAATATTACATTGGTGTCAAATGTTGCCAAAAGTAGAATTAATTTGTCACACGAAATGTGAGAATGAAGGGGAAAAAATCAATTTTTCTTGATATTTTTCTAAAATTTTTAAATGTTTGCATAATTGTGTATTATAGACATTTGATTATTCCACTTGTATCCCTAGAATTTTATATATCCAAATTGCCACAAGGTGTTATCTTGTCACTGAGAAAAAGGGAGGATAACCTTATATTTGACATAGAGGGTATAAACAGTCTCACCTGCCTGTGTGTGGATCTAGGATGTCTCATTATTAGGATAGTAATTTCCAAGAGAGAAAGGGGTGTCTACAAAGGCTTCCTGTATTCTGTATTCCTGTGTCCACAGTAGTCCCCACAATTGGCCTGTCTCTAAGAATCTGAATTTCAGTAGGCAAAAAGTATCAAATTTTACTCTGGAATGTTCCAGAACAAAATTATATGCCCTAAAGTAAACACCTCAATTCTAATGTATTGTCATTATTGGTTTGTATCTTATTTAATAGCCACATGAATTTTTTATTTTTTATTTATTATTTACTTATTACTAGAGCTACATAGTAAAATTAGAACATTACGGGTAATAAAGTGGTCAAGAACCTGGTTTCAGTACTTAAAAGTGAGTTAATTCAAAGTATCACAAGCCCTAAATTCCCTTAGTTTACTAAAAAAAAAAATGGACCTGATTAAAGTCTATGGATGGATCACAAAACCCATTATTATATTTGAAAAATCTTAAGTATGTATCCTGTTAACATCATACTTAAGTAAGGGAAAAATAATAATACTAGGCAAGAGTCAAATGAAAATATAAAGTAAAAAGCTTCAAATGGTTTCATATAGAGTGTTTTGTTTGTATGAAAAAATATTATTTTACTTTGGAAAGTAAGAAAGTCATAAAATACTTCCTGTCGCATTTTAGCCCGCCATATCTAATCTCACCCATACCCCTACACCACCACATCACAATCCTTGCCTCACTCAGTGCAAGCATACATTTCTCATACCAGCACATACCAGTACCTTGTATGTACAATGAAGGTAGTTTTTTGTTTTTTTTTTTTTTTTGTAGATAATACATAGAAATTTGGAGAAAGAATTCATCAGATGTAAAAAGCCATTAATTTATGGTCCCTGGGTGGCTCAGTCAGTTGAGCATGGGACTCTTGGTTTCTGCCCAGGTGGTCAGATCAATCCACTCCACCGCCCCCACCCTCAGGGAGTCTGCTTCATCCCCCCCCCCCCNCCCCCCCCCCCGCCCCCGTGTGTGCACAGGCTCTCTCTTTCTCTCCCCTCTCAAGTAAAGATTTAATGTATGTATGTATGTACTTGAGAGGGAGAGAGAGCATGAGTGGGGGGAGGGACAGAAGGAGAGGGAGCAGCAGACTCCCTGCTAAGCAGGGGGCGGGAGGCACAACTCCACCCCAGGACCCTGAGATCATGACCTGAGCCAAGTCAGACACTTATCAGATTGAGCCCACCAGGTGCCCCTATAAATAAATAAATAAATTTTTTTAAAGTCCATAAACTTAGTTCTACTGAGGAAATAAAATTTTCTGGTCACTTAATATCATAATTAAGTTATTTTAAATCTGGTTGCATTATAATTCAGTATTTTGTCTTCATAGGGCTTCATTATTTCAAAAATGTTGTGCTAGTGGGATCTCTACAGGATCGTTACGTTCCTTATCACTCTGCCCGCATTGAAATGTGTAAGACAGCTTTAAAGGACAAACAGTCAGGTAACTGAATTAGAAGTATTTCATCTCCATTTGTTTCTCTGACAATGCATGCCATTGTGGTTTGTGTTCGTATTTTACCAATTACAAATGAAGTTAAAACTTTTTCATATGTTAATCGATCATGTTTATTCTTTGAAATGCCTGCTTATGACTTTGAATCATTATTTTATATGGAGTTACTTATCTATTTCTCAATAAAATCTCTCTATATTCAAAAAAAATATTTCAAAAGAGTTGTAACTACACATGAACTTTTTCCCAAATTTTTCTTGTAGTCACTTTCTTCCTTTTCTCTTTTTACTTTCTTTTCCACCCACTGATATTAACAGCTATCCTTCCTCTCTTCTTCTTCCTTTCTTTTCTCCTGCCATGTGAGATATTTTTGCCAATAAAACAGTCACTCTTATGCAAGAGTTCTTTTTTCTGATTATAAATGCTCTCCATTTTGTTTCCTCAAAAGTAATCTGTAATTTGATTTCTTCTGGATTATTGAGATTGGTGATTATGGTAGTGATCATGCTCCATGTTCTGCTGTATCTTGCTTTTAGTCAGAGATGGCAGCAAAGACTTAACCTCACTTTAATAAAGTAATAAAGATTTTATATATTTTTTCTTTTGCTATTTTTGAATAACAAAAAAAATTTAAATCATAGCTATTTAGAACCAGAAAGAGAGTTGGGTCCTGTTTGCTTATTTTATAATTGAGGCCCAGAAATGCTAAGTGGCTGATCCAAAGTCACTGGTGATAATTAATTACAGGCTTAGGGCAAGAACTTGGGTGTCCTGCCTCCCCATATTTGCTCAGTTCCTTTTTTGGAATGAGGCTGATTTTTAAACGAACTCTTAATCCTTTGCTTTTTTCCACATCTTAACAGTGAACAGCCTCTTTAGGCAGGGAATCTCTCTTATACACATTTGTATTGGCAGTGCCTAGCATGATGCCTGGCACATAGTAGGTGCTCTATTCATTTAACAAGTATCTTTTTTTTTTTTTTTTTTTTTTTTAGCATTTTGTGACATTAGAATAACCTCTTTTCCACCCTTAACTTCTGTTCTAGCAAGGGACTTAGGGAAAAATTCAGAAGAGATTTAACTTTCAGATGGGTCACAGAAACTAGAGAAATGTGCTTTGTTTTAACAGAGATTCTGTGCCAGTGGGGGACAGGGAGAATTTAATAAAGACAGGTTTGGACTTCTTTCTATGTAAAAATGTTTTTCAAATAGCATGGAACCAGAAATCCAGCTTGACTCACAGTGAAAACTAAGAGAAGGAGGTGGGGTAAAAAGTTTTCTATGGATCTATCTGATGTTAATCTCTCTCTTAAATACCTCTCTCTTCTTTCTCTGAATGTACTTCTATATACTTTTCCCTTCTCATGATTCCTCAGGGTTAAACCCTGCCTCTCCTCAGAAATTTGATACTTTACTCCCTAAAATTCACAAGTCCATGAATATGTGTTGGCACTCCTCTATAGTATTATTAGTAATGCATAAGCATTAAAAACTGTTTTGCCCCTGTAAGGCAGTTTGTGCCTTTATGTATATCTGACCTTCGTCTTTTATACTGTGAATGACCTCAATTAATTCATCGTAAGAATTAGCCAAAAAGATGGAGAGAGAAGCACAATTTTGGAATTAAAAGCAGAACCAAGCATTAAAGAAACCCTTAAACCAAAGAAAAGGGCCCTGTCTGATCTTTGAGTCAAATTCACATTGTTCTGACTGCAAGAAGCTGCTGTTTTTTTCTCAGAATAATATGGAAATATGTGGAATAATGTTGAGTGCCACAGAAACATTTTTAAAGTACTTGCTATGGGTTCAAGTTTTAAAAGTTATAAAAGGCTTTTTTTTTTTTTAGTAGACACACAATGTTACATTAGTTTCAGGTGTACAGGGTGGTGATTCAGTTTTTCTATACGTTATGCTGTGCTCATCACAAGCGTTGTTACCATCTGTCACTATACAACACCGTTACAGTATCACTGATCATTCCCTGTACTGTGTAAAAGGCGAAATGTCTTAGCATGGCTACCTTAATTTCATAATGATTTAACAAATCATAAGTGACTTAATGTTGAATAAAACTATTTGCTCTGTTATATCCATTGCTTTGAATTAAAAGTATCAAGTTGATAATAATTTACAACAAATTTATTATTTTTACTTGGCCAGATAATGTGGTTATTTATATTTTTTATAAAACAGTCTCAAAAATGATAGTATAAGAAAAAGAAAACCTTTTAAAAGACATTCTTCTGCTTTAAATAGAAATAATATAACTAAATTTCATTAATTATATAAAAGTTGGCATAGAATTTTTTTCAGTTATTCATGTGAACTAATTTTCCTGTTTTCTCTTTGTTCCGTAGGACAGATCTATTCAGAAATGATCCACAACTTGCTTCGCCCAGTTCTGCAAAGCAAGGAGTGTAATTTGGTTCGATATAATGTCATCAATGCATTGCCCAATACAGCTGATTCACTTATTGGGAGAGCTGCACACATAGCTGTTCTGGATTCAGAAATATTTTTAGAGAAATTCTTTCTGGTTGCTGCCCTCAAATATTTCCAATAGGATAAAAACATTGTTAGAGACTTGATAATTACCTCATTCAACAATGATTCAAATAATGTATTATATTAAACTGTAGATGCTGATAAGTTCTAAGAAATATTTATACCTTTTTATATGGAAGATAATTTATATCATCCATGTTTAGAGCTTTTTACATCAACTTTACTTTCTAGGTAATGTGGCTGTGCAATATTTTTTTAATTTTATCTTTTTACTTTTCTATTACTTTTTCATATATTTTGCTACATAAGTATTTCAGTGAAACTTTAAGCCCATATGTATATCTGATTGTTTATTATTGGCTTTTCACAATCCTTACATCAGACACATCATATTAGAGACCATTTATTGCAAGAATAGCATGGGATTTTAAATTTTCTAGTATTGGGGTATTATTTAGTTAATTATAAATTTTACTTTTAACATTTTACTATGTTTTAACTGGAAATAAAATTATGGCTGCTAAAGTATATTTTTTGAGATCAACTCTAGCCCTGTCAAACCAGGAAGTTCATATATGACAATGTTATAAAAGTTTTCTATAAAAGTCATTATTACTGTTGCTATTAAAC
This sequence comes from Ailuropoda melanoleuca, assembly GCF_002007445.2. Lineage (NCBI taxonomy): Eukaryota > Metazoa > Chordata > Mammalia > Carnivora > Ursidae > Ailuropoda > Ailuropoda melanoleuca. Next base: position 23,020,203 of record NC_048236.1, read on the forward strand.
GTATGTCATGCCTATTAAAATATATTTTCTACAGTAATTTCAGCATTATTTCTCATATTGACTTTTATTACTGGAACTTTTTCATGTTCATGTTAGCAGCATCTAGAAATTTTTGGAATGTTTGAATGCCCTCTGCTTTGATTTGGTTGGAATTTTGCTATATTTGGTAGTGTTGCTTGAAGTTTCTGACTACATTTCTTCAACATTTTTCATGGACTTCTCTTGTATGTACATAATAATTAAGTGTTGAAATTTATGAAATACTTTTATGAATTTAGATAATTTTTAAATATTGTTAAAATTTGTTGAACTAAAAAGTAATGTAAATAAAATAATTCATGTTAAAAATGGAACAAAATAATTACATGTTTGGATGACAGAGATGCAAATGTTTTTGATATATGAAGATGTTAAGTCGTTTGACTTTACTAAAGGTGCTGAATAGCATTAATTTCACTATTTTCCTTTCCTGTTTTACTTGTGAAAATAATAATGCACTAAGGGTGGATAGGTCTGTTTGCATTCGCCAGTTGTGATGGACAGAGGTTTTTGTAAGTATATGTTGTATAATTGATGCATGTTTTATTTTTAGCATTGTGTTATTGCCTCTGGTGTTAATAAATGAACAAGTGACTATCTGGAGGAACAGCTAAAACACTTGCTTATTTTCAGAACACTAGGGATATATTTTTATTTGTAATTGGGCAGACTGTGTTAATTAATTATATAGACCAGCATGATTATCTAACTTACAGCCTTTGCATTTCTATAATTTATGTCTTTTGCATATATTAAGTAGTTAAAAGGTATTTCATTGGCTCTCCATAATCCTTTACTTTGTGAAAGTATTTGAAAATTCAACGAATTGACTAAGCAATAATACACCAAGTGCATTATAACTTGAAAATACAAATATATGCATTAACCACCACATATTTTTGCCACACACATTTTTCATCTTCACATACCTTGGCCCTGAGTTTGAAATATGCTTATTCTAAGTTTGAATAATCTTCCAGGTTTATCAAAGGACTCATTCTTACAATCATATAATTGTATTTGAGGGTAAATTGTTCTTATGATCGTAGTTGGTTGATTGGTTGTTGGTTGTTTTGACACAGTTTTTAAAGGCGTATTAATGATCATGGTTTAAAATCTACCAGATTTCACTTCTCATTTGCCAGGGAAACTATCATATGTTATTGACCTCCAAATTTAGATTGCAGGACTGGAGTGGGGGTTCTGAGGGAAAGGGGAAGTGATTATCTGAAATAGAATAATTGACTTTTAGAGAATGAATCTCATTAAAGTATACATATACCCATATGAATTCTTGTTGCAAACAACAACAAAAACAATTATGATTAAGCAGAAAAATAATTTAATGTAACAATATTAGGTAGCTCACAGAATTGTTGGAAATGCTGGAGAATGAACTTTGGGAAACAGAAGCCAAGGGAAGCTAAATGACCAAAATCATAGCCAAGTTCTGACCTCAAGAACTGGAAGTTTGTGTATATGTCTACTGGCAGTGGTGCCTCTGAAAACTGGATTCCAAACACTCCAGATTCAAAGTCTGATGGGTATGACATCAAAGATGGCAAGTGTGTCTGACCTTCTGAGCTTCCACAGTAGAAGATGGGACCATTTCTCTCACAAGATCCACCAAACATATGAAATGGGTTTGATGACTGAACACCAAATATAGAAACATCAGAGATCTCTTATAGTCCCATTTCTTTCCAATATCTACATATACCACTTCTTCCATATTTAAATATTTACATAATACTAACATAATACTATTATCCCTCATCTACTTTCAAGTCCAGAATCTCCATGTGATGTCCATTCCTCTAATTCTGTAATGATGTCTCAATAGTATGTAACCCATAGACAAAATTGTCACCTACCCACAACCATGCCTATATGCAATAATAGTATAAGATAGGAAAGAAAAGGGAAAATATTAAATATATATGCATATGTATGTAACAATGAGGAAGAAAATATAACTAGAGCAGCGCTTTGCCAAGTTCCTTGCTGAGAATTACCTGAATTACTTGTTAAAATACAAATTTCAGAGCCTTATTACAGATGAACTAAAACAATATCCAGGATAGGGTTTAGGAGCAGAATGCTTTGTCCCAAAGGTCTCTGATTTAAATTTTAAAAAGACTATGCTAAATACAGTTCTCAGTTCTGCCACTGGCTGTGAGCTAGATGGTTATGACTTACCACTGCCACTTTCTCCCTTTTTCTTTTGTGTTCAACCAGTATCTCGGTGGATGAGATTTCTTTACCTAGTGCCTAATCCAAGTATCTGAGGCTTGAGTGCTCTTGCCTATATATGGTTGCAGATATTTGCTTAATTTTTATAATTCAACATGGTATTAAGAGGAGGTATTCCAGGAGATAAGATTTCCCAAGCTCTAATCAGACTCCTCTCCCTACTCCCTTTTCTTCCGTGGTCATTAGGGCCAATCACCCCAACGAGTGCCATAACCACTTTTTCTAACTCCTTACCTAGAGGAATGAGCTAAAATGACCAGGTTACAATCCCAACCTCCAATGCAGAGAAAACATTGTATCCCCTTACACCCCACTCTGGGTGTACGCCAGACAGAATCTGGAATCATGGAGATGGATGGCAAGAACAGTGAAGGGTCTAAGATCTTATCCTACTTGTAGGCATGCTTGCTACGGTTAAATGGATGCTGACAGGAAACTGCCGGGCACAGAAGACTTTATCACAGCAAGATAGAGCATCAGCATATTTGCACTAGTTCCTGGAGCCCCAATTCCCACAGTGATGCAGAGTGCCAGATGCCACCTCTACACACAATGGGTTGCACCACAGGAGAAAAGTCCAGGGCCAAGGGCCAAGCATTTTTTGAACAAGCAGCAAACAAGCCAGTCTCTTTTCCCCAAGAAGAACAGCAGTTAAATGGTAGTAATGCTGTATTTAAATGCCTATATGACTAGCTACAGAAATTGCTCAGTTTGAGGACATGGATAAGCCTTGCCATTGGTATAGTCAGCAATAATATGCAGGGATGCCCAGGACCCATGTGGGGAGATTGTGTCTCCCCACAATGGAAAGCAAAATATATGGACAGTGTGTCAGATGTAACAAGATATTAGTCCTTCTACTATTCTTTGGATCCTGTTATTCTGTCTATAGAAGAGATATCACCGAAGGTACTGTTACATCATTGGAGGCATATGCCAAGTACTTTAGGACAACATCCCAAAGTGTATTTTCTCACCTTGTTACAAAAGTAAACGTTCAGTAGGGCCATCCATTATTCTATAAGACCAGTTGCTTCTGGACTGACGGGATATATGATAAGGCTTGTTAATCCCACAGGAATCAGTATTCTACATTTTTCACAGGAAAGTGAGTTCTTTGGTAAGAAGCAATGTTGTATGGAATGCTATATAAAGTGTATGAATATTAGGTATTCACTAAGTCCACAGAAAGTATGTATAAAAGAAGCATAAGTGAGGGAAACCAATCCAAACGCAGTATAATTGTTCCTATACGACTAGTTGCTACTTCATTATAGTAGGATTCCACTGTAATCAAACCTGCCACCCAGGCTATGTAGTCCTATATCAGGGGGACAGACGGTTCACTGCAAGTAGTGGTGCTAGCCAATCAGTCTTGGCAGGGAAAAAGACCTTGTTAAAATCTATGCATCGCTATGCCACCATGGCTACCCGATTATGGGTCCAGCTGTGGTGGGGGAATGAGGCTGACTGATGTCTATGGAGTGGGTCACTGTGGTAGGCAGCCTCTAAAATGATCTTCAATGATCCCCATCTGCTGGTATTCACCTTTTGTGTAATCCCCTTCCTTTTGAGAGGGTGCTGGATATACTGACTCACTTCTAATAGAATACATCAAAAAGAATACATCACTTCTAATGATAGAATACATCAAAACTTGAAATGAGATTACAAAAATACCGTGGTTTCCACTTTAGTAGTCTTGTTCTCTCATTCATTCTGTGGGAAACCAGCTTCCATATTTGAGATGACCTTTGAAGAAGCCCACATAACAAGAACTGAAAGAGGCCTCCTGTCCAAAAGCCCACACAAAGCATTAAAACCTGCCAATAATCGTACTAGTAAGCTTGGAAGGAGATCTTCCCCTAGTTGTGCCTCCATATGAGACTGGAAACCCAGCTAAGAGCTTGACTGCAACCTCCCTTAAGACCTAGAGCCAGAGGCACACTGACTCCCACATTTTTGACCCACAAAAACTGAGAATAAGTGTTTATTGTTTTAAGACAAAATTTGGGTTTAATAGTTATGGAGCAATAGATAAGTAACACAGTAATCTTATTCTGATTAAGAGCCCTTGTGAAATGGGAGCTTTTTTTGGGGGGGGGAGTAATGAGATCCAAATATTCTTATGTTTGGGGGCGATTTTGAGAGATCCTATTCCAAAGAACTATTCCAAATCCTTTACAGTCCAGTGTTTGACCAAAACTTGACTGCACCAGTGCCCATGAAATGATGCAGATCTTTATCTCAAGCCACATCTCCTTCCAGGCAAAGGGTACAGGACAAAGTTTTAGCCTCTTAGAGGATCTCTCTCTCTCTCTCTCTGCTGTTCCTTGAGGGCCTCTGTTAAATGGGGCTCTAAATGCCAAGCCAGTCCATTGATAGCTAAGTTAGAATATTTACCAAAGCTATCCCTAATCTGGCTTTGAATTTTTTTCTTCAGTCAACTGATCACGAGGAACTGATCACTAAACTGCAGATGTGAACTAAGGGTCAAAAGTATTTGTGGGAGCTAACTGCTAATGAAAATGCTTGGGTTTTGTTCTGGCCCTGTTTTGTATATAATACTTTTAGTAAAAGGACTCCTTATCTAAGAGGATCAGATAACTCCCAGTTCATGATGAGAAATTCAGATTGCATGGTCACCTAACGTCACATTGTCAGGCATTGCCGGAGCCCAATAGCTAGCCAAGAACTTTTCTGAAAAATAAAAAAAATAAAAATCTAGCGACCCGCACTGTGATTCTGTAAGGATTTCCACAAACTACATAAAGCCTCCCGATCTGCCACATATGCTCCAAAAGTCATTGGAACTGTTGGAATTTATGGGCCAACTGGCAGAGTTCCTTCCACTGCAGCCTGGACCAGATGGCAAGCCTTTTCTTGCTCTGCTCCTCACTCGAAACTGTCATCTTTCAGGTCATCTGGTCCATGAGTCAGAACTGACGAATTAGGAGCTCACTGAACAACTAGATATTTAAAAAACAAAAGAGAACTGAAAAAGGAAAGAAGGCTACTATTAACACCGGCAAAGAGTGAAAGGTATCTTCATCTTTGTGTACTATAAAAAGGGGTTTTCAAGAGACCTCTGCCTCAGATTAAGAGGAATACACGGAATTATTCCCTCATCCAACCTCAGCCATGATTTGGGATTTTAATCGACACGGAGGTCAGGGTAGTTTGAGTCGCTCCTCGCGAGAAACCTAACGCCCTCCATGCCGCTTTCTCTACAGACAGCCCTGGACAGGAGCACGGATTCCGAGGCGGAGCTCCGGAAGCCCCGTCCCGCCCGGTCACACGAAGGCCCCGCCCCTCCACACGCAGGCCCCACCCAATCACACGCAGGCCCCGCCTCACGAGAGCTCCGCCCCTCCTGTGGGGTGGGCCCCGGTTGGCGCCGCTGGCTCCTCCTCTGCCTGCTGGGCCCCCGAGAACGCTGCGGGAGTTGGCGCCATGAGTGTGTCAAGGCTAGCTCCGTTGCTTTTCTGCGTCCCGGCCACCGCGTGGAGAGCGTCAAGTAAGGCGTCCGGCTCCGGGGCCGAGGTCGCGGGCGGGGTCGCGAAGGCCTGGCGCCTCTTGAAAGTCCTCCTTCGGGAGAAGCGGCTTGTGTCCCGGGCGTCTGAAGGCGCCGGGTGTTGCAGAGCTGCTCCTCTTCGGCTCGGCCACCCACGTCTTGGCCCTGGGCGGGTCCCTTCACCATCCCAGATCTCAGGGTTGGGACTAGGGCTAGAAGATCACGCAAGCCCTTCCAGCCTGGGCACCTGCTTCCTTCCGGTCATACTGGCCGGGAAGGGCAGCAAACATTCGGGGTTGTTTACTTGGGAGCTCTCAGGGCGCACTACGCTTTGGTGCTTGTGGAAAAAAAAAAAAAATGGAAAAGAGGGCCCTTTGGGAACGAGCCATTCAATTACATATTTAATTTACATCAAAAAGGTTTTGTGGTAGGGTAGAGTATTAAAAATGGAAAAGTGCAGAGGTGGGTCAAAGTAGCAAATTAGTATAATAAAAATTAGATGAAGTCAAGAATTGTTAATACAAAGGAAGTATGCATGCTTTCAGTAAAAACAACGTTTTTTTAACCCATTTTTTGTTGGAAAATTTTCTCAATATTTTAGGCTTAACCCACAGAGTATGCTAAGCATAGTTTTAATTGAGGACATCCTGAAGAAATTGTGTAAGTTGAAAACAGAATTACTGCCCCTCATAGTAATGGGTCCCACATGTCTATGCAGTTTGTTTTCTGTAATCATTTCTCCCCCAAACATATTACTTGTTAGTTGTAAACATTTTAAATGGTCCAGGAGTGAATAATGAAGTGAAAGTCCCACTTTATCCAAACTCCAAAGTAATAACTGTAAATTTTGTTGTGTTCATTCGCCATCCCTTTCTCACTTGTGTTAACTACTTAAGAATGAAGTATTTGATACCAAAAATGTATATAACACGTGTAAGTTATGAAGCAAAGCTTACATTTATGAACTCATTTTCCAGTTTAAGAAATAGCAGTTCCCGGGGCGCCTGGGTGGCACAGCGGTTAAGCGTCTGCCTTCAGCTCAGGGCGTGATCCCAGCGTTATGGGATCGAGCCACATCAGGCTCTTCTGCTATGAGCCTGCTTCTTCCTCTCCCACTCCCCCTGCTTGTGTTCTCTCTCTCGCTGGCTGTCTCTATCTCTCTGTCGAATAAATAAATAAAATCTTTAAAAAAAAAAAAAAAGAAATAGCAGTTCCCCTGTTCTTCTTCCTGATGCAGTTGTATCTTTACATGGTTTTGGTCTTTATGGAAATGACTTCTTACCATTTGTATTTATTTTACTTGCTTTTTTCAGCTAACACTCTATTTCCAGATTCACCTATATTGATGTGTGGGGTTATAGTTAATCATTCAGTTGTGAGAATATATTGTACAGTTTTCCCATTCTTCTTCCCAATGGACATTTTTGTAATTCTGGAAACATCAGTATTGGCTGCTACACATTCTTGTTATGGGTGCTCTAATGCAAGGAGTGGAATTCCTGGAACATATGGTATAGGCCTTTTCAATTTTATAATACGATGCCACGTTGTAAAGGCATTTCCATGCCTACTGGCAATTAGATTCCTACCAGCAGGAACATGAGTTCTTGTTGCTCCACGTACTTGTCAACATTTGCTAATCATCAGAAAATTTCATTTTTGTCTGAAAAGGGTGTTGAAATGGAATGTCATTATGATTTTGTTTCTGGATTTTATATTCACTATCCTAGCTAAATTACTTTCCTCTTTTAACTTCTCTGATTAGAGAAGTTAAACATCTTTTCAAATATTAGCTTTTTTTGGTGAAATCTCTTCATTTTCTTAATGGATTGTCTTTGTTATTTATATTTTTCACATANTGCTCCACGTACTTGTCAACATTTGCTAATCATCAGAAAATTTCATTTTTGTCTGAAAAGGGTGTTGAAATGGAATGTCATTATGATTTTGTTTCTGGATTTTATATTCACTATCCTAGCTAAATTACTTTCCTCTTTTAACTTCTCTGATTAGAGAAGTTAAACATCTTTTCAAATATTAGCTTTTTTTGGTGAAATCTCTTCATTTTCTTAATGGATTGTCTTTGTTATTTATATTCTTCACATATATTTTAATACTAAACCTTTTTTAGTTATGTAAATGGCAAATAGCCAGTTTGGGGGCTGTTTCTGTCACTCCTTGGTGTTTTTGTTTTTTTTAAATCATATACAACAGCAGCAGAAGAAAATAACGGATCTGCATGTGCAATCACACAGCTTCAAAAGAAAGGTGTCTCTTTTTTTTTTTTTTTTTAAAGAAAGGTGTCTTTTAGGGGCGCCTGGGTGGCTCATTCGGTGAGCGTCTGCCTTCGGCTCAGGTCATGATCCCAGCGTCCTGGGATGGACCACCACATCGGGCTCCCTGCTCTGCTATGAGCGTGCTTCTTCCTCTCCCACTCCCCCTGCTTGTGTTCCCTCTCTCGCTGGCTGTCCCTCTCTGTCAAATAAATAAATAAAATCTTTAAAAAAAAAAAAAAGGTGTCTTTTGATGAACAGATAATCATTCATAATTGTATTGTAATCTTGTCTTGATCCTTTTCTTTATTGTCAGTGCTTTGTGATCTTGTCTAAGAAAGCCTTTTCTACCCTAAAGTCAGTTATTCTCCAATATTTTCTTCTCAAAGGTCTATAGTTTTGCTTTTTGCATATAAGCCTTTATTCTCCAGGATTGACTTTTATGTATGATGTGAGGCAGGAAACCAATTTCATTTATTTTCCATGTCAGTAATCTGTTGTCCCAGGTCCATATATTGGGCCTTTCCTTCAATGATATAATGCCGGCTGTCTTCAATCAAGTTCACATAAACATCTAGGCATGGGTTTATTTCTTGGCTCCCTTTTTTAGTTCCATTGATCTATTTGTCTATTCCTGTGCTGAAATCACCTGTCTTAATAACCATACCTTTGTAATAAACCTTTTTTTAAAAAAATATTTTGTTTATTTGTCAGAGAGAGAGCAGAAGCAGGGAGAGCAGCACACAGAGGAGAAGCAGGCTCCCCGCTGAGCAAGGAGCCCCATTCGGGACTCGATCCCAGGGTCTTGGATCATGACCTGAGCCGAAGGCAGATGCTCAACCGACTGAGCCACCCAGGCATCCCACCTTTGTAATAAATCTTGATATCTAATAGAGTAAATCCTCCCATTTTGTTTTTCAGAAGTGCCTTGGCTAATCTTAGGTATCGCTTTCCATATCAAATTCTTAAAAAAAAGTTCCTGCTGGGATTTGATTAACACTGCTCAGTATTTTTTTAAATTACCATTTTGTGATTGCTGCTTATGTATAGAAACATAATCTACTTATTTATTGCTTTTGTATGCTGTAACCTAGCTAAATTAGTTTATTAATTTAAATAATTTATTTGTAGCTAGGTGGGAAAGGTATTTTGCTAGGTATATACTTATATTAACAGCAAGTAATGAAAATCTAATTTCTCACTTATTAATATATATATCTTTTTCTTTTCTCTTGTTTTTCTGACTTGCTTAGATTTCTAGTAACATGTTCTGTAGAAGTGGTGATAATCTTGTTTGTAATTGTAAAGGGAATGCATTCGTATTTCAAGTGTCGTATTAGCTGTGGATGTGCCTTGATCAGGTTAACAAAATCCTACGCTATGTCTAGAAGGGTTTTTATTGTTGTTTATGTATTTGTCTGGTTTTTAAGACTGAATAAGTCTTGAAATTTACTGAATTCATTTTTCTTCGTCTTCTCGGGGTGATTATATCATTTTTCTCCTTTAAATCTGTTGAGCTGGTAAACTAGATTTTTCTAATGCTAAGTCACTCTAGCATTCCTAGCAAATATTCAAATTGATCATGATGATTATATTTTTAATATGAAGTTGGATTTGGTATGCTAATATTTAGTTTAGAAATTGGCCTGTAGGGGCACCTGGGTGGCTCAGTTGGTTAAGCGTTCGCCTTCGGCTCGGTGTTATGATCTCAGGGTCCTAGGTTCGAGTCCCGCATCCAGCTCCCTGCTCAGCAGGGAGTCTGCTTCTTCCTCTGCCTGGTGCTCCCCCTGCTTGTGCTTTCTCTTTCTCTGTCAAATAAATAAATAAAATCTTTTTAAAAAAAAAGGAAAGACGTTGGCCTGTAATTTTCCTCTTTTGCAGTTTCCTTTTCTGGTTTTGAAGCGTAAGTTATTCTAGCCCCGTACAGTGAATTCAAGAGTCTTACGACCTTTTTCTCTTCTTTGTTATATTTTGTTTAAAGAAATCATTCTTTGAGTGTTTGGTATAACTCAAGTATAAAACTATCTGCTCTTTAAGGGAAGATTTTAAATTACTGGTTTAATTTCTTTAATAGTTATTGCATTGTTCATCAGGTTTTCTCTTTAGTCAGCTTTGATAAGTTAAAACTTTTCTAGAAAATTGTTCATTTTGGGGCGCCTGGGTGGCACAGCGGTAAAGCATCTACCTTTGGCTCAGGGCATGATCCCGGCGTTATGGGATCGAGCCCCACATCAGGCTCTTCCTCTATGAGCCTGCTTCTTCCTCTCCCACTCCCCCTGCTTGTGTTCTCTCTCTCGCTGGCTGTCTATCTCTGTCGAATGAATAAATAAATAAAATCTTAAAAAAAAAAAAGAAAATTGTTCATTTTGTATGCTTTTGTTATGTAGGCATAAAGTTCCCTTTTTTAAAAAAATGTCTGCTCTCATAATTATGTAGTCTCTTCTCTTCATATTATTTATTTTGCCTTCTCTTGTTTTTTCTTTTTTTTTTCTTTTTTTTTTTAAAGATTTTCTTTATTTATTTGACAGAGATAGAGACAGCCAGCGAGAGAGGGAACACAAGCGGGGNTCTTAAAAAAAAAAAAGAAAATTGTTCATTTTGTATGCTTTTGTTATGTAGGCATAAAGTTCCCTTTTTTAAAAAAATGTCTGCTCTCATAATTATGTAGTCTCTTCTCTTCATATTATTTATTTTGCCTTCTCTTGTTTTTTTCTTATTAGCCTAATCAAAGACTTCACAGCAGTTTTAATCTCTCAAGGGAACCAACTCTTGCTTTTGTTGATTCTATCACTTATATGTCTTATGTTATTTTCTTAACTGGTTATTTTCTTTCCATTTTCTGTGTGTCTCCCTCTTTAAAACAAAACTAAAAACATGGAAATGGTGCATCTCACATGGCTTAGTTTGGGCTACAATAACAAATTACCATAGACTGGGTGGTTTAAACACCAAACATTTATTTCTCACAGTTCTGGAGGTTGGGAAGTCTAAGATCAAGGTGCCAGGTCATCTGGTCTCTGATGAGAGCCTGCTTCCTGGTTTGCAGATGGCTGTCCTCTCATTGTCTCCTCGGGTGGCAGAGAGCAGGAAGCCACAGCAAAGGGCACTAATCCCGTTCATGAGGGCTCCACCCTCATCACCTAATTACCTAAAGGAAGCCCCACCTCCTAATATCACCACATTAGGGGTTAGAATTTCAACATATGAATGAGGGTGGTGAAGGGGACTCAAATCTTCAGTTCCTAACACTGGTCTTTTTTTTTTTTTTTTTTTAAGAAACATGGTAATGGTAATGGAACTTCTTATAGGAACAATGTGTGGCTGAATTTTGTTTGTTTTTTGTTTTTTGGAGTTTGACAGTCTATACCTATTTAACTGGAAAGTTCAGTCCATTTATTATCATAGTTATTGATNGGGTTTTTTTTTTTTTTTTTTTTAAGAAACATGGTAATGGTAACGGAACTTCTTATAGGAACAATGTGTGGCTGAATTTTGTTTTTTGTTTTTTGGAGTTTGACTGTCTATACCTATTTAACTGGAAAGTTCAGTCCATTTATTATCATAGTTATTGATATAATTGGGTTTTATTTCTACCATCTTACTTTTTATGCCTTCTATTTGTCATACTTGGTTTGAATTCAATATTTTCTTCTTCCTTTTTTTTTTTTTCCCTCTGCTGGTTTGGAAGATATACATTATCTTATATTGGTTACCCTTAAAGTCTAAATGCATACTTAAGGAAATCTAAAGTTAACAACTTCTCCTGAACAGTACAAAGTATAAAAATGCTTTGAATTCACCCACCCTCTACCTTTGTTGTTCAGCCTTTTAGGTGTGTATATTTGTGTGTTCTCTTGTGTATGTTGGGATGGGATCATGGTTTTGATAATACCCCATCACAGTTATTATTATGGCTTTATACAGTCAATGAATAAAACTTTTCATTTTCTTTCTGTTATTATCTCACACTTTACTTTTGGGGTCATTTTCTTAAAGTAAATCGCTTAGAAATTCCATTCATGACTGTCTTTTGTGATTAAGTTTCTTAGTGTTCTTTTTTATATAGGTTTTATTTTTAATCTGAAAATCTGGTTTCTTTCACTTTTTGTTTTTGCAAGGTGGTTTCAGTGGGTGTATCATCTTCTCATAGCTCTATCTTCTGGCTTCTATTATGGCTATGGGGAAGTTATCTGTCCAGTTTTTGTTCCTTCATTAGTAATCTTTTTTCTGGCTTCTTCTTAGATCTTCCTTTGATCTGGTTTCCTTGTTGGGCTTGTTCATTTTACCTTGTGTCCAGGTGTACTTTTTTTCCCTTTAATTTGGCATTTCTTTGTGCTTCCTGTATCTGTAGGTTCCTCTCTGTTGTATTTCTCATGGTCTTTCCACCATCTCCTTGTGGAATCATGATTAAACGAACATTTGTTAGACCTCATTTTATCCTCCATATGTTTGAACTTCTCTTTGGTTATTTTCATCTTTGTCTGTATGCTTTTTCCTGCGTAATTTCTTCAGAACTTAATTCTAGATCACAAATTCTCTTCTCAACTGTATCTGTTCTGCTATTTAGCCCTTTTATTGAACTTTAAATTTAAATTGTTGTATTTCTAAACTTCTTTGTGTTTTAAGTTGGCCTTTCATAGTCTTACTCATTTCTCCTTTTTGCTTTTTTTTTTCCCTTGAACACATTATGTAGTTATATTCTGATTTCAGTGATTTCAGTATGTCAGATCTTTATGGTCTGGTCCTGTTTGTTGATTTCACTGACTCTTTGCTTGTGATGGCTTGTTTCTTCAAATTTTACTGGGAATCCCTCTTGAGACTTGCATGAGACAGGGGTTGAGAGGGTATTTCTCCACAGAGGATTTGCTTCTGCTCTTCCCATGTGTCTGGAGCACTTCACCTTGACTTGGGTCCGCTTTATATAAGATGCTCCCCTTGGGTGTTTTTGGACCATGCAGGTAGTGTGTAATCAGGCATAACCATAGATGTGGCCAGCCAGTAGTTTCAAAATCTCTATAAGGGCTTCTTTTTTTTCATCTCCATTCAGAACCAAGGTTGAGATGGATACTTGTCCTTCCTTAACTGTTCTCTTTATTAACTGGAAGTTTGCTTGTAGCTCCTTGCTCTTTTGACCAGCAGCATGAACATCACCTGGAGAGTGTTAAAATGCAGAATCTCAGGTCTCACTCAGACCTCCTCAGAGTCTGCATTTTAACAAGATCCTCTGGGTGTTTTATATGCACATTAAGATCTTCAGGCTCAATTTCTCTTCTGAGTGCTGAGCCTCCCTGAGTCCTGGCCTCTACTAGGCATTTGTTTTGCTCAGGCTCAGAAGACTCCTCTCCCTGCTGTTCTGGAAGCTCTGTACCCCAGCTCTAGGTGAGAAAGACACAGGATATGTAGTGGTTTAAGTGATTGGTTACCTCACTGAATAGCTTTGTTAGTTTATCATTTTATACTTTCTTAAAGGCTCTTTGAGAAATTTTTGTATAGTTTTTCAACCGTTTTAGATGTTTTATAGCTATAGGTTTTTAGGCATCTCTAATTTATCAAATTGCCAGAAGCAGAAGTTCTGAAAAGTTATTTGTTTTAATTTAATGGTCATTCAGTCTTTTTTCCTTTGCTCTTATTATTCTTTCAGAAGGTCATCTTCTTGCTTGTAATGTACTTGTAGACAGAGTTCTAAATAGGCTTTGGATGAGACCAAACCACCCCTTGAAGAAGAAGACATGGGCTTTATGGTGGTGATTTCCTTGTTTCTCAAAGGATGATTTTTGCTTTAAATTTGTCAGCCATTGTCCATGCAGTTGAGGTAGTCAGAAGCTTGCTGAAGGCCAAAATGTAACACGAACATTAATATACAGCTAACTTTTGAGCACTGTTGGGGTTAGGGGCTGACCCCCTGCACCATAAAAAACCCATGTATAACTTCTGACTTCCCCAGAACTTGACTACTCATAGCCTACTCTTGAATGGAAGCCTTATGATAACGTAAGCATTGATTAACACCTATTTTGCATATTGTAAGTATTATATGTTGTATTCTTACAGTAAAGTAAAATAGAGAAAATAAATGTTTTTAAGAAAATCATAAGGAAGAGAAAACATATGTATAGTACTGTACTGTAAAAAATTCATGTATAAGTGGACCTGTGCAGTTCAGACCTTTGTTATTCAAGGGTCAGCTGTAATTACTCTTGCTTTATACCTGCTATTTGATAGGCAGAATCCACAGGAGTGGCTCTGGGTCTCCCCTTCACCTCTTTGCTAATCCTTATGATCTGATAGACCCTTTTTTCTTGTCTGCCCTGCAAGCTACTTGTATGTGCCTTACTGCTGCCACCCCTGCCAGGTGGCTGTGCACGGACTTGTTTCCAAAGCTATAAAGCGTGTGAGTACCAAAGAGCACAGTGTCCCCTGTCTTATCTTGTACAGCACAGAAATGAGAGGAATTCTCTTCCTCCCCGTTCTGTCACACTGTTACCTGTCTACAGAAATAGTTCTGTTTAGGCCTGCGTGGTCTTGAGTCCTTTGAGGAAACTGGTCTTTTAGCTTTTCCTTGTAATCTTTGTTTCTAAGATAAAGTTCCTTCAGAAGTACTCAAGGCCAGACCTACGAGACTAGTTTCTCAAACTTCTTTGCTACTCGTCTCTCTTTTCCCACAGTACACTGATGTTCCTTTTCTTTCCTCAAAACCCTTTTGCACATTGACTTCTCTGTGCTACAGTTAGACTCAAGATACTATTCCACTCAGTGTGTGTGCATAGAGACATGCATATTACTTCATTTCTCTGAGCTAGCCTGCAGGGTAAGTAGAGGTACCCCCATTCTGGGGGGGGATGCAGACTCAGTGAAATACAGGAACCTTCTTAGGGTCAGTCACGTTACTAAAAGTGGTGTGGCTGGTATTGGAACCCAGTGTGATTCTAGTGCCCTTAGTTTGCCAATTTTTGTTGGGTTTTTGGTTTTTTTTGTTGTTGTTGTTTTGTTTACTTGTTCGTTGTATTACTGAAGGAAAGGGCCAAGCTGGTGTAACAGTTCTGCTGATGGGATGGGCAGGACAACTCTGCTTTGACAGGGAATTCAGGGATCTGTGTTCTTTTCATCTTGTTCCTCCACCATCTGTAGGGCGGTGCCGCTGATCAGCCCCATGTACAGTAGCTGAGTTTTACTAATTATTTACAACCTGTGTTCGTTCCGAATCATTGGATGCACGTTCTGAATGGGCACTGTCTATATCATACAAGTTATTAAATATTCTAAGTATCACCTTGCCCTGGGTTTTGTCCACATCTGCATGGTTGAAGCTGGGTCACTGCCATGTCTGTATTATAACCCAAGGAAATGGGAAAAGATATCCAGGGCAGTCAGCTTGTTGCAAAATTGAGGCAGCCTAATATTTGCACACATTACTTACAGTCACAACCCATTGGTCACCACTTGGACACGTGGCCGCTTGGCTGCAGGGGAGACTGGGAAATGTCATCTCTAAGTGAGTGGCCTGGTGCTCAGCTTAATAGCAAATGAGGTGGGAGTGGGATTCCTAGAACTAAATGAAAGAAGGGAAAAGTGGCTACTTGAACATTAGGCAGCTTCCACCACATCTACCTAATGTCACTTTTTCAGAAAATAATTGTGTTCAAATTGAACAGAATTACTGTAAATTAAAGACCGTTAGACCTGCCCCATCGGATTATTGTGAGGTTTAATGAGGTGTCATGTTTTCAGCCCCTAGTACAGAGCCTGGCACGTAGTAGGCATCTAACACATATTTATTATTTATTAGTTACACTTAGTATATCTGCATCATTTAAGAGGCAAAATTTTTAGCTTCAGATTTTGTCTGCATTATAATTGGTAGTCAAGACTATTTTGTACCATTTTTATGATTTTGTGTAAATGCTTAGGAATTTCTACAGATTTGAAACATACGAAGATTAATTTTTACACTGAATATTATTACAGGCTTTGAGTTAAGGAATTTTTTTTTTGATTTGCAAAAACAACCAAACCTAAAACAGAAAGTGCTAATTTATTGTATTGAGTCGAGTCTGAGTGCACAGTAGCAGGTGGCTCCTGGTGTCTGGTAAATACTTGGCTGATTTTAGGCTTCAAAGTGAGTTATTTGATATACAATAAAACAGACTTGTTTGGTAACCAGATGCAGAATCTAGTCATTAGCCAGAAGAGATGAAAAATCTGTCCACATTTAGAATCTAATTTATAACTATTAAAATTCTTTCTGTATATCTGTATTAATTATTACTGAATAATCATGGCTTAGAAACAACCTTTCATGCTTTATAAATTTGTTGTAGATTTTTGGATGGATAGATAGTTGGACATTAGATGACAGACAGAAGTTTCTATTGTGGAGGTTGACTAAACTTCCTAAATTGGGATATATTGATGTCACATTCTAAAGAATCTTATATTTCAGAAAAGAAGTGACTAATTAACAAAAATCCCATGATTTAGACTGGAAATATCTTTCCATTGAGTATGGTTCACCAGAATTTTCAACATAATATTTTTTAAATAGTCACAGTAAGCCAAGATAAGATTGTTACATGAAATATATTAATATAATCAGAAACTCATATTTCTGTATTTTCCATTTCTTAAACAAAAAGAAATGGTGCCCTAAAAGATATTATTACAGATTTTTCTCTTTAGCCTTTTAGTATATGTTTGAGTATTATTATGAGGACATAAGAAAAAATTCAATACACCCTTAGATATTGAAGTGGGAGTTTGAAGGCAAAATGGCCTGTATTCTAAATCAATAAATAAGTAAAAACGTTAAGTAAATAGCTTTCTATTTTAATGCATATAGAAATTTTTGTTGATCCACAGAGTTTTTCTCAGCCAATTAATATCACAAATGTAAAGTATTTTATATAAATGAGCATGTAGATGGGAGAAAACTATATTAATTCTGTAGATCATTGTCATAGCTTTATTAAAACATTCAGTTATGTATTTATTTTTTTAATCCTTGTGTTTTATGGGCTCTTGGATCTGTGGAAGAATGATAGTTTGTATTCTGATTGGTCATTCAGAAGATAATTTTCCTACTCCCTGAGCTGTCTGCAGTATATATGCAAATGAACAGCCTGCTGTACTATTTCGAAATTGTTAATACAGTTTGTATGTGATGTTAACTTTATGTAACCTTACAAACAAATCTTACATAAATTCCGAGTTGGCTGTGAAGGGTGTGTATGTATAAAAAGATTATATATATGTATATATATGTATAAATATTTATGTGCATATATATTTGTGTGAGTATGTACGTGTGTGTGTGTATATATATAATTTTTAAAGTAATTTTTGCACCCACTCAGAACTCTGAGATCCACAATCATGTGCTCTACTGACTGAGCTAGCCAGGCACCCCATGTATAATTTTTTAAAGCAGATGGTAGGGTGTTGTAGTGATAGCTAGAATATGAATTAAATACATGTAATGAAAGAAAATTCTAATTATATGTAATGCTACCAGCAGCTTCCAGATAATACGATGATGATAATATTAGATAAAATTTGTCACAGTGGTAAAAGCTTTGCATGAATTGTCTTGTTCAATTTATTTAAACACGAGATAGGTACTGTTACCTTCAATTTAGAAGGGAGGAAACAGATTTAGAAAGGGTAAGTTGCTTGACAAAGGTCAAACAACTAAAAGTGTTTGTATTAGCTTCCTACTGCTGCTGTAACCAGTTGTCACAAACTTAGTGGGGAGGTGAGAAGTCTGAAATGGATGAGAAGTGTCTGGACTGAAATCAAAGTGTTAGGGCTGTGTTCTTCTGGATGCTCTAGGGGGAGAATCTCTTTCTTCCCTTTTCCAACTTCTAGAGGCTGCTGAAATTCCTTTCCTCCATTTTCAAAGCCAGCAACATCCATTAAGACTGCCTCATGCTGCCATCCCTCTGGTTCTCTCTTCCAGTTGTCTTTTACCCTTTTAAGGATTCTTGGGGCACCTGGGTGGCTCAGTCATTAAGTGTCTGCCTTCGGCTCAGGGCATGATCCCCNATTCCTTTCCTCCATTTTCAAAGCCAGCAACATCCATTAAGACTGCCTCATGCTGCCATCCCTCTGGTTCTCTCTTCCAGTTGTCTTTTACCCTTTTAAGGATTCTTGGGGCACCTGGGTGGCTCAGTCGTTAAGTGTCTGCCTTCGGCTCGGGGCATGATCCCGGTGTTCTGGGATCGAGCCCCATATCAGGCTCCTCCGCTATGAGCCTGCTTCTTCCTCTCCCACCCCCCCTGCTTGTGTCCCCTCTCTCTCTGGCTGTCTCTCTCTCTGTCAAATAAATAAATAAAATCTTTAAAAAAAATAAAATTAAAAAAAAAAAAGGATTCTTGTGATTACAGTGGACCCACACAGCTAGTCCAGGGTCACTGCTCTAGTCTAAGGTCATCTGATTAGCAACCTCAATTCGAACTGTGACCCAAATTCTCCTTTACCATGGAACCTAACCTCTTCATAGGTTCTGGGTATGAGGTTCCGATCATCTTTGGAAGCCATTATTCTGCTTACCACAGTGGTATAACTGGAACTGGTCCCCAACACTGTCTGCCTCTAAAACCATTGCTTTAGGAAGTTCAACACCCAACCCTGAGATAATTTTTTTCAGGGTGGTTTTGCATTTATTGAACATATCTTAACAAGGGTTGGATCACTTTCATAGCAGTTTAGAAAATTTAGCTTTCTCTATATAATCTATAGACAAAGTGATCTCACTTATATGTTGTAAATGCCCGATACATTTTTAAATGTTTAATNTAAAACCATTGCTTTAGGAAGTTCAACACCCAACCCTGAGATAATTTTTTTCAGGGTGGTTTTGCATTTATTGAACATATCTTAACAAGGGTTGGATCACTTTCATAGCAGTTTAGAAAATTTAGCTTTCTCTATATAATCTATAGACAAAGTGATCTCACTTATAAGTTATAAAATGCCCGATACATTTTTAAATGTTTAACTGACAGGAAAAAAGAATCATGATTAGGATTCAAATATAAGAACATGAAATACAGTCTCTTGTAATTTAAATAGTAAATTTTGTCATTAAAACTTTGTACTACTTAGTAACAATCATCTCATTTCTGGTATTCAGGACATTGCTTTACACAGGAATCAGTATTTTATATATAAGTTTTTACAATTTTGATAATGGTTAACTAATTTATTTTAAAGCTCTTCTTTTTAAACTGATAATATTGGTTGCCTCTGAGGAAGGGAAATGCCTGTCTGGAAGATGGAAGAATTTTCACTGTATGTCCTTTTGTACTTTTTGTACTTTGATAAATGTGAGTGCATAAACTAAAAACAAATAAATAGAATTGTTAACTTTTTAAAGTAAAATAAATGAACAGCTTCTAATTTTTCACTGTCTCCACTCTCCAGGATCACCCCTTCTATGTCATTCTTTGAGGAAAATGAGTTCTCAAGGAGAAAAATCCAAACCCGTTAAACAATCTCTTAAGAAGCCGAAGTTACCAGAAGGTCGTTTTGATGCACCAGAAGATTCTAATTTAGAGAAAGAACCACTGACAAGTGAGTATGGGCATACCTCACAGATATTACGGGTTTGGTTCCAGACCACTGCAATAAAGCAAATATGACAGTAAAGCAAGTCAAATAATTTTTTTTTGGCTTCCCAGTATGTATAAAAGTTATGTTTACACTACACTGCAGTCTATAAAGTATGCAATAGCACTGTGTCTAAAAAAACAATATATATACCTTAATTTAAAAATACTTTATTGCTAGAAAATATTAACCATCATCTGAGCTTTCAGTGAGTCATAATGTTTTTCTGGTGGAGGGACTTGCCTCAGTGTTAATGGCTGCCAACTGATCAGGATGGTGCTTGATACAACAATTTCTTAAAATAGGACAACAATGAAGTTGTTTACTCCTTTCATGAAAGATTTCTCTGTAGCATGAGATGCTGTTTGGTAGCATTTTACCCACAGTGGAACATCTTTAAAAATTGGGGTCAGTCCTCTCAAACCCTGCCACTTCTTTATCAACTAAGTTCGTGTAATATTCTATACCCTTTGTTGTCATTTGAACAGTCTTCCCAGTATCTTAAACAGGAGTAGTTTCCATCTCAAGAAACTACTGTCTTTGCTCGTCCTTAAGAAGCAACTGCTCAACTGTTGAAGTTTTATCGAGAGATGGCGGCAGTTGTCCCATCTTCAGGCTCCTCTTCTAATTCTACTTCTCTTGCAGTTTCCACATCTGCAGTTGCTTCCACCACTGAAGTCTTGAACTCCTCAAAGTCATCCATGACAGCTGGAACCAACTTCTTCCAAACTCCTTTTAATGTTGATATTTTGACCTCTTCCCATGAATCACACATGTTCTTCATGGCATCAAAATGGTGAATCCTTTCCAGAAGGTTTTCAATTTACTTTGTCTGAATCCATCAGAACAGTCATTACCTATGGCAGCTATAGCCTTACAAAAACGTATTCCTTAAATTAGACTTGAAAGAGGAATGACTCCTTGATCCACGAGCTGCAGAATGGATGCTGTGTTAGCAGGCATGAAAACAACATTAATCTCATTGACCATCTCCATCAGAGCTCTTGGGGCACCAGGTGCATTGTCAATGAGCCCTCATATTTTGAAAGGAATCTTTTTTTCTGGGCAGTAGGTCTCATCAGCGGGCTTACGATATTCAGTAAACCGTTGTGTTGTGAACAGATGTGCTGTCATCCAGGCTTTGTTGTTCCACTCATGGAGCACGGGCAGAGTAGATTTAGCTAATTCTTAAGTGCCCTAGGATTTAGGGAATGAACACTGGCTTCAACGTAAAGTCACCAGCTACATTAGCCCCTAATAGGAGAGTTAGCCTGTTCTCTGAAGCTTTGGAGCCAGGCGTTGACTTCTCCTCTCTAGCCATGAGAGTCTTTTTTCCAGTAGAAGGCTGTTTCATCCACACTGAAAACCTGTTGTTCAGTGTAGCCACCTTCATTACTTATCTCGGCTAGATCGGGATAACTTGCCGCAGCTTCTGCGTCAGCACCTGCTGCTTCACCTGGCACTTTGATGTTATGGAGATGTCTTCTTTCTCCGTATCAGCAATAAGTCTGTTTGCTTTCTCATCATTTGTGTGTTCACTGAAGTAGCACTTTTCATTTCCTTCAAGAACTTTTCCTTTGCGGCACAATTTGGCTAACTGGTTGTTGCAAGAGGCCTAGCTTTTGGCCTATCTCAGCTTTCAACGTGCCTTCCACATTAAGTTTAATCATATGGAGCCTTGATTTGAAGTGAGAAACTTGTGACTCTTCCTTTCACTTGAACAGTTAGAAGCCATTGCAGGGATATTAATTGGCCTAATTTCAGTATTGTTTTGTCCCAGGAAGCGGGGAGGTCCAAAGAAGGGGAAAGACAAGGGAACAGCTGTTCAGTGGAGCAGTCAGAGCACATGCAGCATTTATCAGTTAACTATTTTATATGGTATGTTTTCTGATGCTCCAAAACAGTTCTAATAGTAATAGCAAAGATCACCGATCACAGAGCACCGTAACAAATGTAATAATAGTGACGAAGTTTGAAATATTGTGAGAATTACCAAGATATGACACAGAAACACAAAGTGAGCAAAGTGCTATTTGGAAAAATGGCACCAATAGACTTGCTCATAGTAGGGATGCCACAATTTAAAAAAAAAAAAAAAAAAAAGGCAGTATCTGTGAAGCATAATAAAATGAAGTATGCTGGTATAGTAAAGCTTCTCTTAATTTTTGAAGTATCAAAAAAAAGTATTTTAGTTATTGAGAAAAAAGAATGAAAGAAACGTTATTGTTTATAGTTCTTTGTTGACAATAATAAAGCATATTTCACAATGAATAAATTACCATACTGACCTTCACTATGATTAGGTTTAGAAAAGATAAGTTCCAAGCCCCTCACAGTGATTGACTGTGTTTGTTTTATTTATTATACCCCTTATTCACATGACAAAGTATATGAATTGAGACCTGTTTCGATGCAAATAACTTGAAAAATCACTTAAGTAGACTTCAACAAATGGTTGTGCAGGTTGCTACTGGGCTACAAGGTACTCAGGTGAGGTACCCCAGGGCAATGATGCTGCTGGGCCTTGGAAAAAAAATGGACCTGGGGCGTAAACACTGTATGGAAACCAGGATATTCTTCCTCCTCCTCTTGTCCCTGGTCACTTCTCTTCATTGTTTTCTGTCATCAGACTCGCTTCTAATTCACTGAGTGGAAGGAACTGCTCCTAGCTGCTACTCAGGTCAATAGAGCAACTAGACAGAAAATACAATTGTTTATGGGGCACCTGGGTGGCTCAGTCGTTGGGCATCTGCCTTCGGCTCAGGGCGTGATCCCGGCGTTATGGGATCGAGCCCCACATCGGGCTCCTCTGCTATGAGCCTGCTTCTTCCTCTCCCACTCCCCCTGCTTGTGTTCCCTCTCTCGCTGGCTGTCTTTGTCTCTGCCAAATAAATAAATAAATAAATAATCTTAAAAAAAAAAAAAAGAAAATACAATTGTTTAGTTCTAATTCCAAATTTCTTNCCCACTCCCCCTGCTTGTGTTCCCTCTCTCGCTGGCTGTCTTTGTCTCTGTCAAATAAATAAATAAATAAATAATCTTAAAAAAAAAAAAAAAAGAAAATACAATTGTTTAGTTCTAATTCCAAATTTCTTTTTTTTTCTTTTAAGATTTATCTATTTGAGAGAGTGAGTATGCACAGGGTGGGGGGTAAGGAGAGGGGAAGGGAGAGGAAGTGAATCTTGAACAGATTCCCTGCTGAGTGCAGAGCTGAGGTGGGATTAGATCCCAGGATCCTGAGATCATGACCTGAGCCAAAACCAAGAGTTCGTTCCTCAACCAACTGAGCTACCCAGACATCCCTAATTCTAAATTTCTTAAGAACAGAGCTCATTGGCCAAGCTTGGATCAGGTGTCTATTGCTAAATCAGAGTGGCCAGTGGGGTGGGTTACAGGTGAGGGTGGTTATTCTCACCGTAGCCATGTGGTTGTAGAAAGAGAAGGGGAAGTCTGGAGAAAGAAGAGGTTTTTTGAGAGTGGTGGGATAATAGACTAAACATCGTTTTGTATTTAGTATATACAAAATTTGATTCATGTCTTAAATATCTGTTTTTTAAAGTGCTACTTTATTTTCATTCTANTTTGAGAGTGGTGGGATAATAGACTAAACATCGTTTTGTATTTAGTATATACAAAATTTGATTCATGTCTTAGATATCTGTTTTTTAAAGTGCTACTTTATTTTCATTCTATACTCTTTTGTGCCTTTGAATTGTGGAACATGTGCAAGTATTAGCTATTCAAAAAATATCATTTTAGATAATGTAAATGTAAACATACCAGTATGAAACTGTGGCAGGGCTGCCCTGCTTATCTCCTGAGAGTTAGCCCATTTATGCAGTGAAGCATCCTAGACAAGAAGATATCAACAGAGGATACAGGGACCTATATCTGGAACTCTTTAGAATATAAAAGCTTTTCTTTTTGTTCATTCAGTTAAGTATTTCAGTTCATAGCACTTTACTAAGCCCAGTCTAATAACCAGATCAGTCAGTCAGCCAAAATGATGGAGACTTTTAAAAAGCATAATCTAAAGGTAAAATTCTTCTTTCATAGTTATAGCCAAGCACAAAAATGTAAGAGGAAATTTTTCATTAAAACATCATACACAAAAGTAGCAATCCCAGGAGTAAACCCTCACATATATGTTCAATTGGCTTTTGAGAAGGTTGCCAAGATCATTTAGTAGGGAAAAGACAGCCTTTTCTATATGTGGTGCTGAGAAAACTGGGTATCCACATGCAAAAGAATGAAATTGTACCCTTACCTTACACCGTATATAAAAATTAACTCTAAATATGTCAAAAACCTAAAATTAAGAGATAAAACTATAAAATTCTTAGATGAAAACATTGGGAAAAATCTTCCTGGTACTGATTTTGACAGCAGTTTCATGGTTATAACACCAAAAGCATAGATAGCATACACAAAAATATATAGATGGGACATTATCAAAATTAATAAATTTTGGACATCAAAGGACATTATCAAGAAAGTGAAAAGAAAACCCACGGAATGGTGGAAAATATTTGTAGATCCTGTATCTGACAAAGAATATCGAGAGTAGATAGAAAACTCCTCCAACCCCACAAAACAACTCAATTCAACAGTGGACAAACGACTTGAGTATACATTTCTCCAAAGATGACAAATGACTAACAAGCACTTGAGAAGGTGCTCAAGATCACATTCCTTACAAATCAAAACCACAGTGAGATGCCACTTCACACCAACTAGGATGGCTACAATTTAAGAAAATCAGAAAACAAGTGATGGCAACGATGTGGAGAAATTGGAACCATCCTGTGTTTCTGGTGGGAATGTAAAATGATGCAACTACTATGGGAAACAGTTCGGCAATTTCTCAAAAACGTTAGATATAGAACCCAGCCGTTCTACCTCTAGGTATATATCCAAAAGAATGGAACAGATATCTGTATACCTATGCTCATATCAGCTTTATTCACAGTAGCCAAAAGAAACAACTCAGATGTCCGTCGATAGATAAATGGATAAACAAAATGTGGTACGTGGAATACTGTTCAGTCATAAAAAGGAATGGCATTTTGATTGTGCTACAATATGGATGGACCTTGAAGACATTATACTTAATGAAATAAGCTAGACACGGACAAATATATGATTCCACTTAGATTATGTGCCTAGAGTAGGCAAATTCATAGAGATAAGGTAGAATGAGGTTATCAAAGTCTAGAGGGAAGAGGAAAAGGGAAAGTTTTTGTTTAATGGGTACAGAGTTTATATTGAGGATAACGAAAAACTTTTGGGTATAGATAGCATGATAGTTACCATTGAGAATGCAGTTAATGCCACTGAAATGTATACTTACAAATGGTTAAAGTGATAAATATTATATATATTAAATACAATAAAAAAGAAAGTACACTTCAAAAGGTAATTGTCTGTTTGACACAATGCTAGGTATTCATCGTTAACTTTTGAGTTGCTGAAATTTATGTTGAACATAGTAGCATCTCTTAGAAGCTGGTCTAGTAAACATCACCAAATCCAGCAAATGCTTTTCAGTCCTCATTCTATGGGAATGTCTACGGGCTTTGGCATTGTTAACACTTCTGGAAATTTCCTGTCTTGGTTTTGGTTATCGTTTGTCCAGTTCCTCCTCCTATTTCTTGAACTATTTCTCCCTGAACTCTTTTTTAACCCTTCTACCGCAGAGATTCAGAAATCTGGGTATAGTTCTTCGCTCCTGCTTCTCTTCCTGTGTCCTGGCTCCTGGTCTTGTTGATAACCACCTTAACATTTGTCAAACTCATCTCCTCTTATCCATCCTACCAGTAAAGCCCAAATTCAAGCATCTGTGGTTCTGTTGGTCTGTCTTCTTCGTTTCCTTCCTTCTAGGCTTGTCTCCCTGCCTCTGGTACATACGTCATTCTAAGAAAAGTGTATAAGTTGTCCCTTTGCAGAAAGTAGACTTCATTATTAAGATAATGAAGATTGTTTGCAGCTGAGCACCCTGTCTGATGCAAGGATGAGTAAGGAAAATGAGATACAAAAATAACTGAACAGGACGTTGTGTGATAACTGGCATAAGAGATATGCAAAAAAAGTTCAGAAGAAAAGTAGAGAAAAGAGATAACATTTGTGCTGGGGTTTAAAGGCATAATAAAATCTTAAGTAGTTAAGGAATGGTGAGGAGATGTTTCAAAAAAGAGAAAGGTGTGGTGGGAGAGAAAGAGGCTAGGGAACATGATACCTGCGAGAGCCGGCCAGCGGGCCTGTTTGGCTACAGGTTAGAGCACATAGTGGATTGATGGAGTCTAGAGCTGGAGAGGTTGGTATGACTCAAATCTGGGAGGGCCTGAATTACCAGGTTATAGCACATGGGCTTTATGTAGTGGACAGTGAGGAAACTCTGAATGTTTTTGAATGGAGATTATTTTAATCAGCTTTACTGTAATACAGCACATATAATAAAATTCACCCATTTGAAGTAAGCAGTTTGATGAATTTTAACAGTGTTTATAGTCATGTAACCAACACAAAGTATACAACAGTTCCATCCCACAAGGAGCCCCTAGTGCCTCTTTATAATTAGTCTCATTTCCCCATACTCCTGGCAACCATGAATCTGTTCTCTGTCACTATAATTTTGCCTTTCCTAGGATTTTATATAAATGAAATCATACAGTACATAGTCTTTTGTGTCTGGCTTCTTTCACTTAATGTAATGTGGAGGAGGGATTCTGTTTTAGAAAGATTAATTCATCCTTCTATGCAGATGAGGCTGAAGTCATGAGAGTCAGAAAACAGATGAGTTAGAAAACTCTTACATTAGTCTAGAATGTGACTCAGCGTGACTCAGGGTGGTACTAGAGAGAGTAAAAGGTTTCAGAAAACTGAAGGTTATAATGAGGGTGAAAATTAGGTTAAAGAAACATGAGGGAAAAGACTCCATAGACGGTCGCAGTCAGAAAGAAGAAAGCTCAAGAGTGTGGGACTTGGAGAAGGAACATATTCAGGAGATAATGAAATCAAAGCAGATGGTGCAAGTGGACGTGAGCATCACTAGGAAAGAGGACCAAGGAGCTCTGTGTCCCCAGTATGTGAGGTTACTAATGTGGGTGTTAGTAGGAGGGATAATGGGGAGAGGCGAAGCTGTGAACCAAGTATTGATCCTATCCAAGAAGATAGAAGCGTCTTTATTACCGGACTGGAGAAAAGTATTGGGCAAGCGAATGGTGTGGAATTCAAAAGAGGAAAGGCTGTAGAGGTTTGGTGGGAGAATGGGAAGCTGGAAGTAGCAGTGAGGCACAGGGATATCTTGACCTCTTCTTCCCTAGTGCTGTGGACTGAATTGTCTCCCTGAAATCCATTTTCAAAGCCCACCCCCAAAGGGGTGGTATTTGGAGATGGGGCCTTTGGGAGATAATTAGGTTTAAATGAGGTCATGACATTGGGGCCCCATGATGGAATTAGTGCCCTCATAATAGGAGACACTAGAGAGCTCATGATCTTTCTCTCCCTGCCTTGTGAGGACACAGTGAGAAGGGGCCATCTGCAAGCCAGGGAGAGAGGCTCCACCAGAACCCAGACATGCTGGCACCCTGACCTCAGACTTGTAGCCTCCAGAACTGTAAGAAAGTTAACTTCTGTTGAGCCACTCAGTCTGTGGTAGTTTGTTACGGCGGCCCGAGCTGGCTAAGACACTCAGTGAGCCCCAGAAATACGGGAGACAGAAGAGGTTCCCGTAGAGGCTTTTGGAGGAAGTCCCAGGACGGAGTTCTTTAAAAAACAGAATGATAGGTGGGGAAGAGTTTATTCACAGTGGAGAAAGAAGTTTAAAAATAGGTAAATATTTGAACATTTTCAAGGTAAATTCTCTATTTTTCTTTTTCCTAGAGAGGGACTACATGATTTTGGTGATGTTCATTTAGTTTTCTGAAGAGACACAGGTTAAGAATTGGGGTTCTTTCTAATAGCTCATTCCTCTCCTGCTCTTCCCATATACAGAGCAGTAGTTTATGGGCTGAGAACAAGACTGCAACCAGAATGTCTGAAATCAAACTCAGTTTTACCACAGTAGTAGCGGTGTGACCAGGGGTACCTTTCTGAACCTCTTTGTGCCTCATTTTCCTCATCTATAAAATGGAGACAATAATTGTTCCTGACCCATAGGATTATCATGAGAACAAAATGAGTTACTATGAATAAAGTGCTCAAAAGTGGGCCTGACTCAAGATGGGTGGTCCTATTATGAACACAGAGTATTAATAGTAACATCTGTTATGTCCATAAATGCCAGTATCAGCTAACCATTTGCTGAAGCCAAAACCCTATGATAAAGGGCAAGAGTACTCATAGCTAAAATTAATTGAACATTCTTATGTAGCCAGCACTGAGCTAGATCCTTTCCGTGCATTTCTTTGTTTAATTCTCAACAGACTAAATCAGGTACAATTATTGTATCCGTTTTACTGATAACAAAACTGAGGCATTGAGCCAAAGTACTCTTGTTTCAAGACCTTTCAAACCTTATGGATTTGTACTCTATATTCCCTGCATTCCAATTTCCTTCTCTTACAGTCGATCAGCATATATGCAGCTAACTCCCCACATTGGGGCCTGAGAACATTCTAAGTAATTAATGTAGGTAATAAAGTTCATTGAATATGACAATTGTATCCTAAAGTGTTTTCTCAAACTTGGGAAAAAGAACCACATTTACAGTTCATTTAAAAGATTGGGCCGTCAGTGTAACCCTGTCTTCAAAATTGGCCAAAATGCCTTTCTTGTCTCTATTGACTACTGTTTTTGCATCTTCCGTCTTTCTTTAGAATTTCCAGATGATATTAATCCTGTTACCAAAGAAAAAGGTGGTCCCAGAGGCCCAGAACCTACCCGATACGGAGACTGGGAACGAAAAGGACGCTGTATTGATTTTTAAGACACATATTATTAACTTCAGTATCTTTTTCTGAATATGTACACCAGAATTTATTTCCAGTTGTTTTCTTTCTGTATATCCCTTAAGTCATTTAATTTCTATAATGTGTTTGAAAACATAAATAATGCCTTGAAAGAAAATATGCTGCTATAAATCAAGAAAGGGGAAATAGTTCTACATTAGCACATTAATTTCCTTTTAAATATATTGGAGTATATACATGATTAGAGCTGCAAACTCATTTCATCACATTTCAGTTTAAATTAATCAGCTGCTTATAAAATGCAAATGTAAATAAAACAAGTTTTAATGATTTTTGTTGCCACATGCTAGGTAATGGTGACTTTTTAAATGTGAGTTAAGTAATACATTATAGTTTGATAAGGTCTCAGTAACAACAGAAAATCTAACTCCAGAGCCAGATTACTTCGGTTCAAATCCTGGCTCTGCTACTTATTAGCCATGTGATCTTGGATAATTTATTTAACTTTTCTACACCTCAGTTATCTTCATGTGTAAATTGGAGTTAATACTAGTTTTGCCTTCCAGGGTAGTGAGAAGATATTTAAATGAGTAAGTACATGTAAACTACTTGAACAGTGCATAGCACATAGCTGTCAGTGTGTTAGCTATCCTTCAATCTTAAAGGTATTTTTCCAAGTCTCTAGGCTTTCTGTGGGGAAATAGTAAGAAACCAAGTTTGAAATAGTTGAACTGAAATTGTTTTATATGAATATAGCATTAAAAAATCATTAATTGGAAAATTCGTGATTTTTTTGCATGGATGAACTGAGCTGAAATATATGCTAGTTTGTTAAACATAAAATTTAGATACAGAGGGTCGATATGAGCAAAGCTGGGGATGAAATGGGCCAGCTTAGTCAGTTTTGGCCTTTGGATAACTGGTCAGGAAAAGTCATGTCCAACTAGTTTACAGATGTGGAAGGAAGAATGGAAACTCCTGGGCTCGCCTAAGGCATCCTGTGCTGTCCTCTGGCCTTACTCAGTCCCAGAGGTTGGACCTTCAGCCCCCAGGCTACCAATTACTTAGGAGGAAAGGGTTTGCAGGGTCTGTAGAAGACAGTGCCGCAGGCTGATAATGCTGTGATATGACTTATAAATGCGATGTTATTTGAGAAGATTGTAGAAGATGTATACAAGAGGATACACTCTCTTAAAAGTGTATTCTTCTCCGAAACAAACTAAGTAGAGTGGTAATTGTGCCTAGTCATTCAGTCTTTGTATCGGTTCTCTCTCTGTCAACATTTGTTCTTCTCATGGCAGTTACTGGGTATGCTGCTGAGTGATAACCACATTCCTTTAAAAACAGTCTGTAATTTAGTCATCCTTCAGTTAGCCTACATTAGTGAAAGTTTTTATTAGGTTAACATTCCAGAAGTACTATGTGAAATTATTTTGTATAGTTTTGCCTGTGTTTGTGGTATGTGATATAGGAGAGACAACTTAGATACTTCAAAAACTAGTATGAAATATGTAACAACCAAAATGTTGTATTAAGATAATAGAATCCTGGAGGCGCCTGGGTGGCTCAGTCGTTAAACATCTGCCTTCAGCTCAGGGTGTGGTCCCGGAGTCCTGGGATAGAGCCCCACATCAGGCTTGTCCACTGGGAGCCTGCTTCTTCCTCTCCCACACCCCCTGCTTGTGTTCTCTCTCTCACTGGCTGTCTCTCTCTCTGTCAAATAAATGAAATCTTTAAAAAAAAAAAAAAGATAATAGAATCCTTAACCTCTGTTAATAGTAACATGTTTCATGACAAGCCATCAAATACATAGGTACAATTTAGTGTCATAAAAACATTTGTGATCTTTATGTCCATCGAACATTAACGAAAAACCTGAAGACTCCCGAAAGATGATGTAGCAGCAGTGGAAATGCATCACCCACATCCCCTCCTGTGGGAAGCAGAGGTGACTGAGAACCCCAGCTGCTGCCCCATGGGATCCACCTCTGTGTTCCTGCTGCAGCTACACTGCCCGCAGGCTGTTCCCAGCCAATGAATGAGTATGGTGGCCCACTCCCCTGATGGATGGCATTGGCTCAAGGACTCCCCATTAGCCTGCCCAATACTTTCTTCAGACTGTG
The DNA here is from genome assembly GCF_002007445.2 of Ailuropoda melanoleuca. Classification (NCBI taxonomy): domain Eukaryota; kingdom Metazoa; phylum Chordata; class Mammalia; order Carnivora; family Ursidae; genus Ailuropoda; species Ailuropoda melanoleuca. The sequence continues at coordinate 23,050,918 of NC_048236.1, forward strand.
CTGCTGTCTAAGACTCTTCCTGCCTGATACTTCTTTCCTTCTCTCTCCCCTTCACAGGTGTCAGACTCTGCCTGCTTTTCCCCTTTATAATTCAAAACATTTCCCCAGTAAATCTCCTTTACAATTAATCCCATCTTATCATTTGTTTCTCAGAGAACCCAAACTAACGAAAAGAACAGCTTATAAAAGAACAACTTACAGACAGGTTTTTAGAAAATGACACAAAGCTTGTGGCTTTTTCTAGTACAATCATAATCTAACCATTTAAATCTTACATTGCTTGGGGATTTCTGGGAAATTATAGGTTGTACATTTATACAGAAGACTTGGACCATGGAACCTTTGTACATTTTAGGTGTTTTGGTGAAATTGAATTATGTCCAGCATTTTTCTTATTTTAATGTTAGTTGCTGTGAACTACTATGAGTCAGAATCTACCGCTATCTATTACTAAACTTGAACAGCCTAAAACCATATTCTGCAAATAAATAACAAATGTTCATTGGATGAATAGTATGGCTTACAATGAATAAACTTAGTAACAGTAATTGTTAATGATGTATCAGCAATTTTAATGATACTTTCAGAACAGGGCAGTAATTTTTATAAGTATAAGAATGGCAATGGACTGTTAACCAATACTGATTGATCGTTTAGGAAGGAGAGTAAAATGAAGAATTCCTGAGTTCATTCTTGCGTCCAGTTGATTCTTTCTGTTTAATCAGTGATTGTTCAGATATTCTCCTAGGCTCTGTGTATTTGGTGATGAATGAAACAGAGCCCTTGCCATCCTGTCATAATGTCTGATGGATTTGATTTACACATGAGAACAATTCCAAATGATAACTGAAGGCTAAATGCATTGCAAGTGACTGTACTTCACCCCAACCAAACCTAAGGGAACTTTCTTCGTTTGATGAGGCTATCACTTTCTGGACTTTTGTTACTAGATGACTCTTCAGAGACATAAGTGTTCACTTTTTAAAATCTAAACTGATTCTATGAGATATGAATCAAGTCAAATATTCATTCTGTGATCAGTTGCGCTCTGACCTTGCCATGTATCAGACATTGACCTAGCTACTGACCAAGAAGATGTGGAGTGAACAGAGTGATGTAATGAAGATTCCTGGACTTGTAAAGATTCCTCAAGCCACTCCTGGCTCCAGAAGAGCATTTTTGGTGGGCCTCCCTCTGCACAACCACTGGAACTGAAGCTGCCTCTGACTTCCCTAAGCCAGGACTGGCTGCTATGAATGAAATATAAAGAATATTGAATGATCCATGCATAGGAGGGAATATATGAATATTAAGAAATATTATCATTAAGTATTTGGTGTTCTGTGTCCTCTGGGGACTTTGTTCTAAGTCTTCCTCCTTGAGATCTTTCATTTGTAGAAACAGATACTGCTTTCCTGACCCGCGCATTGACTCTGGCCTTGGTTACAAATATGCTGCTTTTGTATCTCCCTCCTTTTCTTTCTCCTCAGTGGGGTCAAGACTATGTATTCTGTCTAAACCTACTTCTCTCTTACAATCACCCAAATCTGGATGGAAAATTAAAAAGGTAACTTCTAATATTCAAGGTTTTTAGATAAAGTAACAGAATCTACTCTGTTTCAGGACTCTTGGGTCTTAAGGCCCTCTCTAAAACTCTTTGGAGGTCCCTAAGTTTTTAGGACCCCGAAGAACTTGTGTTTACATGTGTTATATCTATTGATATTTACCATATTAGGAATGAAAACCAAGCAATCTTTAAAATATTTAATTAATTTTAAAAACTCCCATAATTGGGGCACCTGACTGGCTCAGTTAGTAGAGCATGTGGCTATTGATCTCAGGGTTGTGAGTTCAAGCCCCAGCTGGGGTGTAGAGATTACTTAAAAATGAAAATCTTGAAATAAAAAATAACCCTATAATAAACCCATTACATATTAACATAAAATAGCATTTTTTGATAAAAATAACTAATCTTTCCAAAACAAAAAAAATTAAGAGTGGTATTGTTTCATATTTTTGCAATTCTCTTTTATGTCTAACTTAATAGGAGGCAGCTGTATTCTCATACCCTCTTCTGCATTCAATCTGTTTTGATACTGTTTTGATTGAGGTGTATTGAAGAAAAAAGCTGGCTTCACACAGATCCAAAGTTAGAAAAGGGAGGACCTCACAGATCCCCTGAATTGGACCACACACTTCCAAGAACTGCTGAGCTGATTTAAGTAGGAAGGAGGGTACTAAATGCAGACACTTTGGAAGGGTGAGCAGAACAGGCTAACCCTCTAAGACCACATTTCAGACCCACACAACTGGCTGGAGAAAGGAGCTGCTGCCTGAAATCCTAGTCGGCTGCACCTCTTCCAGGCAAGAACCCGCCACGGCCACCGCTATAGACCCCCGAGCCCCTGAGGCTGCTGCCAACCACACTGACAAAATGAAGTCTTGGTAGCACTGTCCCCCCTCACCTAACCTATTTCTGCATCATTGTCTTATGTGGGTGGACACTAAAGTCAGATGTCTGTCTACCCTAGTGGAAGATAGGACATGTACTTTCACTGACTTCTGTGTGGGTTTGGGAGGCTCCACACTGGGGAACTTACCAGATGTAGAGATGGCGTTCAGAAGATTTTGTGCAGATGTTACTTGCTGACCACTATCATCTGAAAACTAGTTGCGAATCAGCTTTATTGGGGCATCAAAGTGTAACATGTAAAATATAATGTAGATATGTAAAAATAAGGTTTGAGTGATCCCTAAAATATGTTAAATGTCTATTCCTGCTCATTTGAAGAATGCTTCCATAAAGATTGGACATCTGAGCCTATAATTTCTTTTTATGACAGTTACATAGCCTTGGTTAATGAATATGACATGAGTTATGTGAAAGTTGCTTAAAATTCAGGAACAGCCCATATTCACTTAAAATACAGTCTAGATATATTTAGGCCCTGCAGTTCTAACTTGGTCGTGGCAAGTGGAATCTTGTCTAAAGCCTTGAAACTGCAAGTACTCCTAATTAGCTGTTGCTAGTAAAAAGGAATCATGGACAGATTGAGAAGGGCGTTTTTTGTTGATGCAGGTGTGAGAAGGAGATGAAAATCAAACAAAGGGACTTTTAGGAGCAACTTATAAGAGAATATTGGAAGCTGAAAACATGCAAAGGAGAAAACTAGGGAAATGTCTTTGCAGGGTTGTCTTTAGCCCCTTTGGAAAAATCTTATAAACTGAGATGTTACAGACTGGACTGTAACCATTATCTTTTTTTAAAGATTTTATTTATTAGAGCATGAGTGGGGCGAGAGGTAGAGGGAGAAGCAGACTCTCTGTTGAGCAGGGAGCCTGATGTGGGGCTCAATCCCAGGACCCTGAGATCATGACCTGAGTGGAAGGCAGATGCTTAAGCAATGGAGCCACCGGGGCACTCCTGTAACCGTTGTCTTAAAACATCGTATATTTCCTAGCACAGGAGGTCACTGTATTCAAGTTGGCATCTTCAACTTTAGACATACATAATGTTTGGGTTCTTTGGTTTATCAGAAGAGCTCATATTTTGTCTCATCCCTAAGTCAATGACTCTGGTAGGTCCCTTATTTGTTTTTAAAAAAAGCCTAGGGGCGCCTGGGTGGCACAGCGGTTGAGCGTCTGCCTTCGGCTCAGGGCATGATCCCAGCATTATGGGATCGAGCCCCACATCAGGCTCCTCTGCTATGAGCCTGCTTCTTCCTCTCCCACTCCCCCTGCTCGTGTTCCCTGTCTCGCTGGCTGTCTCTATCTCTGTCAAATAAATAAATAAAATCTTTAAAAAAAAATTAAAAAAAGCCTACACAGATTTTATTTTGATAGCATCCTTTCATTTTCTGCTGGTTAGAAATGTCAGAACTTCTCAGTAGATCGTCCCATATCAAATCCAAACCCTTGATTTCATGACCCTCCACCATTGTCCATACCTACATACTAAATGTTTCAACTGGACAGAACAATCTTTTTATTTCCTTATTTTATATAGATAGGTTAATGCTGACTAGAATGCCCCCTGCCTTTCTTTACAAACACATTTCTTTTCTCTCTTCCTCCAGTCCTTTGCTGGAATGAGGTTGGGTATAAATTACATGACTGAAATGCCCTTCTCTGCTTCAAAAAAAAAAAAAAATACGACTCACATCAGACCTTAATGTTTTTCCACATAATGAATCCTGACCACCTCTAGTCAAGCCCGTCACTGCAGCAGCTCCTCGTCCCTGTCGCAGAGGCCATGGCTGGCATGCACGGCACCACCCTGCGTGAATGTACCCTGATGGTTGTGCTGATTTGGCCCTTGTCCTCTTTTCCAATGTTCTGTTTTTCTGTTTTGTGGAAATTAGAATGCCAAAGAAGGTGAGGGTTCTGAGTGCAATTCCTGCCAATTAGCTGCACTTGATGGGATTTGAAAGGGGATGTGAAGCAGGGCTGTCGTCCTGCTGTGAGCTTGTACAGCGGGCAGGCACGGTTGCACAGACTTCGGATTGGCCTGCGGCAGCACTCCAGTGTTTAGTCTCTAGCCTTGTGGAGTCAAGAGGTATGGCAATAGTGACATCCGTGCCTTCCGATTCCTGAGTCACTACCATGTTAGCGTATTGTACTGAACAGGTCCACGTAGAGTCTTATAATCCCCCACCCTTCTCGTTGTGGCTGAGGTGATGGCCGCCCCCTGCCATAGGCCAATTTGGCCATCTCTTTCTTGAAATTCATCCTGGAAGTTCATTCTAGTCTCTACCTGCCCAGCCTTTCCAATGTCATCACTTCAGTACTTTCCATTTAGAGTAACTAGAGAGGTTTCTGTTTCCTACAATGAATCCTGACTGTCAAGGTATTTATCTGTGGATAGACCACTCATGTCATGTCCCGTTTTGTTCCTAGATTCGGCACTGCTTTTCTTTATGTATCTGGAGCTACTTGACCCCTGCCCACATCCCAATCCCCACTGCAGGCAACTAACAGGAGTTCCAGAAAGACAAAGAGAAACAGGGTAGAAATTATTAAAGAGTCAATGCAAGACTATTTAGCAGAATCAAAGAATATATTACCAGACTAAAGAGACCCTCCAGTACCAATACCAAGTCATAATGAAATTGTAGCCCATCAGGGATAATCAAAAATCTTCCAAAGACGAGGGGGGGGGGAATGTCACAAAGGAAAAAACAAATGATACCAAGCTTTCCACCAGAACACTGGAAAATCAGTGAAGCAATCTGATCCAAACTGAAGGTAAAATTTTTTCATTTAGAACTCAGTACAGCCTACCAAGTGTGAGCATGGAACATAACAACCAAGTAGGAGAATCAAAATATTTTCAGACAGCAAAGCCCAGGAAAGAAGCTTTACTGTCATATACTACATCTTAGGGAACTGCTGGTGGATGTGCTTCAGCCAAAGAAGGCATAAACAAACAAAACAAAACAAAAAACCATGGGATCCAGGAAGCAAGAGATTCAACACAAGGGATGCAGTAAAGGAAGATTCCAGGGCACAGCTGAGCAACAACCCAGAGAACAACCAGTCCAGACAAGACTAAGGTGGGAGGTGCATAGAAGGGAGATATGGGGGAGAGAGGGAAATGGAAATGATGTATTATTTAATTTGCTTGAGCGTTAAAAAAATTATTGATGCTTATCTGAGAAATGTTGGAGAATTTTGGAAACAACAGGAACCTAGGAAACTATGCAAACAACAAAGGAGACGATTTTTAAATTATTAACCCTAAGAAAAACACAACTTTGTGCAGGAAAGGCCATGTACCTACAGTACACTGCCTGGCTCAGCGGATAAGTCAGAACGCGCATAATTGTTACATAAGCATAACAATTTTTAAAACGTTTGCGTGGAGAGAAGGGGAAGAAGTGGGCAGAAGATGATAGTGTCAGAGAGCTGAGTCTAGCACCCCATACTAACAAAAAGCTAGGAGGTAATTGCTAAAATTGATCAGTCCGGAGATAACAATGTGTGCGTGTCATGTAGAAAGAGGGAGGTAAATACCAGAAGAATCAAATGGAAGAGCTGAGAGTGGTTGCCCCTGGAGGTGAATTGGCTGGGCAGGAACGGCTATTTTTCATTAGAAGCTCTATTTCTTAAAATAAATGAATATACTAGTTATTATTTTAAGAACTTATACAGATTTCTTGGGGCAATTTAGAAAACAGTATAAAGAAGAAAACAAAAATTATCTAGGAAACCTTTATACCTGCTTAACCTTTGGTAAATTGTCCTTCAATAGTCTTAAGTAAGTATAGATGTTTTTTATATAGGCATTATCCTAATAATTTCATAGCCAAAATTCCACTATTTTAATCTTCAGTTTCTTCATGACAAGTGATGTTAAACACCTCTCCCTATGCTTATCAGCCTTTTGCATTTTCTCATTTCCTCTATTAATTGCTTTTACTTGTCCCTTGCTCATTTTCCTTTGGATATTGGTCTATTATCAATTTGTATGAGATTTTGCTCCTCAATTCTGCTTGTTTATGCTGAAATGTTTATATTCATGAGGTCACTTCCCCCCCTTTAGTATAACTTGGCCTCTGTGACCTTAACTTATTAATATCCCTTCACAAAGTCCTTCAGTGGTTCTTGCCCGTAATGAAGTCCTAAGTTCTGTGCCCTTCCTGGTCTGGGCCTTGACGTCTGTTTGGGTCTCTCTTCCACAGGCCCTCTCCATTCCAGTCAAGACCTACCACTCAGAGACTTTCAAACAGGCTTCCCAGTATCTCCCCATCTTGATGATAATCATGCTTTCTGCCTGAAATGCCTTTTCTTTACTGTCCGTCTAGAAAACACCTTTTGATCTACACCTCACCTTCTCGACTGTCTTTTCTGTGTTCTTTCCACATTCAACCATTACAAATGTACTGACTTGTTTTAGAATTAATTGTCAATTCTGTCTCCTCCATTAGTCTGTGGGCTTCCTTATCTATCTTTGTTCAGTTTTGTATCCCCAGTTGCAGCACAGTGCTGAGTACTTAGTAAACACTCAATGAATGTTGGCTCAGTGTTGAATAATTCAGTATTTGTGGTAGGCAGAATCCCACAATGGCCCCAGGATTCCCTCCCCTTGGTGTATGTGCACTGTCCCTCCCCCTTCAGTGCAGGTAGGACCTGTGAATATAATGAAATAGTCATTCTCCCGATTAGGTTGCATTATATGGCAAAGGTGTTGGAACCGTTATTCTAGTGGTCATGTTACCTTTGTAACAGACTCCACTGTAGCCAACCGGAGGAAGAGTCTCCTGACTGGGAAGAAATAAGATGCTATGCTGGGAAGGTGCCACAGGCTAGAGGCATCTGGTACCGTATGCTAGAGGCTTACCCTCTAGGAGCTGAGAGCGATCCCCAGCTGGCAGCCAGCAAGAACACAAGGACCTTAGTTCTACAACCACAAGGCTCTGAATTCTGCCAACCCCCTGAATGAGGTTGGAGGAGGATTCCGAGACTCGGATAAGATCCTAGCCCCAGCTGACACCTCGAATTCAGTCTAGTGAGACCCTAAGCAGAGGACCTAACTAACAGGTGCCCAGACTCCTAATCCAAGGAAGCTGTGGATAGTAAGTCTGTGCTGCTTTAAGCCACTAAGTGTGTTGTAATGTCTTATGCAGCAGTAGAAAACTGACACAGCATTCAAGCTGCTATTACCAGGGCACTGGGGCCTCGAATCTCAGGAGCAATGACTGGGTGGGCTTTAAGACCTGAAAGTTTTGATAACTGGATCCTGGTTTTGATTATTCGTATACAAAAATCCCTCTAAGACCTACCCCGCCAAACTCTCATCACTATCTCTCTTAAGAGATGCAAAGCCCTGCTTACCCGTAGGCATTCCCTTATTGATAACATAACCCCATATTGATCAACAATTTAGTTACTGCTCTTGGATTCCTTTTTGGCGTGTTCTGTCCACATATACTAGCACTCCTGTTATTTTGCAGTCAATCTCCCTTCCCTAGGGAATCACATGTGTGAGCTACCACTTACTATTTATTGTGATGGCCTTTATATGCTGCATTAAGCCTGCTTGACTGAACCCTCAATAGCCCACAGCCTGGTCTTGTTCACAGCCCAGAAGGTAGATCTGTTTTCTTCTCAGACTCCCCTCTGATAACAGTTACCTGGCCCAATATTCTCAAATTGGGCCAGTTGGGTCTCTCGGGTGAAATAAAATGATTAATCCAAGTCATTGAAAGAACATACAAACATACGATGCTATTCGCTTTAATTTAGAAAATATAATGAGAAACATTTTTAAAACTTTGGATTGCTATAAAAGTGCCCCAAATTCTTTTGCTTTATTTAAAAAATAATTGACTTATTAAATGAAAGTGCACTTTTTTTTAAAACCACCCAAAATATTAAAAGATATGGAATCTTCTATGATCTCTGATGTTGATAAAAGACAGGTAGCAGAGAGTTCCACTTGAGGTCCAGGGGCAAGTGATTTAAAATGATAGGTGGTAGGGGTGACGGGGTGGCTCTCTCGTTAAGCGTATGCCTTCGGGTCAGGTCATGGTCCCAGGGTCCTGGGATTGAGACCCAAGTCAGGCTCCCTGCTCAGCGGGAGGCCTGCTTCTCCCTCTCTCACTCCCCCTGCTTGTGTTCCCTCTCTCACTCTCTCTCTGTCAAGTAAATAAATAAAATCTTAAAATAAAATAAAAGATAAGTGGCAGTTAAGGAAGACAGAGTTGGGGCAGGTCGAGCTAACATGCTGCTTGAGGAAAGCCTTAGGGGCTGGGGAGGGCTGGCAAGTGCCACCTCGGGAGGAGTTTAACCCAGTAATGGACTTGGTCTCAAATGTCTGAGACTGGGCCTGGTCTTAGCATCATTTATACAAGGATATGAGCTGAGCTCCAAGGCAGTTACCCTCATTTTCTATAAATGAACCAAGAACTTCAGGCTACGTAAGGCAGACCCCATTTACTTTTCAGAAACACTAAATTCACTTAAACTACCCATATTTTTTGTGTTTAATTTTTTAAGGCAATCTAAAAAGAATTTACTAGAAACGGGAAGCTATAAGTACAAGCGCCAAAATAACAGAATAGAGATTCTTTACCGTGTTCAGATGCTTTCCAAAATTTAGAATAATTAAAATGTAAGAGACAAAAATAGTTTCAGAAAAGAATAATGCTGACATTTTCAGATATTCCGCCAAAGCAAAGCTCCTCTTCTGGCGTGTAGCAGCCTGACTTAGATGAGCACCAGTGGGGGAATGAGCGCCTGCTGACTTCCTGCCAATCCCCTCCACCCCCACACGCCGTCCCCACTGCAGGCGATCAAGTAGGCCTTGTTACCACACCAGGGTCAAGTCACTAAAAAGATGTTAGGCGTGAAATGTCATAGCTATTTCAGTAATCGAAATACAAGATATTTCCTTATTTTCTGCTTCAAAATGTGAGTACTAGATAAATATTTCAGGACACTCTCAGAACCAGTTCAAGACCTACATATCATGATTTAATTTAAGCCCTCTCAGCAAATGTGCTTTTCTCCAAATTTTCCACCCTGTTCTTCGTAATATTCCTCACATTAGAGTCACTTCCAAAAGACCCTCTAGATGCATACTTGCACAGTTAATGGTATTAAGGCGCCTGTTAAGATGTGTATAACTCATTAGAATGTGTTAATTACTTTCGATATATTCATTGCCACTTGGCATTAAGTAATGTCCTGTGGAAAGAGACCAGACATCCGCTTTATTATTGTTGCTTAAGCTTTTATTATGAAAAATTTAAAAATACACAGAGGTAGAAAGAATAACATAATGTGTCCCCCACCCAACTTTAACCATTATCAGTATTTATCAGCAGTTACTATTTTTGTTTCCTTTTACACACTTTTTCTGTCCTCTGAGATATTTTATGGCAAACAGCTTCCCACTGGATGTGTAGTATCTTATAGAGAGGAGTTAAGCAAATGTCAGAGAATAAATAGGTCCCTGGCTGGGCAGCCTGTCCAGCTTGGGGCGGGGGGAGTGTGTGTGACACGAACAGAGGTCGTCAGCAGGAAGGAGGTACTAATCCAAGAGGGGGGGGTGGTACTGAAAGGCCAAGGAGTTTTTTTAGATGTATATTTTCTGAGAAAGAAAGAGCTGATCTTGACTGCAAATAAAAAAAAAAAAAAAAGGTCTTGCTTTAAGGTTTTGTTTCATCTTAAGTAGAGGAAGATTGTGCCTATATTCTCATTTATTTCAAGGTATTTATTTTAGACTTAAAACACTCATAATTACCCTGAGTTTAAACATCCTGTTGTAAACAGGATGGTAACCCAGTGGTTCTCAGTTCCTCAGTTTTACAGCCAGTTCTTTATTTTTTTAAGATGTATTTATTTATTTGAGAGAGAGAAGGGTGGGGGAGAGGAAGCCGACTCCCCATTGGGTGCAGTGCCAGACACAGGGGTCAATCTCATGACCCTGAGATTGTGACCTTCATAACCTGAGCTGAAATCAAGAGTTGGTGGCTTAACTGACTGAGCCACCCAGGTGCCCCTCTACAACTAATTCT